>NW_026585504.1:26639129-26667206 GCF_907164565.1 Psammomys obesus | reverse complement strand
CCAATAAGGAAGTCTCTTCATATGTGAGGAACTTCAGAAATCACCATGTGTAGGATAAGAGAGGCTCTTTAGAGTGAAGTTTGGGATAGTCTTTCCTTCTAGAAGGAAGTCTTTCCTTCCAGTTGACTTGCAAATAATTATTCTGGGTTTTCTAAATAGCTTGGTGGAATCCTGAGAGCAGAAAGAAAGTACAGAGTTGGGCTTTGCTATGATAAGGCCAACACCTTCACAGCTGGATTTCAGCGCAAAGCTAGAATAAAATGATCAGCTGAGAAAGCACAGAGATGCATATTATAGCCATTCAATGTATACATCTTTTGCCTTGACTTAAAATTTGGTTCATCTGGGAATTCCCTACATAGTGACAATGTTATCTAGAAGTGCTTATAGATTAAAGTTACTCAGTAATTACACAATATAATTGTTGTATACAAATGAAACTTAAATTTAGCCCATCCCCAATCATGAACTTGCTAAAAAGAATTTTTTAATTAGGTTGTTTAAAAATGGCTAGTTCTCAGGTTAGAGAAAAAGAGTAATATGCATATTCCTTGTGTCTGCTATTTGTGATTCCTCACCCATCAGGATAGTTACAACTAAAACTTGAGATCGAAAATTCAACCAGAAAAGTCTGATACCACATCTTATTTTTTCTATTAGGAACAATAAATACATATTTTTGATCTGAAATCTATTAACAAAAACTGTTTTACATTGTTTTTAATTTTTGAATTCCTTCATTCAGTATTGACATTCAGTAATCATTTTTATTCTTTGCATTATTTTATTAATTACACTTTAGTCACTTTGTATTCCCCCATAAGCTCCTCCCTCCTCCCCTCCAGATGCTTCCCTCCCACCTCCTTCTTCACACATGCCCCTCCCCAAGTCCACTGATAAAGGAGGTCCTCCTCTTCTTCCTTCTGATCTTAGTCTATCAGATCTCATCAGGAGTGGCTGCATTGTCATCTTCTGTGGCCTGGTAAGGCTGCTCCCCCCTCAGGGGGAGGTGATCAAAGAGCAGGCCAATCAGATAATGTCAGAGGCAGTCCCTCTTCTCATTACTATGTAACCCACTTGGACACTAAACTACCATGGGCTACATCTGTGCAGGGGTTCTAGGTTATCTCCATGCCTGGTACTTGGTTTGAGTCTCTGGGAAAGACCCCGGTGTTCAAATTTTCTGGTTCTGTTGCTCTCCTTGTGGGGTTCCTGTCTTCTCCAGATCTTACTATTTCCCACTCCTTATATAATTTTTACATTAATTCATTTATTGTATTATGTGTGTATGTCATGCCAACTTTGTGAAGGTGAAAAGACAACTTGCACAGAAGTCTGCTTTTTATTTTAACCCCATGTGGGTTCCAGGTCTCCAAGTTTGGTAGAAAGAACTTTACCCAGAAAGCATCTTGTCAGCACTACTGGACTCATGATATTTCACTAATCACTAATCATTCACTTTCATTTTAAGTTGTCAGTTGTTCATGTTGTAATCAATTCTGTATCCCATTTTTTGAACTGTTGAGTCTTTCTTTACTCTGAATAACTTAATTTTTTCTTGCACTATAAGAATGTTGTTAGTCATTTTTTTTTCCATTTCTCAGGTGCAACAGTCATCTCTTAGTTTAACTTGGAAATTCTTTTCCTCTTTTCTTCTGATAACCACACATACAGTATCATAGTAAAGCATTTCTCTATTTGTACCCATGGTTTCTCGTGGACACTAACAATTATTTAACTCTACACTCATGACCAAAGGAAAGATGTATAGAACACACTTAAACAACAGTATCATCCTCTCTCCAGAAGAAAATATCTGCGCCCATGAAAGAGAGACATACAATCTCAGCCAGACCAGTTGACCCCTCCTTCTTGGAATTACTGTAGGTATGATTTCCCTTTTGTAGTAAGAGATAGTAGAGAAAGAGAAACATGCAGAGAAAGTTAAGGATGATGAAAACTAGTGAGACAGGAAGTGCACTGGAGTATTGGACTACGGTAGGGATATTTATGCTTTTTCCAAATCGAAATGGAAACAGGATAAAGTGCAACCAATAAATTCCATTTTTCCATTAAGCTGCTTTAGTTCAGTTTCAGCTGCTTTAGTTCAATTTCTATTCCCTGAAATGAAAGACTTATGACCATTCTACTAATCGTAAGGATGATCCAAATAATAACTGTCAATGTCCTCTAAGCATTTGTAGCTCCTCTATGACAAACACAGAGTAATCACTAATTTGGAAATTTTAAACTTCTTCATTATTGAGGAATAAAATTCACATGGGGACATGCTAAGCTTTGAAAAGTTAGAAATTTTATAATTGATTGCCCATCCATAGAGCCATCTATGCACAAGGAAGAGGCATGACTGTGTCTGTGTTCTCTAACTATTCTGTGTGCTTAACTCCATCTCTCATCTCAGAAACTCATCTTTGCAATAGGAAGAGTTTCCACATGCCCTAATGATCTAGAAGTAAATATTCTAATATCTGCTTGTTTTTCCAAGACCATATTCTTCTCTAAGGCTAGGTATACATTTTAGTTTCATCTTAACAGTAGAAGGTATTCATCAAAACATAATACTAGAAAACAATCCTCTAAGTGACAATATATCAAATGCCATTAATTAATATGGTAATGGCTAACATACTTAATAATTTTAAGGACAGTATATGGTCATTCTAAATATCTTAGTGCACTTTCTATTGTTGTGACCAAAAGCCATGGCCAATAGCAACTATGTAAGGAAAAAGTTGGAGGTTCATCATTCAGGGAAACAAGTGCAAGAACATAAGTCAGTAACCTGGAGATTATAACTAAAGCAGAAACTATGGAAGACTGCTTCTTTATGACTTGCCCTACATGACTTTCTCAGCATGTTTTCACAAATAACTTATTTACCCCTACTCAGGGGTTGCAGCATGCCCAGTGGTTTTGGCCTACCCCACATCAGTCGTTAATCAAAAGTATGTTCTACAGATATGTCTATAGGCAATTTGATGGGAAAAATTTCTTTAATCAGCAAATCAATCAATCAATCAATAATTAAACAGCAACACCTCCCCTGAAAAAAGGCAATTTGATGCCATTGAATACATCTTCATAAAAAGCAAAGGTGAGGTATAGAAGTTACCAGAATGGAAGGTTACTTTCTTGACATGATACATATTTTTATACCAACTTCCAATATCACAATTAATGCCAAAATACTATATTCATTCACATTAACATAAAAATATCATAAATACCTTAAAAAAATCAGGGTCTGACCCACAACCAAACATTGAGTGGGGTGTAGGGAGTCTTGTGGAAGAGGAAGAATGAGGGGAAAGACCGAAGGACACAGAGAGGACAGAAGTTCCACAAGAAGACCAACAGAGCCAACTAGTCAGGGTCCAGGGAGGTCTTTAGAGACTGAATGGTTGTGTACAGACCCACAACCATGCATGTACTAGACATAGGCTCCCTACACACATGTAGCCAATGGACAACTCAGTCCTCATATGGATTCCCTAGTTAGGGGAATGGGGGCTGACTCTGACACGTACTCTTAGGCCTGCCTTTTCCCTCACGGGGCTACCTGGCCAGGCCACAGGGAAAGAGGATGCACACAGTCCTGATGCAACTTGATAGGATGGGGTGGGTGGAGGTTGGTGAGGGCACCCCTTCACTGAGGACTAAGGAAGGCAGGATTTAGGAAACAGGGAAGAAGGGTGGAATCAAGAGGAGAGGAGGAAGGGGGCTATAGCTGGGATGTAAGATGAAAAACAAAAGTTAAAAAAAAATCAGGATCTGAAAGAGCTATCCAGAGGAATAAGCCGTGAGACAGATATAAGAACTTTGGCTATTTGGTATGAGATAAAAGTACCATTGTTTGCAAGTGATAGAAAAATATATAAAGAGATATAAAACAATAGAGAAGATATTCTTTTACCTTATACTTATCTTCAGATAAATGGATAGAGTCTAGCCCAATATACACATCAGTTATTTTTATTGTACTTCAAGCATAGCACCTGAAATATGTTGAAAATACTTTTTTCAGTGGTCCTTGTACTATAATTGCAGCAATCTGAAAACACATTTATCAAAACTATTCTTCAGTTTACACAGATATGAATACCATCAGTGCCTATGAATATTATAATGTGTATCCTTGTAAAACACTACATGGTAATTTATTATATAGAATGTGATAGGTAAAGTTATGGTGATAAATCTCCTTCCTGAATAAAAATTGGAATATTTATTGTACTTACCATGTATTGGGAGTCAAATGGAAAGAGCTTTTTCACATATGTACTCATTCAGAGGCAAGATAATGGTATCTTGTATGGTGTCTATGACACTGAAAATGGAAATGGGAAAGAATCTATATATGATGAAAATATGCAGCACCTGTCCTACGTATAGATTACTTTGTCTAACAGAGCCATTGTCTTATTTTTTAACTTTTTATTGCCTGTGAATTTTCCATGATGCACCTCAATCCCACTCATCTCTTAATCCCTTCACAACCCTAGCAACCCCTCAAGAGAAGAAAACTTAAAAACATAGAATTAAATTAAAAAAAAATTAACATAACTTGTCATGGAAGCTGTAGTGTGTCATAACAGTATAACCTTTTGTCCACACATCTTCACCTAAAAATGTTTGTTGCAATTAGTCATCAGTTTGTTTCAAGGCCTTTGGCTTCTGCTACACCTTCTGTACTGGACCTCACGGGGATTCCTCTGAGATACCTTGTTGCTGCCCTGTTTCATAAAGTTTCTGCAGCTTTGATTCTGCAGGACCAGAACTTTTACATACCTCAAGAGTTCATAGATAGGGTAGATGCTATGGTGGACCAATTTAAAGCCCTGAATCTTGGACTGGCATGTAGTTGAGTTGGGCCAGCACCCCCAATGTGGGCTCTCCAGCACTCTCCTGGCTATCTGTGCCTCAGTTGGCACGGGGCAGGATCAGCTCTCAAGCTGCCACATACTCAGGGTCTGCTCATCTGTTCCCCAGGCATCAGGGTTAGCTCTACTCTGCTGCTCAAGCAAAGTGGGACTAGCTCTCTTAGTGTGGATGCCTGCAAGGGGTAGGGGCAGCTCAATACAGCACCTCAGGTGTTAGTCCAGACCAGGTATATCTGCATCGCCTTTGGTGATAATAGGGGCATCAACACAGATCCTGGCTGTCATAGGACCATGGTCCCAGACATGGCTTCCAATAGCAGTCTGGGCTCATATGTATCCACAGCCCATGTGGCAATAAGGGCACTCAGATCAGCATGTCTCCCCCAGCAGCATATCCCTCAAATATCCACATAGTAGCTGGTGGCAGCCTAGACAACAGACATTTGCTTGGCTTTTGGTGGAACATGAGCAACAAAAATGGACATAGACCGCAGCTGTAGCAGGACCACTGAAACAGACATGGCCTTTAGCTGCTGCCTTGGCTAGGACCTCTGCATGGCCTCCTGTTTCTCACAGGTCTCCAGTTCTACCTTTCTTCGCAGTGTATAAACCCCTCAGCTTCACTTTCTCGAACATCTCTCCACTGTGTATAACACCTCATCTTTCCATCACATATTAGTTCACCTTAGTAGTTCTTGTGGCAGGGGCTTGGACGTCTTGCTTCTGACTACAACAGGCTAGTCAGCTAGAGGTAGGTACTTGGGTGTCTTTCTTCCAGTTACCTAAGCTCATGTAGCTGGAGAGGGTATTCCTATGTTCATTCTAATGACACATTTTATTTATCTTTAAAGATGAATACAATTTCAGTGTGTATATGCCTCACATATTCTCTTCATTCTTCTGTTGGAAGATATCTAGACTGATCTAATATATTGCCTATTATATATTGAAGGGCATAAATTACATACATTTCTCAAAAAAAGCTTTTGACAAAGTCCAACATAATGTCATGATAAAAACCTAGAAGAGGCATACCACAATATATAAGCTGTAGCCAATATTATACTAAAAACAAAAGATAAAACTATTTCGCTTAAATTCTTGAAGGTGACAAAGGTACTCAATATCCACTCTTATTCTATATGGTGTTGAACATCTTAGCGAACAATAAGGCAATCAAAGAAAAAGGTATAAAAATAGAAAAAAAGGACCAAGTAACCCTATTTGCAGATGGCATGATCCTCAGTTTATAAGACCTCAAGACTCTTAGCTCTGATAAATACTTTAAGTAATGTGCAGTTTTTCTATATACCAATAACAAACATTCCAACAAAGAAATCAATCAGGAAAAAAAATAATTCTGTGTGTGATAACTTCAACAAAATGTAGCTGGGCATGAGTCTAATAAAAGAGGTAAAAAGACCACTGTAATGGAAATATTAAACAACTGAACAAAGAAAGTAAGTATGACACTAGAAGATAGGAAGATGGAAAGATTTCTAATGTTCATGGATTTGCAGAATTAATGATTGGAAATGACTATGTTACCAGAACTGAGTTACAGATTCAACACAATCTCTGTTACCATTTGAGAGGCATTGTTTACAGACTTAGTAAAGACAATATTAAAGGTCAGAAGCAGGTGCAAATAGCCAAAGTAATCTTAAGCAGAAAGAGATACTGATATACTGATAGAATAACAATACTGGTAGTGACATAGTACCTAGCCTCAAAATATATTACAGAGCCACTGCATATTACTGCATATTATTAACAAAAACTGTATATTACCAGCATAAAAAAAACATGTATATAGAAGAACAGAGCAAAAACAAGAGATGCAGGAGAAATACCATGAAAATATATTTAAATAAAATTTAGCGAAAGTGTCAAGAAATTACATTAAATAAAAGAGAGTATCTTCAGAATTGGTAGAAAAACCACATATTCACATGTAAAAGACTGAAATTAAATCTATATTACTGGCCCTACATGAAAGCCATCCAAAATATATCAAAGGCCTTAATGTAGGAGCTGAAACTTTGATACTGATAGGATAGGCAAATGTTTCCAGAAGTAAGGCACAGACATTTTAAAAGGAACTCCACTAGCACAGGAAATTACCCCAACAATTAATAAATAAGAATAAATTGGGTTTAAATCCACTGTGTACCAAAGGAAGTAGTTAAATGAAGAGATAGGTTAATATTGGGAGAAAATAGATAGCAAATGTAGATTAGTATTTTGAATATCTGATGAAATCCAAAAGATAAACTATAAAACAACAAATCACACAGAAAATAAATAGGATAATGAGTATAGTAGATGGTTCTCAAACAAAAAAGAAACACAAATTCTTAGTGAATATTAAGCATTAATAACTGATCAACACCTACATTAAAAAAAAATCTCTGAAGAAAGAAATTGAAATTGGACACAGACACGGCCCTTAGCTGCTGCTTGGGCTAGGACCTCACCATGGCCTCCTGTTTCTTACAGGTATCCAGTTCTACTGGAGGTAGAAAGATCTCCCATTCTCATAGATTGGTAGGCTTAAAATAGTGAAAATAGTTATTCTACCAAAAGCAATCTACAGATTCAATGCAATTCCCATAAAAATACCAACACAATTTTTTATAGACATTGGAAGAACAATTTCATATGGAAAAAACAAAAAACTCAGAATTGCTAAAAGAATTCTGTACAATAAAAGATCATCTGGAAGTATCTCCATCCAAGATCTTAAGCTGTACTATAGAGCAACAGTTATAAAAACTGCATGGTACTGGCATAGAAACAGAATGGTGGGTCAATGGAACCGAACAGAGGACCCAGAAATAAACCCGCACACACACTTATGGACACCTGATCTTTGACAAAGATGCCCAAACCATACAGTAGAAAAAAGATAGAAGACCCAGAAATAAAACCACACACCTATCGAAAATTATTTTTTGACAAAGAAGCCAAAACCATACAATGGAAAAAAATACTGTATCTTTAACAAATGGTGCTGGTCTAACTGGATGTCTACACTTAGAAAATTGCAAATAGATCTATATTTATCATCCTGCACAAAACTAAAGTCCAAGTGGATCAAAGACCTCAACATAAAACCAGACACATTATACCTGTTAGAAGAAAAAGTGGGGAAGAACCTTGAACTCATTGGTACAGGAGTCAACTTCCAGAATAGAACACCAACAGCACAGGCTCTAAGATCAACAATCAATAAATAGGACCTCATGAAACTGAAAACCTTCTGTAAAGCAAAGGACACTATCATCGGAACAAAAAGACATACTATAGACTGTGAAAAGAACTTCACCAACCCTATATCTGACAGAAGGCTAATATCCAGAATATATAAAGAACTCAAGAAGTTAAAAACAAACAAACAAACCAAGTAATCCAATTTAAAATGGAGTACAGAGCTAAAAAGAAAATTCTCCACAGAGGAATGTCAAATGGCAGAGAAACACATAAGGAAATGCTCAACATCTTTAGTCATTCAGAAAATGAAAATCAAAACTACTCAGATATTTCACTTCACTCCCACCAGAATGGCTAAGATCAAAAACTCAAGGGATGATGCATGTTGGAAAGGATGTGGAGAAAAGTGAACCCTCCTTTATCGATGGTGGGAATGTAACTTGTACAACCACTTTGGAAATCACTCTGCCCAAAGTTTGGTTTGAGTCCCAGCATTTGCTTTGATACACTGCTGGGTAGAGTCTTTCAGAGGCCCTCTTTGATAGGCACCTGTCCTGTTTCCTGTTTTCTCCTTCTTCAAATTTCTGTCCCATTTGTCTTTCTGAGTGAGGATTGATCCTCTTACCCAGGGTCCTCCTTCTTGGTTAGCTTTTTAGGTGTACCCAGTTTAGTATGTTTATCTTTTTTTAAAATTTTTTTATTAATTGCACTTTATTCATTTTGTATCCCCCCATAAGCCCCTCCCTTCTCCCCTCCAGATCCCACCCACCCTCCCCTTTCTGCATGCATGCCACTCCCTAAGTCCACTAATAGGGGAGGTTCTCCTCTCCTTTCTGGTCTTAATCTATCAGTTCTCATCAAAAGTGGCTGCATTGTCCTCTACTGTGGCCTGGTAAGGCTGCTCTCAGGGGGAGGTGATCAAAGAGCAGGCCAATCAGATAATGTCAGAAGCAGTCCCTCTTCCCATTACTATGTAACCCATTTGGACACTGAACTGCCATGGGCTACATCTGTGCAGGGGTTCTAGGTTATCTCCATGAATAGTCCTTGGTTGGGGTGTGAGTCTCTGGGAAGTTCCCTGTGTTCAAATTTTCTTGTTCTGTTGCTCTCCTTGTGGAGACCCTGTC
This sequence comes from Psammomys obesus, assembly GCF_907164565.1. NCBI lineage: Eukaryota > Metazoa > Chordata > Mammalia > Rodentia > Muridae > Psammomys > Psammomys obesus. The sequence continues at coordinate 26,657,965 of NW_026585504.1, read as the reverse complement.
CTCTCCAGCTCTTACTATGTATATCTTATATTATATGTTTATTATCCACATATAAGTGAGTATATACCATGAGTGTCTTTCTGCTTCTGGGATACCTCACTCAGGATGATCTTTTCTAGATCCCACCATTTGTCTGCAAATTTCATGATTTCCATGTTTTTTAATTGCTGAGCAGTATTCCATTGTGTAAATGTACCACACTTTCTGTATCCATTCCTGTATTGAGGGACATCTGGGTTTTTTCCATATTCTGGCTATTACAATTAAGCTGCTACTAACATGGTTTGCAGTTTCAACCAGAGGACTCTTTCCTCTAATAAACACCTTCAGCAAAGTGGCTGGTTACAAAATTAACTCAAAAAAAATCAGAAGCCTTCCTCTACACCAAAGACAAAAGGGCCAAGAAAGAAATTCGAGAAACAACACCCTTCACAATGGCCACTAATAACATAAAGTACCTTGCTGTGACTCTAACCAAGCAAGTGAAAAACCCGTTTGAAAAAAAAAAAAAAAAACTATAATTGCTTGAAGAAAGAAATTGAAGAGGATATCAGAAGATGGAAAGATCTCCAGTACTCATGGATTGGTAGGATTAACATAGTGAAAATGGCCATCCTGCCAAAAGCAATCTATAGATTCAATGCAATTCCCATCAAAATATGTTTTAATTTTAAAATTAGGATATATAGTGTTAGGTAACAGTGTGTTTTGTGGTTCTGTTTCCTCCACATTTTCTTCAGTGCCAATACCTCCATGTTCCTGATCCCCCTCTTACAATCTTCAGGGAACAGACTCTTTTCTTCTTTCATGTCCCATGTGTCCTTACTCCATAACCTCGAACATTACCTATTAATTACCTTCCTGGTTTCCTTTTAGATTTTTAGTATTTATCAGCTCTTTTTCTTTCTTTTTTATTAATTACACTTTATTCACTTTGTTTTCCCCCATGAGCCCCTTCCTCTTCCCCTCCCAATCCTACCCTCCCACCCCCTTCATCATGCATGCCCCTCCCCAAGTCCACTGATAGGGGAGGTCCTACTCTCCCTCCTTCTGATCTTAGTCTATCAGATCTCATCAGGAGTGCCTGCATTGTCATCTTCTGTGGCCTGGTGAGGCTGCTCCCCCCTCAGGGGGAGGTGATCAAAGAGTAGGCCAATCAGATTATGTCAGAGGCAGTCCCTCTTCCCATTATTATGTATCCCAATTGGAGACTAAACTTCCATGGGCTACATCTGTGCAGAGGTTTTAGGTTATCTCCATGCATGGTACTTGGTTGGAGTATGAGTCTCTGGGAAGACCCCTGTGTTCAAATTTCTGGTTCTGTTGTTCTCTTTGTGGAGTTTCTGTCCTCTCCAGCTCTTACTATTTCCCACTTCTTACATAAGATTCCATGCACACTGCCCAACAGTTGGCCAAAAGTCTCAGCATCTGGTTTTAGAGTCTGTAGGGAAGAACCTTTCAGAGGCCCTCTGTGGCGGGTTTCTAGCTTTTTTCCTGTAACCAAGCAAGTCAAAGACTTGTTTGAAAAAAAGTTTCAAGTCTCTGAAGAAAGAATTAAGAGAAGATATCAAAAGATGGAAAGATCTCCCATGCTCATGGCTTAGCAGGATTAACATAGTATAAATGGCCATCTTACCAAAAGCAATCTACAGATTCAATGCAATTCCCATCAAATTACCAACATAATTCTTTACAGACCTGGAAAGAAAAATTCTCAACTTCATATGGAATAACAAGAAACCCAGAATTGCTAAAACAATCCTCTACAATAAAAGATATTCTGGAGGTATCTCCATCCCTGATCTTAAGCTGTACTATAGAGCAATAGTAATAAAAACTGCATGGTACTGGCATAAAAATAGAATAGTAGATCAATGGAACCGAACAGAAGACCCAGAAATAAACCCACACACTTATGGACACCTGATCTTTGACAAATATGCCAAAACCATACACTGGAGAAAAGATAGCATGTTCAACAAATGGTGCTGGTTTAACTGGATAAATACATGTAGAAAAATGCAAATAGATCCATACTTATCACCCTGCACAAAGCTAAAGTCCAAGTGGATCCAAGACCTCAACATAAAACCAGACACATTAAATTGGTTAGAAGAAAAAGTGGGGAAGACCCTAGAACTCATTGGTACAGGAGACAACTTCCTAAACAGAACACCAACAGTACAGGCTCTAAGAGCAACAATCAATAAACGGGACCTCATAAAACTGAAAAGCTTCTGTAAAGCAAAGGACACAGTCATCAAAACAAAACGACTGCCTACAGATTGGGAAAGAATCTTCACCAACCCTTTTTCTGACAGAGGGCTAATATCCAGTATATATAAAGAACTAAAGAAGCTGAAAAGCAGCAAACCAAATAATCCAATTAAAAAATGGGGAACAGAGCTAAATAGAGAATTTTCTGTAGAGGAATATATAATGACAGAGATACACTTAAAGAAATGCTCAACATCATTAGCCATCAGGGAAATGTAAATCAAAATGACCCTGAGACTTCACCTTACACCCATCAGAATGGCCAAGATGAAAAACTCGAGTGACAACACATACTGGAGAAGCTGTGGAGAAAGGGGAACCCTTCACTGCTGGTGGGAATGTAAAATTGTACAACCACTCTGGAAATCAATCTGGCACTTTCTCATACAACTAGGAATAGAGCTTCCTCAAGATCCAGCCATACCACTCCTAGGCATATATCCAAAAGAGTCTCAAATATACAATAAGGACATTTGCTCAACCATATTTGTAGCAGCTTTATTTGTAATAGCCAGAAGCTGGAAACAGCCCAGATGCCCCTGAAATGAAGAATGGATACAGAAATTGTGGTACATCTACACCCTGGAATATTACTCAGCAATAATGAAAAACAAGGAAAATATGAAATTTGCAGGTAAATGGTGGGACCTGGAAAGGATCATCCTGAGTGAGCTGTCCCAGAAGCAGAAAGACACACATGGTATATACTTCCTCATATAGACATGTAATATAGGATAAACCTACTAAAATCTATACATCTAAAGAAACTAATCAAGAGAGAGGACCCTGCCTAAAATGCTCAATCCCCATCCCGAAAGGCAAAGAGGAAGGACATCAGAAGAAGAAGAAAAGAGGAAACAAGCTTTATCAGCTCTTATATCTGCTTATATGCAAACATGTATTCATTATAGGCGTGGATCTGTTTTTTGTTGTTATTGTTGGTTTTCTTTTTCTTCCTGAGTCTGTTTTTAGTTCTTACAGTTCTGTCTACTTTTATTTTCCTGTAGAGATGAATAAAACTCAACATTGTATGTGCATCACATTTTCATTTTGCAGCCACCTATTGATGGACAACTAAATGGCTGATGTAATTTCATTGCTGTTGCGAATAGACCATAAATAAACTTGAATGTGAAAATAAAAAGAAAATAACTGGTCAATATTCACTATTAAGGAAGTATAAATTAAAATCGCTTTAAGATTTCATCACACTCACAGTGAGGACATGGTAAAAAGAACCTTTAGAGACTACTACTGGAAATATAAATTATTACAACCACTACAGTTGGAAGAGTAGATGTCTTTAAAAAGCAAAAATTAAACCACCAAACAGTTCATTCTTGGGCATAATGTGAAGGAATACAAGTCAGCATCAACATACCATAAGACATTTGTACATCTTAGTTCATACTACACTAATATACAACCCCAATTCTGTCCCAACAAAATGCCTTTGACTGAGAAAAAGTATTGTCTAAAAAATTCTGAAAGTTGTCAGGAAAAAAAAATACTTAGAATATCTGCTTGCTTGTTAGTGAGAAAAGTTTTGCTGAAGAAACAACACAAATACTAAATATTTGATTCCATAAAATTTAAAATTATTGAATATCTTAAGTATTACCTCAAAACAAATATAAGATTGAAAATACAGACTCAGAAGATATGACTAAGATTAAATAATTGTTTCATAATAATACTTATGAGAAATCACTATAAAAATAAATACAGCTCTACCAGAAAATGAAGAAATGAGATAATCAGACATTGCATGGAATTAGAAGCACAGGGGAAACTTTTTAAAACAAAATGTTAAACTTACTGACAAATAAATTTTTAAAATAGTAAAAAAGAATTTAAAACGTTTAATAAAGTGAATTTAAAATAAAGCAAACATTCTCTAACATTCTCAGAGGAAGTAAAATTATGTCAGAGTGTAATTCAGAATTGACAGATCCAGAGCTCTAGAACACCCATAAACCGTGCAAACAATTGGGTTTATGTATCAAGTGTCCACTATGGGTTCAAATGTTAAAGACTTTCCCTCCAGCTGCTGACATTCTTTGAGTAGGTGGTGGAGATAATACGAAGCAAGATATAATTAGAGGAAATATGTCACTGGGCTGTGACATTGAGTGTTTTTTTTCCTCTCTCTATCTCTGTCTATCTGTCTCTCTCTGTTCTCTGATTACAATTCTGTGAGTAGTGTTATGCTTCACACTCTGTCTCCTGGGCAGGGAAGCTCTTTTTATCTCAGTTTAAAGCAAGGTATCCATATGATTAATGTAACTGTAGGTTGTAACCTTTGAGCCATGGTAGCTTTTTCGTGACCTAAGGTAAGGTTCACACATAATTTTCACAGCAGTAGAAAATAAATATCTGTTTGATTAGCTGGCTCTATATATTTCTGGAGACAGTAGAATAAAAAGTTCAAGATAATCTTCAGCTACACAATAAACTCTAGTCCAGTGTGGGCTATATTAGAGTCTGTCTAAGAACAATTAAAAAAAGGAATTAAGGAAGGAAGAAAGGAGGAGCAGAGAGAGAGAGAGAAAGGAGAGTAAGGGAAAGAAAAAAGAAATAAAAGTGTGAATAACTTAACATCTAGCTACACTTTTTCAAGTGATCTTAGAAATGTATCTGAACAATTTTATTTTGGCATACTATAGAATTTTCCTTACAACTACACATGGAATTGTAATCTGAACTTTATACAATTGAGAACCACTTAAGGAAGAATCAATATGGACAATACTATATTACTTAACCTTTAAAAATGATATTTTTGTGTTGTGTTAATGGAACAAATTACTTTTCCTGTGACATGGGTATAGAGGAGTATCCAAAACTTTAAAATAATTTATTCTTTTTTTACAGCTACATATCAAGAGAAAATTTATACATAGATCTAGTCTGTGTATGTTCACATGTATCTTTAACCAGAAAATGCTTTCTGTGTAGTTATGTAATGGAGTCCACTTGATCACACCTTGAGCCCCATGACTGTGTTGTTTACTGGAAAAACCTGTTCCTAGTTGTGGTGTAGCATAGCCCTATCATACAACTTTAATTCGAGAGCTTTCAGCTTGAACAGGATTAAATAACATCAACCACAGGTCAAGAGTCAAAGAAAGCAAATATTTGGCAGGTAGTGAACATTTGAAAGAAAAACATAGAGAGTGATAAGAAGACAGGATGATGGTTAGAGAGATGCACAAGAAGTAGAAAGGCGGGACATTCCATTTAAGGGTTTTTGAGATGGCATGGAAAAAAAAAAGAGTTTCCTTCTGGGATGCTGGCTGAGAAGGAAGGTCAGATGGGTGCTTTCTCTACCTCTTTGAGCTAGCAGGCTTTCCCTTCAGCATCTGGCTCCCAAGTATTTATTGGTAAAATTGAAAGACTGGGATTTTGTTAAAAACAACATTTGGCACCCAGTGTGAGACATGACCACATAGACAGAGAAATCACACCAGCTGTGGAAAAACTGAGAAGTCATCAAATTTGGTAAGTCTGAGAAGTCTTATCATTTCCTGAGAAGTCCTCAAGGAAAGAGTTAAAAATGAAAACTATTATAACACAGGGCATTAGGAGCCTGAATAATGCTGCCTTATACGGTTTTAAAACAATAAATGAAAAGATAAATGACTTAAATGAAATTTTCTCAATGCCTATTTTGATCATTATCATTTTGATATTTTATTTTTAATAGCCATAGTGTATTTCTGTGCCTTTTGAAAGAAAAAAAAAAGCTTTAGAGATTCAGGAAAAAGAAAAAAAAATAAAAAGCAGATTGATAAGATACAAGCCTTAGGGAAAAAATTAGAGAGACAAAAACAAACATGAGAAGAATACTCAGACAAAGTGGAATTTGGAGAAGATACTATCTCACCACTATTGCAGGATATTTAATCCCATTGTGAACCTTGAGATAGTGAACTGTAAAAACCTGTTTCTTGGCTCAGTTCTAGCACACACCTTTAATAAAGGAGCTTTCTGCTTAAGTACTATAAACAAGATTAAATAAAGTTAACCATATGTCAAAAGTGGAGTAAGCAGATGAGAGGAAGGGAACACAGAAAAAAACAGAGAGTAGGAGGAAGTCAGGAGGATGAACAGAGAGATGCACAGGAAATAGAAGGGAGGAACATTCAGTTGGAGGGTTTTTGAGACCGTGTGGGAAGAGACTTTCCTTTTCCTTTTGAGGTGTTGGCTGAGGAGAAAGGTCATCTGGGTGCTTTCTCTGTCTCTCTGAGCTAGTAAGCTTTCACACTAGCATCTGGTTCCCAAGTTATTATTGGTAAAATTGAACTTTTGAGATTTTGTTAAAAAAATGTATGTGTTTATATGTATGCATAAATGTATAAATATAACCAGCTGAGTCTATTCTGACATTTATGTTATATGGCTTTAGGACTTACTGCTTTATTGGATAACCAGTTACGGTGCTCATCCTTGAGAGAGACTCCCTCTCTATACATAGTCATTAGCTGCTTGTAGTTCACATTTTTAAATGTACTGTATTGTGTATCTATTATTTTTATAATAAAGTATGTAAAAGTATATTTAAAACTGTACATTTATGCTTTATATTGTATCAACTATATATGATAAATAATTGAGTGAGAAAAGCAGTTTCATTTTTGCTAAAAGCTTATTGCCACCAGACATTCTTTTTCTTTTTTCCCCATTTTTAAAAAGTCTAAAATAGAGTATTCTCTTATACAATGCATTTGGATCATAGTTTCCAACTCTTCAACTCACCCAGCTACCCCCTATGTCCCCTCTCCCCAGATCCACTTCCCTTCCATTTCCATTCAGAAAAGAGCAGGCAAAAGAGCAAAAAAAGAGATGACAGTCAAATAGGACAAAGCAACATAACAAGATACATTGAAACAAGCAAAAGCCCTCATATTGAGGATAGACAAAACATCCAAATAGGAGGGAAAGAGTCTCAAGAGCAGGAAAAAGAGTCAGAAACATACTTGTTTCCATTTTTAGGAGTCCCATAAAAACACCGAGCTAATAGCCATATATGTTGAGGACCTGGTGATCAGTGCAGGTCTCTTGATTGCCACTTCAATCTCTGTGGGCCCATTTGATTCTTGCTTATTTCATTCAGTGAGCCATGTTCTCTTGATGTTTCCATCCCTTCTTACTCTTACATATTATAGTCTTTCCTCCTTCTTCCATGGGGTTCCAGGAGCTCCTAGGTCAGGGACCTGATGAAGATCTCCAATTTAGATACTCTGCATAATGTCTCTGTATCTGGGTCTCTGTATCTGTTCTCATCTGTTGCCAGAGGAAGCCTTTCTGATGATGACTGAACAAGGCATTGATCTATGAGTACAGTATAATATCGTTAGGAATCATTTCATTGATTTTTTTGGGGGGCTGGTCATTTTTAGTTCTACCTCCAGTCTCTGGGCTCTCCAGTCTCTAGTTTCCAGGCATCCAGGTGGTGTGAGACAAGGACTCTCTCTCATGACATAGGCCTCAAGTTAAACCAACCATTAAACTGGCTAATCCAATCCCACAAGTTTCACACCAGCATTGCCCCGGAACATTTTGACGGCAGGACAGATTTTAGGTTGAGGGTTTTGTGATGAGGTTTGTGTCCAGGTTTCTCTTTCCATCGTCTGTAGAGTCCCTTCCTTTACCAAACAGACAAGAACATGGGGATGAAGGCTCCATGAAGGCAGAAGATTGACATCTCTACATTCAATGAGCTATGTGGATATTCAGTCAATGCTATTCATTAATTATTGAAATTCTCTGCAGCTGTTGTTATAATTTTTATGACATCAATTCATATACACTCTCATCCTTCTTTATTCCCACTTCACTCTACGGAGATGGTGTGGCATTCCACATCTTCAATAATTTTTTTAAAATAATTATTGTGTTTGAATGAAAATGATCCCCCATAAGCCCATAGGAAGTAGCACTATTTAAGAATTTTGGAGGACCTCCCCTATCAATAGACTGGGGGAGGGGAGTGAGTGAAGAAGAGGGAGGGAGGGTGGGATTGGGAGGGGAAGAGGGAGGAAGCTACCCGTGAGCTACAAAAGGAATAAACTGTAATTAATAAAAACAAAAAATGAAAAATTATAATAAACAAAGAATGTGTCTTTGTTAGAATAGACATGCCCTTGTTAGAGGAAGTATGTTCCTGGGCTTTGAGGTTTCAGATGGTCAAGCCACTTTCATTGTCTTTCTCTCTCTCTCAACCCCTTGTTCAGTGTCTCTGCCTGTGTGCTACCATGCTTCCTGAGAGAGTCAGCCCCTATTGAATGTTTCCTTTAAAAGAATTGCTATGGCTGGGTATGATGTCACATGCCTGTAATTCCAGAACTCTGGGAGGCAGAGGCAGTCAGATCTCTGTGGGTTTGAGGCCACATCCAGGTCTATAAAGTAAGGCCAGGACACCAAGGCTACACAGAGAAACACTGTCTCAAAAAATAGCAACAACAACAAAACAAATCCAAAAACAGTCAGAACAAACAAACAAAAATAATTTCTGTGGTCATAGTGTCTCTGCACAGCAAATAGAAAGCCTAATTAAGACAACTGTTGAACAAGATTTCCCTTTTAAAAATGCAAACCAGCCTCACTCAATCATAGATGTACAAAATGTCAAAAATATCTAATCCTCTCAAGGGCACTGTACAATTTTACTTGTTAAATATGAGAATTCTACACTTTATTTTGCTTCCCACAGTCCTGTGAAACCCACATTAGGTACTAGGACCTCTTGTAGCTACATATAACATCTTTCTGTAATCCCATCATTCATTTAACAAATTCTATTTATGCTTTTGATTTGTTAGTGATATGAGTATTAAAAAAAGATATTACATCCAATTAAACTTGGAATTCTTGGAAGACTATTTTGCATTCAACACATGTCTGTAGGTGCTTTGTAATTATAAATTGAGGTGGAGGAATGTACTGGGTAAGGTTATTGATCCCCAGCCTCTAACTAGATTATGAGTCACAGTTCAGAATACCTTCAGCTATTAAGCCATTGTAGTTGAGTTAGAAAATACTTCAAATATGCACATGAGAATTTTCAGAATTCCCATATGTCTGTCTTACAGCTACATTGGTGGCTATTAATTTGTATTTATTGAGAAGCTTAGATTAAAATGGTAGCCAATAACCTGAAGTAGCAAATTCTGAGAGATAATGATATTAAAACAGATTGTCCTCTATCACAGTTGAATGCTGTTTTTAATGTTGAGTTTCTGAATAGTTCATCCTTTCCAAAGGTCAGAGCACACACACGAATAACAATGACAAGAACATAATGGGAGAATTTAATAAATGTGTTCTTTTGGAATTATTTGGAAATATGGATCAAAACCTGCATATTTCTTGAAAAAATATCTTATATACTTAATATAATTCACTGCTTGAACAAATAGTTTCTGAAAAGAAGATTCAATTTAATTGCCTGGAATTTGAAAGAAATTCTTTTCAAAACTATTCATTGTGCAATTGTACAATGAAGTAAATATTTGAATTACTTTCAAGGCCATGAACATCACTATCTGTTGTGGCATTGAAATAATTATAAAGTTAGTTGTGTGTGTATTTGTGGTATGTGGGCATGTGTATACATGTATATAAGTATACAATTTATATTATGAAACAATATTTCAAGTTTAGAGTTGATGCTCAGAGTATAAACTTTATAATCTAATTGTAGATTTGAAATATTTCCCTTATTTGGTTAAATGGGGAATCTCAACTCATTGTAACAGCTTATTCTTTTTTTCAGGCACATAAATAAAAGTATAAATCTAAAGCAGAAACCATCGGATCATAGATACAGAAAAGCATTTGAAAATGTTCTTTTTATGATAACAAATGTTTTATCATTCAGGAAGAGCAAAGTGCCTCCCACCATTCCACCCTCCTTCTCTGGCAATGAGTTCCAAGACATCTTGTTGGGGCAGAGCAGATGGTAGTCTCATGTTCATCCTACCCTGATGCCTGCCTTGGTGACCAAAGCTTTCTTATGCCTAGGACTCATAAAAATCAAATCTAACCCAATCAAATCCAGGCAGTGAAGCATGGGAGAAGGAATACAAACAGAGTGCCATTTTACTCATACATCTGCCCTCCTGTGCCTGGCACAGCTGGGCCATGTCATGTAGCATGGATGGAAGACGTGACCAAGGGGCCTGCCAGCTACTTGGCCAGCCTGCAGCAGGAGCCACCACAATGTGCGTGAATATGGTGATCAGGTGGGAGAACAAAAGAAGTGGAGCAGCTTGAGCATTGTGAAGAGAGATGGAACGGGAGACTTAGAGGATGGAGAGGAGTTGACTGTTGTGAGTAGCCAGCCCTGTCACCTGGGGCCATAGTGAGATCTCAGCCCTATCTCCTGTTGAGGTACATCAATGAGTCTGGCTCTACACAGTGGCAGAGGTGTAGATGTTTCTTGTCCTCGTTGGGACCACAGGGAAGTATGGAGGCTATGAATAACTGGCCACACCCTTCACTGGATATGGAGCTCCAGAGAGCTGGCCCCATCTCTCTGGAGCAACACTTGGAAGCACAGGCCCTGTTCCTCACCCAAGCAGTACAGTGGAGTTGTCCTGTTGCCTGAGGGGTAGGTGAGCTGGCCCTGGGGGTGTGCCCCCGGGAAAGCTGACTCACCACTTGTCTGCTGGGGGGTGGCATGAGTGCAGAGGTGATGCATCAACCACCTCCACTCAACCTCCCTGCCACCACTGGCCACCTCCAGTAGTCAGGAAATCTGCCTACAGGGTCATGAGCTTGGGAAAGCTAGCCGTGCCCCTCACCAGCTGCACTGTTCTTGACAACAGACCCTGTACCTGCTTGGACAGCACAGTAGGACTGACATTGGTCAAGGGGACATAGGTGAGCCATCCCTGAGAGTGAGAGTGGGAGAAATCTGGTGCTGCCACTCACCTGCTAAGAGGTGGTGTGGGTATGGCAGTGATGTCTTCCCCTCTCCCTTGCACCTGATCATCTGCAACAATCAGGAGAACTGGCCCTGAGGTCATGAAAGAAGGTGAGCTTTCCCTCTGCCTCACTGGCTGTAGCACTCCACCACTCCTGGGCAGCAGAGTACAGATGCTCTTAGTGGAAGGGATATAGGTAGGCCCTCCCTGAGAGTGAGAGCCTAGGACAGCTGGACTTTCCATTTCTCTGGCATGAGATGTCATGGCTGTGGAGGTGATACCTCCCTTCCTGCCCTTCACCACCTACAGTGGGGGAGCAGGCCTTGGGGTCATGAGAGCAGAGGAGCTAGCTCTGCTCCCTCACTGGCTGTAGCATTCAGGAGAGGGGGCCCTGCATTCTCACTGGGCAGCAGAGTTGAACTGGCCCTGATGGTAAAGGCACAAGTGGCCTATCTCCTAAGGTGTGAGAGCTGGAGAGCTGCCTCAGCCTCTCACAGGCTGCAGCATTTAAGAGAGGGAGCCTTGAACCTTGACTGGGCAGCAGAGTGGATCTGGCTCTGGAAGCCTGGGCATGGGTAAGCCAGCCCCAAGGGCATAAAAGCAGAAGAATTGACCCTGCCTCATGCAGATGTGGGAGGAGTTGCTCTGCTGATGCTGATAAAGGGAGGCTTGCATGCGGGCTAGCTGAGCTACCACCCAGACCCAGATCCAGGGTTCTGAATTGGCCCATCTCAAAATCTGTATCATCTGGGAACTCTTGAGATGTGTGAAAGGTCCAGTCTTCCTATTCCAAAGCTATAGGATCTCCATGACAGAGGACAACAGACTAACTGGAAGGAGTCCTGATGAGGATCCATGACCAATGAACTCACAGAAGCCAGAGGTCTGGAACCAGACCAATGGCTCACTGCAATGAACATTTTGTTGATGAAGATGTGTGGGCAGAAGGATTTAGTATGGGACATTCTGTGACATACTACAGCTTCCATGATGAGATGTTTTCTATGGTTTGTTGTTGTTTGTTTGTTTTATGTGTCTTATTTTGAGGGGAACATTGCAAGGACAAAGGGCAGATATTAGGGGGCAGGGAGATGAGTGAGACTGGGGATCCTTGCTCCAATTTATGCCAACTTCCAATTTATGGAACTTTCCAGAGACTCAGACTCCAACCAAGGACTATTCGTGGAAATAACCTAGAACCCCTGCACAGATGTAGCCCATGGCAGTTCAGTGTCCAAGTGAGTTACATAGTAATGGGAAGAGGGACTGCCTCTGACATAATCTGATTGGCCTGCTCGTTGATCACCTCCCCCTGAGAGGGGAGCAGCCTTACCAGGTCACAGTAGAGGACAATGCAGCCACTTTTGATGAGAACTGATAGACTAAGATCAGAAAGGAGAGGAGAACCTCCCCTATCAGTGGACTTGGGGAGTGGCATCGGGAGGGGAGGAGGGAGGGGCTTATGGGGGAATACAAAATGAATAAAGTGTAATTAATAAAAAAAAAAGAAACCAGTGTAAGTTTGATTTAATTTGGGCAATTAACCTATTAATCTAGAAAGTTAAAAAATAATTTTCAAACATAAGTTTTATTTCATAACACAAGCTTGGAAATACTTATGTTCTTTAATTTATCTTAAATTACCTCTATTTGTAAATATATTTTATGAAGATTTAATATTCTTTAAGTTATTTCTAGTTATATAATTAAAGACCTTTTCAGTCCTCTTCCACTGGCTGAGTTAATTAGAGCTAAATTACTGATGTTTGCAAAATTACTTACCATTTAAGTTAATGGGAAAATATTCTCTTGTGGTATATATGGGGCTTAAAATTCTAAGCAAATACCTTCCTTTTTCTCTAATAAATAACATAAAAACTATAGTGTCACCTTACAAGACTCCTACATAATGTTATGGAGTAAATAGTTGAATCCCCTTAAAGTTTTAATATGCTGAAACCTCATAGAATTTGAACATGACATCCTCTTATAGGCTCATGATTTGGCGAAGTTCTGCATATTTTAGAGGTGATAACTGGCTGATAGGGGCAAGAAAAAGGAACATCTTTGGGGGTATTTTTTTCCTGATATCTTCCTGTTCTTTGCTTCCTTTTGACCACAAAACAAAACTGCCTTTGCCTCCATGATTTGTTGCCTAACAAGAGTCTCAGAAACAAGAAGTCTACCTAGCTTGAGTTAAAATTCTGAAATGAGGCCCTCCCCAAAAAAACACTTTTTTTCTCAAGTGCTTTATGTCAGTCCTTTGTTCACAGTGACAAAAACTGTCCAACACAATTCTTAAATTTGAAATATTCTGGTAGTTGGAGATAGAGATCTAGGGAGACAATTATGTCATGAAGTCGAAGTGTTTGTGAATATAAGACTAGAGTAGGTGTTCCAATGGTGAGACCTGTAGTCATGATGCTATAAAAATAGTGGTCTCAATAGTTGTGAAATGCATACTCTTCAGGATTTTAGTTAAGATTGAGTGTAAAAATCTATACTATAATTATTATATTATAAGAACTAAAACATCCACGTCCAGGGCAATCTTCTCACCTTCATTATGTAAATTCCCACAAATCCCATAGCTAGTGACTGACCTAATGATTTCCAGGATAAAGCACTTAACATGTATGTCATGATAGCATTACAACCCCACAGACAGAGGGAAAGATGTGTATTTCAAGTGTCAGGGAATATTTGAAGGTGATACAAAGCAAATTAATTTAAAGTTTCTTTTTTTGCTTCTTGCTGCTAATTTTGGAATATTTGATTTATGTGATCTTTTTTTGTCAAATTGGTCTCAGTCCTAGCACGTTAGTCTAGGGAAGCCTTAAAAACATGTTAAAAAATGGAATGGGAGACTACCTAAAACTTGGTAGTGTAAGTGCAGTACAAATTACACTACCAAATTTTAGGCAATATTTTATTATCAAGGTATAAAAATAACAATCAGAAAAATAAGCTAAATGAGCCTATTTTTCATTTATTTATTTTTTATCTTGGAATGGGATCAATAGTAGAGAACTTGGTAGCATACAGGAGACATTAAATTCAATTTCAAGTACCATGAAAACTACTTTCATTTTAAAATTCTTAATGCCTGCCTACCTTTATATTATTTAGTATGCTTTCTGATTGCTGTATACCAGAGTGAGAAATAGTACACAAAGCAGTAGAATGCCTCTGAACAAATATATACTTGTTCGCTAGGATGTTATTTGGAATCTATTTCTTCATGACTTGGGTGGCGTCAAAGTTAGCATATTGTATAAGGGTTACTATTGTTGTGATTGTTATTAATCATAAAGAAACAGGAGACAAACGATATTCTCTTCGAGATTTATTAGGAGGGTAAGGACGGAGTGGGAAGCAGGACATGGTGGGGGCAGAGAAAGGGAAAGAAAGGGGGAGGGGGTGGAGAGAGAGAGAGAAAGAAAGAGTGTAAGAGAGGGACACCCTTTTAAGGGGCACGATAACCATGCCTTCCAGGTATGGCCACCTGGCTGGCAACACATAGGTTGCTGGGTAACCCAGGAGCAATTTTGTGTTCCAAAATTCTAACAGTGATGAAACAGGATGATGAAAGCAATTAGGAGAGAAATTGTTTTATTCAGCTTGTGCTTCCACATCACAGCTCATCATCAAAGAAGTCAAGACAAGAACTCAAGCAAGGCAGGAACATAGAGGGAGGAGATGATGCAGGGGTCACAGAGAAGTTTTGTTTACTGGCTTGCTCCTCCTGGCTTACTCAGTCTGTTTTCTTATAGAAATCAGGACCACCAGCCCAGGCATGGCATCACCCTTAATGGCCAAGACCCTCCCTCATCAATCAAAAATTAATAAAATTCTCTGCAGGTTTGCCTAGAGCTTGATCTTGTAGGGTAATTTTCTCAATTGTGGCTCTCTCCTCTGATGACTATATCTTTTGTCAAGTTGACATAAAACTAACCAGTACAACAGACACCTTGTCATGGTGACACACGAACATATAATTTTTCAATTAGAAGCTTTTCTTTCTCATTTATCTCGAAGATGGCATGTTAATATCACATTATAAAATCACGCTCTTTAAAAAGTAAAAAGTACCATACATAGTTCTTACAAATTCAAACACTAAAAGTTCAATCTCTTTAAAATATCTAATCCCTTTAAAAATCTAAAATCTCTTTTAAAAGTTCCAAGTGAGCTCCTGTAAAATCAAAATTGAACTAGATACTTTCTTCAACAGTGAATTACCATAGTCACAATCCTAACAGAGAAAAACCAAACTTAAACAGTGTCAATAATGCACGGTCCAGTTATCTATCAGTCACCATCTTTTGGCATACTAAAAGGAGCTGGGGTCACTTCTCCAGCCCTCTGCAGTATGCACAGCTCACCTTCGAGGTTCCATTTGGCTCCACTCCACTGCTACTACTGTTCTCGGTGGTCATCCTATAGCACTGCCATCCCCCAACTTCCAGGGTCCTTTGCTGCAACTAGGTTGCAGTTTCACCAATAAGCTCTCCTGAGCTCTCTTCACAGAATCTAGCCCTGACAAAGAGGGCAAAGTCTCAGTCACTGTCCATGACCTTGTCATACCTTCAATACTAGCACTACCTGGGTGACACTTACACTACCAAGTTCTGCTGTCAGCACAAGGTACAGCCTTCACCATGTATCAAATACATCTATATGTTGAATCTCAGAAAATACTTTGCAGAAGATTTCACCTCTGTGATGCTGGTCTTTTCTTAACCAGTATTAATCCCTCAGCTCTGGTTGACCAGCATCAAATATTCCAGCAAAGCAAATTTTTCACTTTAGTAACTCTGGTATCTTACTAATTACAGATGATTCTCAGCTCCAGCTAGCCAGAACCACAGATTCTTCACACAGAAAAGGTCATGTAGAATCTTTGCCTCCCTCTGAAATTTCACAAGGCAGGCACGGTCTGCATTACTCTCAACATCATCTTCTAAGCTGCTCTAGAAAAGTTCACCGAGCCCTCAATACTCAATGACTATTCTAGCCCAAAGTTCCAAAGTTTATTCACAGTCTTTCCACAATCAACATGGTTTGGTCTTTCACAGCAATACTTCACTCCTGGTATCATTTTGTCTTAATTAAGGTTACTATTGTGATGAAACACCATGATCAAAGAAACTTGAAGAACTTATGTTTTCACATCACAGCTCATCATCAAAGGAAGTAAAGACAATAACTCAAGCTGGAAAGGAACCTGGAGGCAGAGGGTAATGTAGGAGCTAAAGAGGAGCCCTGCTAACAATACTGCTTTTCATTGTTTGTTCAGCCTTCATTCTTGTAGAAGCCAGGAATATCCGTCCAGAGATAGCAATACCCATAGTGGAAATGGGTCCTCCCCTATCAACCACTAATTAGGAAAAATGCTTCTAAGCTTGCTTACAACTTGATCTTATGGATGCATTTTCTCAGTTGAGGCTCTTTCCTCTCTGATGATGATTTTGCATCAAATTAACATAAAGCTAGCCACCACACCTATGAATCTACATTGTTTACTAAAGGATCCTTTGGATAAGTCAAATAGTTGAGTGATGCAAATAAGAATATATTAAAATGTAAATCTACAGATAATGCTTAGCATTTTAAATGTCTAGTTTTGTCATTCTGTTCTGACTGATGAGTATAAATGTTTCTTAAAACTGTTTTTAGAAATTATTCTGTTAACTCATTAATGTGCCTGTTTTCTACAGAAAAGAGCTTTATTTATTTCTTAATATAAGATTTATACTTTTTCATGAATCAAGAATTTGGCTTGGCATAAAACTGGAAAATGACTAATTTTCCAGCCATAAATTGTTCAATTTTAAAATTATAATCTGTTCCATGTTGTTGAACTATGTATGTATGTATGTATGTATGTATGTGTATATATATATATATATATATATAGAGAGAGAGAGAGAGAGAGATACATGTATTTATAGACTACTATTATTTTTTATTATTTACATTTTATTAACTCTGTATCCCAGCTGTATCCTGCTTCCTCATTCCCTCCCAATTCCACCCTCCCTCCCTCATCTCCTCCCTGCCCCTTTTCCAAGTCCACTGATAGGAGAGGACCTCCTCCCCTTCCATCTGACCCTGTTTCATCAGGTATGTTCAGGACTGGCTGCAAAGTCCTCCTCTGTGGCCTAGCAAGACTGCTCCTCCCTTGGCGGGGGGGAGGTCAAAGAGCCTGCCATTGAGTTCCTGTTAGAAATAGTCCTTGTTCTCCTTATATGGGAAACCAATTGGTTACTGAGCTACCACAGGCTACATCCGAGCAGAGGTTCTAGGTTATATCCATACATGGTCCCTGGTGGAGTGTCAGTCTCAGAAAAGACCTCTGTGCCCAGATATATTTAGTCCTTGTGGAGCCCCTATCCTCTCCACGTCATACTAACTCCCCCTTCTTTCATGATTCCCTGTACTCTGCTGAAGGTTTGGTTATGAGTCTTAGTATCTGCTTTGATACATTGCTAGATAGAGTCTTTCAGAGGCCCTCTGAGGTAGGCTCCTGTCCTGTTACTTATTTTCTCCTAAGTAAAATGCACATCCCATTTGTCTTTCTAAGTGAGGATTGATCATCTAACCCCAGGGTCCTCTTTCCTGTTTATCTTCTTTAGGTGTACAGATTTTATGTTTATCATATCTTATAGGTCTATATAAGTGAATATATACTATGTGTGTTTTTCTCCTTCTGGGATACCTCACTCAGAATGATCTTTTCAAATCCCACCATTTGCCTACAAATTTCATGATTTCCTCATTTTTGATTGCTGAGTAGCATTCCATTGTGTAAAAATATCACAATTTCTGTATCCATTCTTCCGTTGAGGGACATCTGGGTTGTTTCCAGGTTCTGGCTATTACAAATAAAGCTGCTACAAACATGGTTGAGCAAATGTCCCTGTTGTGTACTTGAGCACATTTTGGGTATATACCTAGGAGTGGTATAGCTCAGTCTTGAGGAAGCACTATTCCTAATTTTCTGAGAAAGCACCAGATTGACTTCCAAAGTGTTTGTACCACTTTATATTCCCACCAGCAATGGAGGAGGGTTCCCCTTTCTCCACAACCTCTCTAGCATGTGTTGTCATTTGAGTTTTTGTTCTTAGCCATTGTGATGGGTGTAAGGTGAAATCTCAGGGTCGTTTTGATTTGCATCTCCCTGATGGCTAAGGATACTGAGCATCTCTTTAAGTGTTTCCCTGCCATTCTATATTTCTCTACAGAGAATTCTCTGTTTAGCTCTGTACCCCATTTTTTAATTGGATTACTTGATTTATTCCTTTTTAACTTCTTTAATTCTTTATATATGTTGGATATCAGCCCTCTGTCAGATATAGGGTTGGTGAAGATTCTTTCCCAATCTGTAAGCTGTCATTTTATTCTGATGACAGTGTCTTTTGCTTTACAGAAACTTTTCAATTTCATGAGGTCCTATTTATTGATTGTTACCTTTAGAGCCTGTGCTGTTGGTGTTCTGTTCAGGAAGTTGTCTCCTGTGCCAATGAGTTCTAGGCTGTTCCCCACTTTTTCTTCTAACAGATTTAGAGTATCTGGTTTTATGTTGAGGTCTTTGATCCACTTGGACTTTAGTTTTGTGCAGGGTGA
>NW_026585504.1:26594036-26639029 GCF_907164565.1 Psammomys obesus | reverse complement strand
TCCTGTGCCATGAGTTCTAGGCTGTTCCCCACTTTTTCTTCTAACAGATTTAGAGTATCTGGTTTTATGTTGAGGTCTTTGATCCACTTGGACTTTAGTTTTGTGCAGGGTGATAAATATGGATCTGTTTTCATTTTTCTGCAGGTAGACATCCAGTTAGACCAGCACCATTTGTTGAATATGCTGTCTTTTTTCCATTGAATGGTTTTGGCTTCTTTGTCAAAAATCAAGTATTCATAGGTGTGTGGGTTTATTTCTGGGTCTTCTGTTCACTTCCCTCGATCCTCCTTTCTGTTTCTATGCCAATACCATGCAGTTTTTACTACTATTGCTCTGTAGTACAGCTTGAGATCGGTGATGGAGATACCTCCAGATGATCGTTTGTTGTACAGGATCGTTTTGGAGATTCCGGGTTTTTTTTTTTTTTTTTCTCCATATGAACCTGAGAATCTTTCTTTCAAGGTCTGTGAAGAACTGAGTTGGTATTTTGATGGGAATTGCGTTGAATCTGTAGATTGCTTTCGGGCAGAATGGCCATCTTCACAATGTTAATATTAACAATCCATGAGCATGGAAGATCTTTCCATCTTCTGATATCTTCTTCAATTTCTTTCTTCAGAGACTTGAATTTTTTTTTTTCAAACAGGTCTTTAACTTGTTTTAGTAGAGTCACACCAAGGTACTCTCTGTTAGTAGTGGCTATTATGAAGAGTGTAGTTTCCCTGATTTCTTTTGGCCCTTTTGTCTTTGGTATACAGGAAGGCTTCTGATATTTTTGAATTGATTTTGTATCTTGCCACTTTGCTGAAAGTTTTTATCAGCTGAAGGAGTTCTCTGATTGAATTTTGGGGTTTCTCATGTATACTATCATATCATCTGTGAATACTGACACTTTGACCTCTTCCTTTCTGATTTGTATCCCCTTGATCTCCTTTAGTTGCATTATTGCTTTAGCTAGGACTTCAAGTACTATGTTGAAGAGGTATGGAGTGGGCAGCCTTCTCTTTTCCTTGATTTCAGTGGGATTGATTTGAGTTTCCATTGAGTTTGATGTTGGCTATAGGTTTACTGTATATTGCCTTTACTATATTTAGGTATGTGCCTTGTATCCCTGATCTCTCCAAGGCTTTAAACTTGAATGGGTGTTGGACTTTGTCAGATGTTTTTTCGGCATCTAAGGAGATGATCATGTGGTTTTTCTCCTTCAGTTTGTTTATGTGGTGGATTACATTGATGGATTTCCGTATGTTGAATCACCCTTGCATGCCTGGGATGAACCTCAGTGTCTGTAGTTATGTCCCCCTTTTCATTTCTGATTTTGTTGATTTGGATAGTTTCTCTCTGCCTTTTAGTTAGTTTGGCTAAGGGTTTGTTTGTCCATCTTGTTGATTTTCTCATAATTAGAATACTATGAATATTTATACAACTTTTAATATCTTCAGCATGTCTTCACAGAAAATAAGGATATGTCTCTGTGTTCCCTGACCTGTGCCATTTCCTGTTACCCACCCCAATCTTCTGCTCTGGAGACAACACAGATCAGAGAGAAGCAAGTGAGAGCCCTGGGATCTGCTGGCCTATTACAGCCTGCCAGCAACAGTGGTGAGGTCTGTCCAGGTTTCTCTGTGTTCCACTTCTCCTTTGTAGCCTGCACACCAGTTCCTCAGCCTACACCATTTCCTGGGACCCAACCTATCTGTGGTCCTGGAGACCAGCACAGATCAGGGAGAAGCCATTCTTTCTAACTATATGTAGGTCAGTCAAAAATGTCATCTTATACAGATACTTTGTTTCTTTCTCTCTCTCTCTCTCTTCCTCTCTCTTTCCTTCCTTTCCTTTTGAGTGAATGCCACTTGCCTGTTAATCTCTACACAGATAATAAGAGGGTTTCAGACCTTCTAGAGCTGGAGTCGCAGAATGTTTTGAGCAACCTGAGGTGACTGGTAAGAACTGAACTATGGAAGACCAGGCTGTAACCACCAAGGAATCACTCTTGAGGGTTGGTCTGGTGCTATGAATTCTAATGCTAATTACTGGCCCCCAACATTCAATTGCTGCCCAGCAGAGCACATTCTCATGTAAACCTATCTTTCTTCTGTAAACCTTGCTCTGCCTTATTTAATTTGATTGGTTAATATAAATTCTGAAGCCTATGGCTTGGCAGAAGAAAGGCAGGGGGAGTTTAGGTTCCTGGGCTTGGAGTCCTGTGACTACAAGACAGGGACAGGTTGTGGGAGAAAGGGGAAAAAAAGTGGAGAAAGAGAACATGGCTGAATGGATCAGATCCAGCCCAGAAAGGATGACTTATTGGTAATACTTGGGTTGTGTAGCTGAGAGATAGGTAAATAGCTTGGAGGGTTGAATCTGCCCAGCTCCAGTGCTTTAAGCTTGTAAAGTAAACCATTTTCTCTCCTTGTCAATTTTTTTGGGAGCAAGTGACATTAAACAAAACTAGCACTGTGCCAGAATTCAGTATTACCGCCAGAGAATTATGTGACTTTTCGTGAGCATATACTTTATCTTTTCAATTTTGCACTGCAATTAAGTTCTTAATTAGTATCTTACAAATCACTTCAGTCACAACCAAAAATATATTTAGTAGCTTCTTAGCACACTTTCCCTTTTGGTTTCTACTCAAAGACAGATGTTAGCAAAGTCTCTTTTTTAAAGAGTTCTGGATGTGTAATAACAACATTCAAAGTATGCCTCAGCTGAGTGAATGAAGCTCACATGGGTGTGGTGGTGCATATGAGAAGTATATTCATCTTTACACTTGTAGTTTGTGACTGAGTCATTGAAAGAATGAATGAAACCTTTGGTGATATGGTGAAAAGTAAAGATTTCCAGTTTAGAAGAACTGCTTTTATAGAAAAATCCTTTGTTGTTTTAAGAACAATAATGATATTTCTTATATCATTAGTAAATTTTTTCATAGTGTCATTTATATAACACATAATTGCGAAGATATTGTATGGTTTGGATATCAAATATTCCCTTAAAATGTTCATATGTTGGAAGTTTCCTCCTCAGGTGCTAATGGGATTATTGAGAGTTCTGGAAATATTAGTTAGTGAGACTTAGCTGGAAAACATTTCAATGGCTATGGATTCTTAGAAATATTTTACCCCTGACTGTCCCCTGACCCTATGCTCAGCTTTCCAGTCACAATTATGTGAAATGATCTAGTGTTCTATGTATACCTGTCATGTTGGAACATGATGGTCCAAACTAAACACTTGCATATTAAGAATGTTTATTCTAGGTATTTGGTCTAAGCTCTATTAGAGTATCTAACACATGCCTAGGTTAGTATAAATAGGTTAATTGTTTAACTTTTATTTATTTATTTTTTATGTTTTTAACTGTACTCACAAATTTATGTTTTTATTATGTTTTAAGTAAAATTTCACATTTGTATTATTGATACTTTCTCAGTTTAGGGGAAAATATATTTTCTATGTGCACCATCACAGCTAAAATCACTGTTTAGAGCAATCAATACACAATTGTGGGGGAGCACAAATTCAAAACTGACAGTAAGATCTGAGAATTCACAACTATTAGGGAAGGTGAGTTGCTAAACTACTTCTTGCAGCATTTTTGTGTAATATTCTAGTGAACAACATTTTAACATTGGTCATTGTGAGGTAGTACTCCACTAAATCAGTGTTTTTTATCTACATTCTCTATTTTATTCAGCCTTTTATATTAGAAAACTTGCTATTCTCTTTTTATTACCTTCTATGGCCTCAAATCCTTCCACATCTATTATTTACTCTATTTTTATTTTTAATTATACTTTATTTACTTTGTATCCCCCCTCCCGTCCCCTCCCTTCTCCCCTCCCACTCTCTCCCTTCCTCCCCCTTCTCCACACACTCCCCTCCCCAAGTCCACTGGTAGGGGAGGGTTTCTTTTTCTTCCTTCTGATCCTAGTCTGTTAGGTCTCATCAGGAGTGGCTGCATTGTGTCCCTCACTCTGTGCTGATTTGGATGAATGTCTGTGCCTCTACTTAGAAGTACACAAACATATACATATGGAGTCAACTTTGTCTACCCTGCTGCCTTCTGTCTCCATAGGATATGCATATCCTATGTTTGTATGTTAAACATATTACATATCATCTATTTTTATTAATGTCAGGCCAGGGAAGAATTAAGACTACTTTACACATTCTTGGTGAAGAATCAGGTTTAGAAAATGAGCGAGTATGTACACAGTACCATAGCTAATAAGATGCTGAAGTGAAAGCTGACTTCATTAACTATTTTCTGGCTTTCAAACTTTAAAAGTGGACTTAGAGAGTGGCAGGGAGGAGATGTGGGAGGGAGGGTGGGATTGGGAGGGAATGAGGAAGGGGGCTACAGCTGAGATACAAAGTAAATAAACTGTGATTAATGTAAAAATAAAACTTAAAAAAACCTTTAAAACAATCATCATATTGTTTTTTTTTCTCCATTAAAGTCACTGTTACGTTATGAAGGATGTACCTCAGAAACAACTAAATGGAAGAAATGTGTAAAAATAGGGAAAGATGGGAATGTTCATGGACTTCCACACCCCTTCCAGGTATGAAATCACTCACACCCTCCTGAGCTCACCCATCTCGGAAGTCAATATATAAGTAGTACTCAAAACTTTGTAGGGATAAATCTCCAAAACTTCTCTGGAGACAGGGGGCTTTAGATGCAAATTCTAGTCTTTTAGAGCACATATAGGGACCTCTGCTATGTTACCGATGGCAGAAATTGTGGTGTGGTCAGTGGCCCAGATTCTAAATAGCAATGGATACCTCTATCAATTGAGAATGTAAGGATCAGATATACAGACATACATATAATATATAATATGTGAGTGTGTTCCTCTGTGTATTTGCATGTAGATGTTAGAGGTCAGCTTTAGCTGTCATTTATTTTAGGTGCTTTCCCCTTTACTTTTTTTCTTTGTTCTTTTCCCTTTCTCTATTTACACATCTTTTTCATACAATATATTTTGATCATGATTTTCTCCTGCACCAACTCTTCCAATATCCTTCCCACCTCCCTCTCTGCCCATTCACTGCTTATGTTCTTTCTTCATCTATTAAAAAACAAATAAAAAAATAAATGAAGTAAGAAAGCAAACAAACAAAAACAAGTAAAACCAAAACCCCAAAGACCTCTCCCCCAAAAAATCAACCCAAATGGTGGAAGGACAACACAAGGATTAATTTTGTGCTGGCTAACCACTCATGGACATGAAGCCAGTCCTGGCATGTGGTTGATATATCTAATGACAAGACACTATAAATAATTGGTTTTCTTTTTGGCAGCAAGTATCAATGGCAAATAGCTTCAGATATCAGATGTGACCCATGGCAGCTCAGTCTCCAAATGGGTACCCTACTAAGGGACACAGGGGCTGTCCCTGACATGAACTCAGTGGCTGGCTGTTTTATCACCTTGCTCTGAGAGAGGAGCAGCCTTACCAGGCCACAGAGGAAGACAGTGCAGCCAGTCCCAATGAGACCTGGTAAGCTAGGGTCAGAGGGAAGGGCAGGAGGATCTCTCTTATCAGTGGACTGGGGGAGGTACATGAGAGGAGGAGGGGGGGGGGGGGGGGGATTAGAAGGGAATGGTGGAGGGAACTACAGCTGGAATATAAAGTGAATACATTGTAATAAATAAAAATAATAAATTAAAAAACAAAGAAAAAAATTAAAAACCCTCCAGTTACAAGAAATCTCCCCAAGAAGTCAATTTACTGTAAAAGACATGTACATTAGTCAATGCAGAAAATCATCAAAGCAATATTCAACACCTAAACTAAACTAGTTAACTTTTTCCAGCATCAGTGTCATTTTAAACGAATATTGCATATTTGGAAATGATATCATAAGGCCCCATAGCAGAAAATGCTGTTAGGCTGTTTTGAACAGTGGTATCTTTAGGATGGTTTACAAATAATTTTGGAAAATGTATAGTTATTTATGTGGATTTGAAGAAATTTTCTAATATTTTACAGTATCTTAGGTCACTAGTATCAATTTTTATTTATGTTTGGCATTTTATCTATTGATTTTTAACAAAAGAATCTAGGCTTTATTCAAATTATAACCATTGACTCAAGTGTGGTGGCTTAAACCTGTAGTCCTAGCACTGAGGAGGCTGACACAAAAGGATTGGCATGGGTTAGAAGCCAGCCCGTGATATAGTATAGAAACGACACTGTATGATATTCTCAAATGATTAAGAAAGAAATTAGACTTACTAGTAGTCTACTACATGTTTGAGAACTGCTCACTCTAGTGTAAAGGCTGATATTGGTGGAGACTTCAGTTTTCTAGAAGCAGATCTTGAATAAATAATTCACATAAAATTAGTTTACTAGGCCAGTTATTCTATGACACTTTAATAAGGATGGAAACGGATAGTAAAAACAGCATAGGAAATTAAAAGCATACTGAGATTAATTTCATTGAAAATTATTTGAGTCCATGCAGAAGTTGTATCTAAAATTTAACATGCTGTTTAAGGAAACGAGAACATTTGTGAGCCAAATTTTGTTTGCCGTTGGTTGAGAGATGTATCAGAACACTACAGTGAAATAACTGGTCAATAGTGAACTTGAGTTACGTATATCTCATGTAATAGAAACCTCTCCAGTGGATGCTGAAAAAAGAGATGCTGAGCCACTAAGGCATTTGCCATTGGGCATAAGAATATGAATATAATTTCGGGACCCACAAATGAAAGAGAATAATCAACCCGAGCAGTTGTATTCTTACTTTCCTAAGCTTACTGGGGAATGCAGCCCTGTACTCTCATGTACTCATATAAATGGATGGATGGATGGAAAAAATGTCTTTAGACAAATTTCCAGTGGTTAGAACTCGATGGATCACAGTGCGGCCAGGTGATTTATATTTAGATTACTTGTTTGTACAATTCTATTAATCTTCAAGGCCTATATCAAACAATCTTTGTGATATAATTTTCTGTCCCTATCACACTTAAAGTTTGTTTTATGTAATGGAATAAAGCCACTAACATATCTGTTTAAGACATCTTTAAAGACAAGACTATGGAAATGAGAACTCTCTAAATCATTTAGCATAATCTCTGTGTGAGGTACTGAGCCTCCTGATTGATAACCAATTGACTAGATATAGAATCTACAGGATACAAATCCAGTTTTCAAGATAAGAACTCTGTATTCTAATAGCAGAATCTATATGCCATGAGCTCATGTCACTAAGGCTGCCAGCATACCATTGGTAACATTATCTTTTGATATAAAACAGGAATATTGATATACCTTGCACAGCACTATAATGATTAAATCTTTTATTTTTTTTTAATGTCAGATTTTCTGTTCTGTGCTCTTATGGAAAAGTCTCACATCAATGGAGAAAACTATACCACACAATCCTACACTTGAACAAGGTGATGTGATGTGTCTTAATATTTTCCCATTCAAACTTCTATCAAATAATATAATACATATTAAACATTTGTAAACAATTTGAGTCCCCTCTTTCTAGCAATTCTCTACTCAGCTCTTCTTTCATTTTATAAGTTCGCTTGGTTAGTTTGGGTGCATTTGCTCCTTAAAATCTATTGGTAAGTGACATTAAGTATTTGTTCACTTGTGTATCATTTACTCTTTAACACTTCCTGAAATATGACAGGCATCTGAGTTTCCCATTCTTGCTACTAAATGAAAGAAAGTTTCCACATGCTGCCTACATGCTAACATGTAGACAGAAACTGAAGATGCATCTACATGGACATTTGAATATATTCTATGTAACAATAATTACTAGGTACATTTGCTGGTTTAAAAAAAATTATTTCTTCTAAAGGTAAAGATGCTGAGACTAAACCCATATTAAAGTTACAAAGCTATATGAAAAGCTAGCAGTTTCAGGATTAAAATTGTGTCCCTGGCAGTTCCCTGTAGGTTAACACGGTGAGTTTGATATTGAGGGTTGCATTCCTTGTGGGGTTATCCAATTTTTGTTGCTGGCTTTCATCTTTGAGACAAAACAGTTAAGCAAGGCTCAGTTTTCTGAGATATAAATTATGAATGAAATACTTTCCACGGCCATTGTAAGGTGTTAATGTCATAACACATTACAGTGTTTTACACAACCTCTGACACGTGGAAGAGCTTGCTAATTTGTAGAGTGCTTTGTTTTAACTCATTTACTGCAAGACTTAGGCTGAAATTTGTGCAGAAAAGGGAACATTCCCCAGTAAAATGCTATCGGTGAGATCTTTATATTATTTGTTTTGCATTTGTTTATCTAATTTAAAAAAATGCATTCCTATGGCTTCATCTATTTTGAAATGTTAACTTGAATCTCAGATTAGAAAGTAGATTGCCCTAAAGATTTAAAAGTGTCTACTTTCTTCTCACTTATCCTCATTATTAAAACAACTAATTGCCTATTTAACAGGTTTTTTTAAATTTTTTATTAATTACACTTTATTCATTTTGTATCCCCCCATAAGCCCCTCCCTCCTCCCCTCCCAATCCCACCCTCCCTCCCCTTTCTGCATGCATGCCACTCCCCAAGTCCACTGATAGGGGAGGTTCTCCTCTTCTTTCTGATCTTAGTCTATCAGTTCTCATCAAAAGTGGCTGCATTGTCTCTTCTGTGGCCTGGTAAGGCTGCTCCCCCCTCAGGGGGAAGTGATCAAAGAGCAGGCCAATCAGATTATGTCAGAGGCAGTCCCTCTTCCCATTACTATGTAACCCACTTGGACACTGACCTGCCATGGACTACATCTGTGCAGAGGTTCTAGGTTATCTCCATGAATAGTCCTTGGTTGGAATATGAGTCTCTGGGAAGTTCCCTGTGTTCAAATTTTCTTGTTCTGTTGCTCTCCTTGTGGAGTTCCTGTCCTCTCCAGCTCTTAACAAGTTTTTAAATTCTGTTTGTTTCACAATCAGTTTCTCATGTTAAAAAAATTATTTATTACAGCTTTTAAATTTGCACTAGTTTACCAAAGATAAACCAGCAAATATAACTAGAGAAAAATGTTTTAATATCCATAGTGTATGACCTACAAACATTTCTTCTAACTCACTAGGAAATCATGCTTGTTCTTTTAACTTATTAATAACTTTCAATTATAATTAACAATTAGCATATACTAATTGAGCTTTAATTTAAAAATGCACCTTTGGTGACTGCCTTGAGATACCTGAAACTACTCTAGGGAGTGTTTTACCATCTTCCTAATGTCATTCTCCACGTCTGTTATTACCTGTGTTTCAACTACATCATAATCTATTCTTAATAATCTTCAACACTACACTCCATAAAATAAAAATAAAAAGACATATTTATATATTTTCATCTTCATTTTTTCCAACTTTTATTCTGTAAGAAATTTCAAATTATTAATATTTTAACTGTACAATTATATAATTATATGGTTATTTAAACTGTTATTTATACTGTTTTGTACAAATATATTATAATATTATTTTCCCTCAACCAGTTCCTCCTAGATACTCACCATATCTCTACCACCTAACTTCATGTTCTCTCTCTCTCTCCCCCCTAATCAAATAAAATAAACAAATATGTTCCTAGCCAAGAAACTTTTGGTAAATGATAGCTATCAGAAAAGTGAAATATCAGTTTTCTCCAATGGAGTAACATTGGCTATATCAAAAACAGATTGGTACACATACCCAGGAGTAGTTACCCAAACAAAATAAATTCCATGTTGTGTTTTTTCTGCTTTGTTCTTTTAAAGGCACATTTAAAAAACTGAAACATGTTAATCATTTCTTTACCTTTTGAAGGGTAATTTATGTATAACTCTGTTATAATAAATATACCATTATATTCATGGATATGAACTATTGTGTATCTGATTATGTCTTTGAGGTAAGTTCTCTGAAATATAATTACTAGATTATAATTACTAGATTATTATATTAATATAATTAACATAATTTGTTTTGTCTTTTGTGATTACAATATAAATACATCATCTGCCTTTTCTATCTCCTTCCAAACCCTTCTGTATATCCTGCTTTGTTCACTGTCAGATTTTTTTCTTCTTTATTCATTAATCACTGCTACATACATATATACAAATGAGTATGCATAAATATTCCTAAATTCCTATATATACATTGTTAATTCTGTATGATGTCACTTGTATGTGTATGTTTTCATGGCTGACCCCTTCATGTTGGGTAACCACTTTGTATATTCTTCCCCAGGAAAGACTGTGTTTTTAATTGGTTGTTTTGCTCTCTAGAAAATTTATTAAAATTTTGGCTTGGAAACCTTCATTGCCCATTCTCTGAATCAAAGTTAGAGGTCTCTGTCTGTGACCACTGTGACAGTCCTGGCCTTCTCTTCACTACTGCCTTTTCACGTATCTCTCTCAATTAGTTGGGATTCTGGATTCTACTCTGCAGCATATGCAAGCTGAAGTCCTAGATCTTGTGCTCACTAGTTCCTCTCCATGACTTCTTTTTCTTGTCATTATCTGCCTGTAGCCCGCCATGTATTCTTTTCTGTGTTTATTCTGAAATCTCCACTTGCAAAGTTTCTTCATTATTTTATTGCTTTCTTCTTGGCGCTCTAGGGGTTCCACGTGGCTGGAATCTCAATGGATCTCTTCAGCATATCCCAGTTGTTCACAGTAGGAGACAGTGAACGTTCTCAGAGTTTATTAGGTAACTGAACGTACTGGCTGGCCTGCCAGTTGCTACAGACATGTCTGCTCCGTATATCCCCTTGGCGTTGTCTACCTCCTTCTATGTTTACTACGCTTGTCAGACTGCCTCTCTGCTTTCCAGTTCTTTTACTTTCTAACTTCTGCATTTTAGAAATTTTTGTAAATTTATCTAAAATAAATGGTAAAATGTGATTTTGACAGTTACAGATTTTAATGAACAAACAAAAGACCATACATACAGTTGCATGTATTTTATACTGACTTTTTATTTTTATTTTATTTTTATTAATTACAGTGTATTCACTGTGTATCCCAGCTGTAGCTCCTTCCCCCATCCCCTCCCAATCCCACCCTCCCTCCCTCTTTTTCTCTTATGCCCCTCCCCCAGTCCAATGATAAAGTAAGTCCTCCTCCCCTTCCATCTAACCCTAGTCTATCAGGTCTCAAGAATGGCTTCTTTGTCTTCCTCTGTGGCCTGGTAAGGCTGCTCCTCCCTCAGGTGGAAGTGATCACAGAAGCAGCCCATGAGTTCATGTCAGAGCAGTCCCTGTTCCCATTACTAGGGAACCCACTTGGAGACTGAGCTGCCATGAGCTACTTCTGTGCAGGGGGTCTAGGTTATCTTCATGCATGGTCCTTGTTTGGAGTATCAGTCTCAGAAAAGACCCCTGTGGCCAGAATTTTGGGTTTTGTTGATCTTCTTAGTTGCATATATTTGTTACGGTTTCTTTTAATAATCTGAAAAGCTCTTCTCTCATTTTCTGTCCTCCATTAAATAAGGTCACTTAAAAACTCTTACTCTGCTTTATCAAAGTTTGAATTTATGAAGCTCATTTAATTAAGTAATTTCTGAGTAAAATGCAAGTATTCTCTGAATTTTATTTTGTTCTTATATTTATAATTTTAAGTATGTTTTTATTTATTGGATCATCTATTAGCTGTTTTTGTGTCTGTGATTTGAGTACACAATTCATTTGTAATAATATTTGAGTACATTATTTGTTTGCACATCATGGAACTGAGGTTGGATGCAGTCATTTCTAATATTTCATCACAGGTCATGTTTCTCTTGTATTCTTGCTATGAATGTCATAGTTTCTACTCTAGATATGTGCTAGTAGGGCAGGAAATATAGGTCAACTTCAGCAAAAGTCAATGTGACTAGATGTCTCATTTGTTGCAGAGCATTCAATGGTTATTTCTACAATACTTCCTGCAAGGCTCTGGGGAATATCCTGAAAGAAAAGACTAACAATATAAGAGCTCAAGAACAGCAGAAAAGTGTTGTGGAAGGCTGGCTTCTATGGGACATGGCTCTGAACATACAGCAAACCCTCTCATGACGATGGGAGAGAAGGTGCTTGTTCCCCTGTGTCCACGTCTTCATCAGTATTTTTATAAGCAACTCTAAAAATGCATTGGTTCACTATAAGAAAAATAGAAGGGACACTACAATACTACTAATAGGAAAAAGGTAGAGATTTTGCAGCATGAGAAGGACAAGAGAAGGTTGTTAAGAAAAAAAAACACACACAGTATGTACCATGTATGAAAATGTCATAACAAATTCATTATCATGTATAATTAATACAGGAGAGTAAAACATCAGAGAACTTCGCATTACTTATTTGGTGAATGGAACTATGGAACTAAAAAGGGGGTACTCAGCATGTACTGGCTCAAATCAAGAAAAGTGAAAGTGTTTCTAAATAATTAAAAATACTAGAAAACATATAAAGCAAATGAGGATCTAATTGCAAAGGAGGGAAAACATTTACTAAAACTTCATCAGTAACAAATAACCTGTTTAGCAAAAGGTATTTTGATTTATCATGAAATCCTTAAAGTTGTATATATAGCTCAGAATTAAATTTGTCATTAAACAAACTAAACAAAATCCATTTCATAGTGTTGTATCATTTGAGTTATGCAAGCAGAGTCTGAGAAAATGACAAAGATTATACAATCTAGGAAACTTCAGCTTGCATGCCACTGAATAAGGGACCACTGTCCATTGTAACAATAACTCATCATCAGAGAGAAAAGTTCTGCAGGCATGCAACTTTTCCATTACATTTAATCCAATCTGTTCTGTCCTTCCTGTGCACATGTAGATACTTTCCCATCAGGAGGTAAATGAA
This sequence comes from Psammomys obesus, assembly GCF_907164565.1. NCBI lineage: Eukaryota > Metazoa > Chordata > Mammalia > Rodentia > Muridae > Psammomys > Psammomys obesus. Next base: position 26,626,196 of record NW_026585504.1, on the reverse strand, counting down.
TGTCTTTCCAATTACTCAGCAGATTCTAGAGGAACTGGAACTGCAATCCAATTGTTTTTACATTGCATATTGTTTTCTCCTCTGTTTAGTGTTTGGTCTTTAGTCATCAACATTCATCTTTAGCTGACCTTTCTTCAAATGGAGTAAAATTATGTCTGTGTAACATAAAGTCTTTCTTCAGAAATTGACAGTGCTATAGAAATCATAATTCATTCAGGATTCATTTCAAGCTTGGTGTCATTTTAGTAAGGCTGCAGATAGACCAAAAAACATATTTCCCCCCCCAATGAATATATATATATATAATTTATTTATTTTAATTTCTTATTGTATTTCTTTTTCTTTTTATTTATCATTTAATATAATTTATTAACTTTGTATCCTGGCTGTAGCCCCCTCTCTCATCTCCTTCCAGTCCCATCCTCCCTCTCCCTTCTCCCCCTGTGCCTTTCCACTAGTCCACTGATAGGGAATGTTAGAGAAGCTGTGCAAACATCCCTATGTAACAGCACAGTGAATGATACAGTATGATTACTCCTACCTCAGCTTGTTAAAGCGATTAACCACATTGTATCTTTGTGAGAAACAATAAACTACCTAATAACAAAACCTCCTGAAGCTACCTAACATTTATGTAAGTTGTTTTCATACATCTGTGAACATGTCAGTATTGGGGCACTTGTACATATATCTTACTAACAACGTTTCTTGCAAAAAAAAAAAAAAAAAAAAAAAAAAAAATTAAAATTTTTAAAAAAAACATTTAAATTAAAATAACGGTTGAAATTAGTTATATTGTGTGAAATAAAAATATAATATTTTAATATCAAAGCTTTTGGTATTGAAAGTGTCTCCACCATTAGGAATTCCTGATAAACTAGGATCAGATGGAAGGGAGGAGGACCTCCCCTATCAGTGGACTTGGAGAGGGGCCTGCAAGGAGATTGAAGGAGGGAAAGCGGGGTTGCGAGGGAATAAGGAAAGGGGCTAGAGCTGGGATACAAAGTGAGTAAAATATAATTAACGTAAAAAAATGCAAATTAAAAAAATAGAAACCCTTGGCCATTTTAGTCTACTGGGTTTTAATGATTATGTCACTACAGTAATTTTCATTTGTCCCTTCAAAGTGGCTGCTCATCTTTCTTGGGTCTTCTTGATGTGATGCAATGTCCTATCCTCAATGAATGCAAAGGCATGACTCCTCTCTATCTAAATTAGCAGTTAAAGAAGGGTTCCATTGGTGCTTACCAATGGTAATATTGACTCATCAATAGAATTTGTCCTAATAGCAGTAATTTGCTTTAAGATCTACATTAGGTCCTAAATTTAACTTTAGATAATCTGTATTAAAAAGGTTACTATGTATTTTTATTTTGTATATCCATCCAAAACCTGTCACAATGCCTAAGATAAAGCAACATTTACCTTTTGTAAGTTAATTAATCCTTCAAATTTGGGAAAGCAGTTGAAGCTCACAAAGTTTCATTTTCTTTTTATAATATTTATTAAGCACCCCAGGTATGTTTTATGATGTATTTATTCAGTTAAAAATTTCACTTGTCATTGTTCTATATTCATAAAAAATAATGTGCCAGTGTTTTATGTTAATTATTGACAAGCTTTTGGGGCAGGGCTGAATACTAGTAATCCATTGATTTATCTGAATAGGAATACTGCAAACAATTGGAACATAATCAATGTTTGTTCAATAAATAACTAATCACATAAAGAGGTGTAAGACAGCAATAGTATTCTGATTTAATGGGGTCATTATGAAAACCAGGTAATCACAGGAAACTGCATAAGGAGTTTGAAATACTTAATGTGCTAGTTAACTTTAAAAAGTCGTGATAATAACTTATCACAAACAGAACTACATAGGATGTTAGAGATATTTGCTGTTCCCTCACAGCTATTAACAACCTTTGGGGCCTGCTTTCCCAAGTGTTACAGCCTATGCAGGGCTGAGTCAGCTCTCCAGCTCTTATACCTTTGGGGCTGTCTCACTCTTATCTTTGACACCAGGACCAGCTCTACTATTTTGCCCAGGAGAGGGTCCCATGTTTTTACTAGGCAGCACGGTGGAACTGGGTCTGGAGGTGTGGGTGTCCATGGTGACCTGGCCCCAAGGGAATGAGAGCAGGAGACATGGCCCTGCCTTGTGCCAGCCAGCGGAAGCATTGGGTGGCCTAGCTAGAGCTGTGCTGGAGAGATCTCCCAGGTGGTGGAGATAAAGGAAAGCCTTTTTGCTCTGGCCAGCTCAGTTGCAATGCAGGTCCAGATCCAGAGTTCTGGGTTGGCCTACCCTCAAAATATAACACCTGAGATTGATTTGGGATATGTGAAAGGGCTATCCTACTGATCCAAAGCTGCAGGATCTCCATGACACAGGCCAACCACAGGATGACCAGGACTCCTGGTGAGAATCTAATATTGATGGTGTCACAGAAGCCTGAGACCTCAAATCATACCATTGGCTCAATGGAATGAACATTAGTGAGTGAAAATGTGTGGGCATTGGAATAAACTGTGGGACACACTGTAACATAGTACAGCTTCCATGCTGTGATATTTTCTAAGCTTTGTCTTTGTGTGTGTGTGTTATTTAGGGGTTGAAAGAGAGAAGGGTGTACATGAGGGATCAAGGAGATGAGTGGGACTGAAGTATGTGGTGTGAAACTCAAAATCAATAAAAAGTTTAAAAAAAAACAACTATCAAATATTTCTTCCAGTTCAGCCTATGGTGAGTTATATCTCAGTCATTGTTATTGGGTAGGAAACACACACACACACATACACACATACACACACACACACACACACACACACACTTGCCAATAGAAAAGGTTCTTACACTAGGCTTTTGTCTTTTTAGGACAAATGTATTTGTGAGAAACTCTTGAATTAAACTAAAATTCATAAAGCACTTATCTAAAATATATTTTAATGCCTTGTACGATTCAGTCAATACTGGGTTCTACGATAAAAAAAAAATGGTGAATAAGAAGTGATACACTCTTCAACCTCTGAGTTTATTTTCCAAAGTATTTTTTCTCTGATAACAGAGTTTATTGCTTTCTAGTTGGATTTCTTTAAAAAAAAATTCAGAGAAATACCTTAAGCCACTTCATCCCTCTGCCTCTTAGGAGGTTTGGTAAACCCTTTCAAGAGAGAACCCTGGTGGAAGATTTCAATAATCAAGTTTAACCTTTTATTGGAGAGAATAATTTCTTGTCCCTCATGGACATGTGATTAACAATACTCAGTGAGTAAATCTTAATTCTTGGTCTCAAGAGGTCTAATTAATTTAGGTGTATTGAATTCATAAATATGTTGGAAAACTGCAAAGATAAAAGTTGTGTATCTTTTCTGCCCACCTTGAAACTAACCGAATGCCTAAGAGAGAGCTGGGAAACTCTGATCTTTACCCCTAAGGTTATAGAAGGCGAGAATTGACAACTCCTGGACAACACCTGGGTGATAATTAGAGGCCAGTGAGCTTCACCATAGCAAGTAGCACAAGAAATGCATATATAATAAGCATAGAGAGAGATACACATTTATATGTAATTTAACATGCTCCAATGTACTGTGATATACTTGACTTTCATTATATATTTATGCCACATACATGCTAAATCTAAGTATGCATTCAACTTAAATAATACGCAATTGATTACCACTATCCTCTCTTTTTTTTGTAGCTAATAGGTGTGTATTAATTATTATTTTTTTGATGTAACAAACTATCTGACACAGACAACTTGTGGGAAGAAGACGGTGTTGGCTCCCCGTTTGAGAATATACTCCACCAAGGCAGGGACAAATGGCACGGAAGGCAACACATGAGACTAGTAGCTCCTGTCTGATCAGAGCAGGAATTATTAGAAAGAGGAACTACAGTGTTAACTGACTACCTCCTTTTTGCCCCTTTTATTCGCTGCTCACATTCAGGGTGCCTTTTCTTTCCTTAGTTATTTTGTTATGGAGCAGTCCTCAAAGGCATACACATATGCTGCCTTAACAATGCAGTTGTTGGTGTTGTTGTTTTAATTCATTCAGACTGTCAATTAAAAGTGCTCATCAGAAAACCCTAAAAGTGGTGCTCAGAAATGGGAAGGAGTTGCTTGGAGAGAGAACAGAAATCGTTTAGGGGAGGGCATCTCTGGGAGGAGCTTGAGACTTGGGGTAGGGAGGCTCCCCGTAGCCTATGAGGGTCACCCTAGCAGCAGGGGATATGGAGCCTGAACTGGTCACCTCCTGTAGTTAGGCAGGACTTCTAATGGAGGGAGAGGGACACCAACCTCCCCACAAAACATTTAGACCTAAAATTTGACCTGGAAGATGTGCTGGGATAAAGATGGAGCAGAGACTGAGGGAATGGCCAAGCAATGACTGGCCCAACCTGAGACCCACCTCTTAGGAGAATGCTAACCCCTGACACTTTAATGAGAGTCCGGTTTGCTTGCAGACGGGAGCCTAGCATAGCTGTCTTCCGAGATGTTTCCTCCATGAAAACAGATGCAGAGACTCAGAGACAAACGATAGGTGGAACATGAGGCATCTTGTAGAAGAGTGGGACAAAGGATTGAGGTAGCCAGAGGAGTCAACGACAACAAAAGGAAACCTACAGAATAAACTAACCTGGACTCATGGGGACTCACGAGACTGAACCACCAACCGAAGAGCACGCGTGGGCTGGACCTAGGCCCCTTACACATACGTAGCTTGGTCATCATGTGGGTCCCCTAACAACTGGCCGTGTCTCACTCTGTTGCCTGCTGTTGAACTGAACTCCTTTCCCATGGGACTGTGGTAATAATTGTTGTATAAAGTTGCATGAAACTTGGTACCTCCTTTTCAACCAATGATTACCACAGCACAAGCATACATTACTCTCAACTGGGGAATGGTAGAGTGTATAATTTAGGATTGTAGCTATGCATTATCTTAGATAATCAAGACATAGTAGGGCTGGTTATTACATTGTTCTCTTATTGTTGCAAACAACGTTTGGATAAAGTTTGATGAGTCTGTTCAGTTATGCTTGCTTTTCTGAATTAGTTGTGGATGGAAAAGTAACTTCTATGATAAAGATTTGGCCATGTTTTTCATAGCTTGCCAACTTTTTTTTGTTTGTTGCTTTTTTTAATTTATTTTTTTATTTAACTTTTATTAATTATACTTTATTCATTTTGTATTATCCCATAAGCCCCTCCCTCCTCCCCTCCCAGTCCCACCTTCCCCCCTCCTTTCTGCATGCATGCCCCTCCCCATGTCCACTGATTGGGGAGGTCCTCCTCTCCTTCTTTCTGATCTTAGTCTATCAGTTCTCATCAGAAGTGGCTGCATTGTCAGGGTTCTAGGTTATCTCCATGAATAGTCCTTGGTTAGAGTATGAGTCTCTGGGAAGTTCCCTATGTTCAAATTTTCTTGTTCTGTTGCTCTCCTTGTGGAGTTCAGAGGACCCTAACTAAAATGTTCAATCCCCATCCTGAAAGGCAAAGAGGATGGACATCAGAAGAAAAATAAAACAGGAAACAACCTAGGAACCTGCTACAGAGGGCCTCTGAAAGCCAGAAGAAGAAAACAGGAAACAACCTCGGAACCTGCCACAGAGGGCCTCTGAAAGCCTCTGATATGCAGACTATGAAAGCAGATGCTTAGCCTGATGGCCAACTGATGGGCAGAGTGAATGGGATTTTATGTAAGAAGTGGGAAATAGTAAGAGCTGGAGCTTGCCAACTTTTGAGCTGGACAACAAACTATAAATTATAAAAAAAATAAGAAATATGTAACCTCATTTAAACTATTATATGTACGTATATATCTATTAAGAATCTTTGACAACAGATCCTTATATGGCCTTTTCAAAACTTTTTAACTGTGGTTGTCCCTACCCATATTGCTTCATTTACCCTGTCCTCCAATCTCCTATCCTGTTTAAATCTCCCTGTTCCCAATCCCTATCACCTGCATTCTATCACCCTTTCCTTGAAATTCTTCTAATGCCCCTTTACTGGGTTTCTAACTGTTAAAATCACTCCAATTTAAGAACACATGTCTAAGATCCAACTGAAAGAGCAAAGATAAGTATAACTACAGCATTTGTCATCTCATTACAGTGTCTTCTTCCAGACTATGAAAGTGTACATCAATACTCCAGTCATGGACCTAAACCTTCAGTCACCTTAGATTCCAGCAGTCAGCTTGGATTCCAGAAACATGAGGGCCTTAGAAGATAGGGCATACCCCAGAAGAAGTCAGTTTTCTACAGTAGCAACCCAGCACCTGTAACATGAGTAATTCTCTCCTGAGAAACAGCTTGGCCCCTCGAGCAATTAGGGCTCTTTAGACCATCATGCCAAAGCAAAACAGAAAATGACTAGCTAGTCTATGCTTTGGCCAGGATTATTGAACTTTTCGTCCATCTTGTCCCCACCTCTGTTCTAAAGTTTTCTCTGCTTAAGTATAAAACTCATGTTAGTTCTCTGCACACAAACTTTGGGACACTGGATCCCTTGATTTGTTCCCCTTTCAAATGAATATTGATTAAATCTCCTCTGTGCTTTCTCATTGCAGGTCTATTTAATTAGTGTACTGGAATGGGTGACAGAGCTTGCTTAATTAGTGTATTGAGAAGGGAGATTGAATATAGCTTGTTGGATCTACTAGAATAGGGCTTGTTGCCCCAGACATCCAGTTACTGTGTCTTTTCTTATTGCTAAAACAAAACAAAACAAACAAAAAAAAAACACCCCCCCCCAAAAAAAACATTTTATAGGGTTTCTATATATGATCTTTCTTCCTTTGTCCTTTCTTCTCCTACCAGAATACGTAATATATGATCTATCCCTTAGAAAAAATTTACATGTAAAATTTACTATGATTATCCACAGGAATATATAGAAGGCTTTTAGAGTTTATTCATCTTATCTGAAATGACCTTTATACACATTGAACAGCTGGCCTGCTTTCCTTTCTATCATCCCCTGGGAACTTTTGGATGTTATGGGTGACTCTTTCCTATCAATGGAGTCGTATAGGGTTTGTCTTTCTGTAGCTCATTTCACTTAACTTAGTATTCTTAAACATTATTCAGGTTTTAAGATATTATTTCCTTCTTTAGGAACATAGAACATTCTATCACTTTCCCGAGTTAGTCAACCACTGAGTCTAACACAGAAACATGGAAAAAGAAATATGAAACCCCATAGTTCTGTTTTTCAGCCTTTCATTCTTCACCAACGTGAAAATGATAGAATGTTGGTATATATGTGGGGGCCAAATAAAAGAGGACTAGGGACATACTCCATGGCAGGATCATTGTCTATTATGAAGAACACTTCAGTTCAATTTTTTTTTAAATTTTATTAATTACACTTTATTCATTTTGTATCCCCCCATAAGCCCCTCCCTCCTCCCCTCCCGATCCCACCCTCCCTCCCCTTTCTGCATGCATGCCCCTCCCCCAAGTCCACTGATAGGGAAGGTCCTCCTCTCCTTCTTTCTGAACTTTGTCTATCAGTTCTCATCAGAAGTGGCTGCATTGTCATCTTCTGTGGCCTGGTAAAGCTGCTCCTCCCTCAGGGGGAGGTGATCAAAGAGCAGGCCAATCAGTTCATGTCAGAGGCAGTCCCTCTTCCCATTACTATGTAACCCACTTGGACACTGAACTGCCATGGGCTACATCTGTGCAGGGGTTCTAAGTTAACTCCATGAATAGTCCTTGGTTGGGGTGTGAGTCTCTGGGAAGTTCCCTGTGTTCAAATTTTCTTGTTCTGTTGCTCTCCTTGTGGAGTTCCTGTCCTCTCCAGCTCTTACTATTTCCCACTTCTTACATAAAATTCCATTCACTCTGCCTGACAGTTGGCCATCAGGCTCAGCATCTGCTTTGATAGTACTGAAAAAAAACTGAGTTTATTGTGTGCAATGCTTCTGATGTTCTAGTAAGATAAAGATACAATTGTATATCTAAGGAGGAAAATCTAAATTATGCAATTTTAGGGTTTCTTAAATTAGTGAATACCCTTAATATTGCTTTAAAATGGCATTTTCATAAAATTAAGATGATTAACTGCATGCTAATCATTAAATATTTTATTATTTGTTCATTTATTGCAATATTAAGCATCTAGTAATATGCACAGCCATAAGTTAAAAACCAGAGCACAGAAAAAGGAAAAACCTTTGAATTGGTACTTTGATATAAAATAAAAAAACACATTTTAATTTTACATAGGTCCCTAAAAGTTATATAGATGCATTTTAGACTCTTTTTTTAATTTTAAATTGATTTCTATTTTTATCTACTCTATAGAAGCATATACCATAAACTTTAAAATGTTATCTGTAATCATGCTTACTCATCTGTGTTTGTATTGTATGTTTGCTTTATGAGATAGCTATTTTTTATTTTTTTAATTTTTTATTTTTTTAATATTAGTTTCAGTTTATTAACTTTGTATCCCAGCTGTATCCCACTCCCTCATTTCCTCCCTATCCCACCCTCCCTCCCTCATCTCCTCCCTGCCCCTTTTCCAAGTCCACTGATAGGAGAGGTCCTCCTCTTTCATCTGACCCTATTTTATCAGGTATCTTCAGGACTGGCTGCAAAGTCCTCCTCTGTGGCCTAGCAAGGCTGCTCCTCCCTCAGGGGGGCGGGGTGGAGGTCCAAGAGCCTGCCATTGAGTTCCTGTCAGAAATAGTCCCTGTTCCCCTTACTAGGGTACCCACTTGGACACTCACCATGACTACACATGTGCAGGGGTTTTAGGTTATATCCATGCACAGTCCTTGGTTGGAGAAACAGTCTCAAAAAAAAAAAAAAAAAAAAAAAAAAAAAAAAAAAAAAAAAAACAAACCTGTAGCCATATATGTCAACTGAGAAATTTTTTTTTTCCAACTGAGAATTTTGACACAAATCTTGGAGCCATTTCTTGCCACTTAGTTTCCCTCCCAGAAGTTTTCTTTTTCTGCAAACCCACATGACATTTTGTTCTTTGGGGCAGTAGTGTTTCCTGAGTGAAGTTTCTTCAAGAGAGGCCAGTGTGATTTACTGTTTAAATATTTATGTAGTTTCTGTTGACCTGGAGGAAGAGAAGAGTCTCCACAGCTCTCCAGATTTCTATTTTGTCCTGTTCCCTTCCCACTAGACTCCACCCTACATTTCACACTTGTATCTCATGGATAATGATGAGTCAGATGACATTTCTCAGCAGCATTCTCTTGGGTGTCCTCGCAGTTTAGATCACCTACATTGCAGACAAAGCTGCTAGGAACACATGCAAAACTCAATTCCTCTAGGTTATTCTAAGAACCTTAATTCATTTGAAAAGTGAAGGGGCGGCAAAGAACTTCAGCCTACACTCCAACTCACAAAGCAGAAGAGAAAACACTAATTTATCCCCTCTGATGACAAATCAGAGGAGTCAATCAGACTCCTAGCACACAATCCTAGCATACAAGGTCAGAATAGATCAACCCTCACTTGTCCCAGGCACTTCTGTTTCTCTCTGGAGAGCAACAGTTTTTCTTATGTTTGGCTAGCAGTGCAATGAGTGAAATACAATGTGTGGAATACAAGACATGGGAAGGGAAGGAGAATATGAAGAGCTTCATAAGGAAGAAGCATATGGCTATGCATATGCATGCTGATCTGTATCAGAAGGCACATGTGGCTGGGTGACAGGATGGAGAAGCTACAGGAGAGCAGTCAGAATCAGGTCTAAAAATTCCCACTCTCTACTCAGTGCTTCCCCATGGTGTGAAGACAATTTGCAGTTATGCTAAAGTAGATCTGTCCATTCACATGAATATACATATAAATAAAAAGTACCTTTGCCGCTGCAGATAGAAAATTCAGATTTTATGTACATGTGTGTGTATGTTATGTTATATACATTATATGTATAAACACATATATGTATTAACATTAAGATATAATAAATACGTATTAACACATGTAAAACTAGAGAATATCTGGCATTGAAGGTAACCATAATCAAACTCACTTCCTGCAAGGTGTTAGTTACTGCTTGACACAAGATGCTGATGTCTACCTGACAATGGAAACATTTCCATCCAGAATTGTCCCCTAAAAACCTTAATTCAAAACATTCTTCTCCATGTGTATTCTGGACTATACCTTCTGACAACAGTGTGCAGTTTAAAATGCCATTGCTTATAAATGCAATTTGCCTTATGGAGAAGTTGCCAACTAAAACCCACCCAATGAAAATTTCAGACTGAAAATTTACCTTTATCCTACTAAAATTCTAAGTGTCTCTACCTCGTTTCTGATTGATAGAATGGTTTCTTTCTATTCTATGACAGAACTGTGAGTTCTCTGGGGCTTTTGCAGGTATTACTATGCTCAGTATCTACCTTTATGAAACCACTGCCCTTAAATGAAGAGTGTTCAGCTTTCAGCATTGATTTAAAGAATTTGGCACCCAACAAAGGCTCAGGTATTTACAGAAGGATAAATTAATCTCTATATAGCAGTCGTTTACAGAGAAGCATGGTTTTTATTTGGTAATATCAGAAGTGCTGGAGATATAACAATAAATAGAGAACATTTCCTTTTTCCAGAGGCTTACCTTCCCGTATTGTTGCTAAGCATTATATATATATATATATAAAACTGAAACTCAGCTAATGAGAAAGAAGATAGTATAAGTGTTGTTGGGAAAAGCATTTGACACAGAGGGAGGAAGGAGTATAAAATCTTCTGGATTTAGGATACCTGATTGCTTCTGAGCTTCAGGAGGAAACTCAGCAGGACTATTGAATAGTAAACACAGCAGTATGAGGGAGTAGAACTCAAATGGGAAGACAGCATGGCAGTGATAAAATATATAAGGGAACTCTTGTAGGAAAAGTGTCTTGTATATGCAGCAAAGAAACTGTACACATGAGATCTCACCAATATGGTTGCATGAACAAGACTTGAGCAATCACAATACAGCTTGACACGCCAAGATGGATGGGAAAAGTCTCACAGGGCCCCTATACTTGTTGAAGAATTACAAACAGTGATTGAGGGAGAAGAGACGGTGAATCAGGCTGGTGCAGGGATGAACCACCTGATAAGTGGCCCAGTTCCGGTCCCAAGCAGTGTGACTTCATACACACACACACACACACACACACACACACACACACACACAAAGAGAGAGTACTAAATGATTTATCAGATTGTATTTATAAATCTATAAATCTCTCTGTCTCTCTGTCTCTCTCTCTCTCTCTCTCTCTCTGTCTGTCTCTATCTCTCTCTCTCCCTTTGAGCGTGTGTGTACCAGGATGATACACATATGGAGGGCAGAGGATAAGCAGGAGTCACTGTTCTCATTCTGCTATGGGGTTTCTCTGGAATGAATTCAAGCTGTTAGTATTTTGATAAGCACTATTACCTGCCGAATCCTGTCATCAGTTCTTGTAAACTTATATTTGATGTGTTTCATAAAGTCAATTATAACTCATAAATACGCTACCTGTGAACTCTAGCTTTTGGTTTCTTGAGCAAAAAGTTATGTCTTAATCAAATGAAATCCAGAGCACAACCAGAATGCTCCACCCTTTGATATTAAAAAATAATTTGGTTTAAATTATACAAGATTAGGTAATGGGAAAAACCAATAACACAGCAATCTTTGGCCAAGTTTTGTAGGAATGAAGTGTGCTCATTGAATTAGTTTAATTTGAAAATTAATTAACTCAACTGGAAAATTTGAACATCTAGCAGAACAAGCAATTAAGAAAGAAAATGTACCATAATTTCCATGTGAGAAAAGCAAGAAGTAAGCAAATTTATAATTCGATGCTGTGGTGATTGGATATTGGCAATATATTAGTCAGAATTTCGCTATGATATCTAAAGCTGCATGTAAGATATGTAATAAGCAGACATGCTTATCCCTCTGGATGAAGTAGGAATATTAAGGCTGATAGTGAACAGTACCAGATCCTAGAGACAATGAGGAATTAAAAAGTCAGGATTTGTTGGTTTAGGAGAGGCATTACTTCCGTCATATTACAGAATAGAAAATGGCTTTTAACACAAAAATCCATTGCTTTACACGCATGCTATTTGTTGTGACTGTCTTTTTACATGGGTTCTGTAGATCCAAACTCTGGTCTTAAAGTTGTGTGACAAGTACTTTAATGACTGATTCTTATCCCCAGCACTGCTAGATTATATTAGAAATCATTTTCAAAATAATATTACTACAATGAACAATGCAAAAACAAAAGACACACTGTATAGGAAGAGCTGACTCAGGGAACTGGGAACTTTAGTAACCAATAAATAAAACAAACAGCAGTCTCTAATGACTGTAATAAAAATGAAATTAATAACAATGAGCTACATCATGCAGTCTTGCTAGAAACCAAAAGCTAGAGTTCACAAATAGCATATTTATAACTTTGAATAAAGTATTCATAGTTTTGAAGATACAGGAAAATATGAATTCTTTATTATTTTATTATATTGAATTATAAAATTATATATGTATGTTTACTTTTGTGATGTATAACATGATAATTTTAATTATACACACTCTGATATAATTAAATGAGGCTAAATAATGCACTATCTCACATCATCCACTAAATTTTTTTCAAAAGTATGTCATGTTTATAGCTATAGTTTTTGCATTGTACAATAAGCCTTTTGAACAAATGTTTTGAGTCTAACTGAATTTTGTTACCCTTGACTACTATTTCCCTGACTTTTGAAACTGATTTGACAGGAACCTGGAAGCCACTATTTTATCCTCTGCTTCTGTGCCATTCACTTCTGTAGATTCCATACAAAATCATGACGTGTTTCTTAGCAGAGCCTTTGTAAGGCAGCCAAGGTTCGTCCAGTCTATCTATTATCATAAATGGCAAAAATCTGTTCTCTTCATGGCATAGTGGTGTTTCGTTTTGTAGTTCCTACAGGTAAACATTCATCTGTTGGTGGATATGTGGGTTGACGTAAAACTTGGACAGTGTGAAGAATGCTGCTGATTAAAGTGAAGATTTGTCTTCAGTATTTATTGACTGGGAATTAAGGTAGTTCTGTTGCTAGGATTTAAAGAAACTTCGTGATGCACTCCAAAGGCTGTGCTAAGGGTGTTGGCTGTGATTTACTTCATACCCTTCTCATCACTTGCAGCCAGTTATCTTCTTCATAAGAACTATTCCAATAGGTGACACCTCATTGTATTTTAAATTTGCATTTCTGTTCTATTTTGATTTTCTGTTGGTTTGATAAAACACAGACCAAAAGCAACTTTTTTTTAGTTTTTATTTTTTTATTATTAGTTATATTTTATTAACTCTGTATCTCAGCTGTATCCTGCTCCCTCATTTCCTCCCAATCCCATCCTCCCTCCTTCATGTCCTCCCTGCCCCTTTCCAAGTCTACTGATTGGGGAGGACTTCCTCCCCTTTCATCTGACCCTGTTTTATCAGGTATCTTCAAGAATGGCTGCAAAGTCCTCCTCTGTGGCCTAGCAGGACTGCTCCTCCCTTGGAGGGGGTGGGAAGGTCAAAGAGCCTGCCATTGAGTTCCTGTCAAAAATAGTCCCTGTTCCCCTTACTACGGGAAACCAATTGGTTACTGAGCTACCATGGGCTACATCCGAGCAGAGGTTCTAGGTTATATCCGTACATGGCCCTTGGTCATGAAAAGACCTCAGTCTCAGAAAAGACCCCTGTGCCCAGATATATTTGGTCCTTGTGGAGCTCCTATCCTTTTTACATCATACTAACTCCCCTTCTTTCATATGATTCTCTGCACTCTGCTGAAGGTTTGGTTATGAGTCTTAGTATCTGCTTTGATACACTGCTAGGTAGAGTCTTTCAGAGGCCCTCTGCGTTAGGCTCCTGTCCTACGTCCAATGCACATCCCATTTGTCTTTCTCAGTGTAGATTGATAATCTTACCCTGTGTCTGCTTTCTTGTTTATCTTCTTTAGGTGTATAGATTTCATTATGTTTATCATATCTTGTAGGTCTATATAAGCAAGTATATACCATGTTTGTCTTTCTCCTTCTGGGATACTTCACTCAGAAAGATCTTTTCTAGATCCCACCATTTGCTGGCAAATTTCATGATTTCCTCTTTTTTGATTGCTGAGTAATATTCCATTGTGTAAAAATACCACAATTTCTGTATTCATTCCTCTGTTGATGGACATCTGGGTTGTTTCCAGGTTCTGGCTATTACAAATAAAGCTGCTACAAACATGGTTGAGCAAATGTCCCTGTTGTGTACTTGAGCAAGTTTTGGGTATACCCTTAGCAGTGGTATAGCTCAGTCTTGAGGAAGCACTATTCCTAATTGTCTGAGAAAGCACCAGACTGACTTCCAAAGTGGTTGTACCAGTTTACATTCCCACCAGAATGGAGGAGTGTTCCCCTTTCTCCACAACCTCTCCAGCATGTGTTGTCACTTGAGTTTTTGATCTTAGCCATTTTGATGGGTGTAAGGTGAAATCTCAGGGTTGTTTTTATTTGCATCTCCCTGATGGCTGAGAATGTTGAGCATTTCTTTAAGTGTCTCTCTGCCATTCTATATTCCTCTACAGATAATTCTTTGATTAGCTCTGTATCCCAATTTTTAATTGGATTACTTGATTTATTGCTTTTGAAGAAAAAAAAAAGGTTTTTTTGATTTTCAGTTTCAGGTTTGTCACAGACAGAACACAGAGCAGGAACTCGGTCGACAAAACCTGTAGGAGAGACCACGCAGTAATGTTGTTTACTGTCTTAGTCTCCATGGACTGTTTGGCCTGCTTTCTTATGTAATGCAGGATCACCTCTCTTGGGTGGTACCACCTAGAGAAGATTCCCACATCAATCATGGATTAGGAGAATTCCCTGTAGTTGTAGCTACAGGCCAATCTGATGGAAGCAATTTGTCAACTGAGATTTTCTCTTATCAGGTAACTTTTGTTTGTGTCTAGCTGAGAGAACACCACAATTTCTCTGATGATTGGTATACTTAGAAATTTTTCAGATAATTGTTGTAGAATTATATTGTTTTATGGAGAAAAGTCTATTCATATCTTTAATAATTTTCTAAGAAGAGTCTTTAGGTCTACAGTGTGGATTTGTTTAATTCATATATTTTGGTTATGAGCTCATTATTAGATTGTAGTTTATAAATATTTATTACACTCTTTTGGATATCTTTATACATTCCTTATTGTATTGGGTTTTTTGTATATTCTTTTTTAATTTTTATTTTTTTAATTACAGTTTATTCACATTGTATCCCACCTGTACCAACCTCCCTCCTCCCCTCCCAAGTTCACCCTCCCTCCCTCTTCTCCTCCCATGCCCCTCCCCCAGACCACTGATAGGGGAGTCTTCCTTCCATTCTTTCTGATCCTAATCTATCAGGTCTCATCAGAAGTGGCTGCATTATCTTCCTCTGTGGTCTTGTAAAGCAGTACCCCCCGAGAGGGAGGTGATCAGAGAGTATGACAATCACTTCATGTCAGAGACAGTCCCTGTTCCCATTACTATGGACACTGAACTGTCATGGGCTACATCTGTGAAGGGATTCTAGGTTATCTCCATGAATGATCCTTGGTTGGAGTATCAGTCTCAGAAAAGACCCCTGTGCCCAGATATTTTGGTTCTGTTGTTCTCCTTGTGGAGCTTCTGTCCTTTCCAGGTCTTACTATCTCCTCCTTCTTTTATAAGAATACCTGCACTCTGCCCAAAGTTTGGCTGTAAGTCTCAGCATCTGCCATCTTGATACCCTTCAGGATCGAGTCTTTCAGAGGGCCTCTGTGGTAGGCTCCTGTCCTGTTCTTTGTTTTTGCCCTCTTCTGATGCCCATCCTTTTTGTGTTTTTGACTGAGGATTGAGCGTCTTAGCCAGAATTTTCCTTCTTGATTAGTTTTTTTTAAGTGTACAGATTTTATTATGTTTATCCTATAGGATATGTCTAATATCCACTTATGAGTGAGTATATGCCCTGTGTGTTTTTCTGTTTCTGGGATAGCTCACTCAGGGGAATCTTTTCCATTTCCCTGCAAATTTTGTGATTTCTTTGTTTTTAATTTCTGAGTAATATTTCATTGTGTAAATATACCACAATTTCTGTATCCATTCCTCAACTGAGGGACATCTGGGTTATTTCCAGCTTAGGCTATTACAAAAAAGCTGCTACAAACATGATTGAGCAAATGTCCTTGTTGTATACTTGAACATATTTTGGATATATGCCTAGGAGTGCTATAGCTGGATATTGAGGTAGCACTATTCCTAATTGTCTGAGAAAACGCCAGATTAATTTCGAAAGTGGTTGTACAAGTTTACATTCCCACCAGAAGTGGAGGAGGGTTCCCTTTCTCCACATCCTCTCTAGCATGAAGAAAGAATTAAAAGGAGATACCAGAAGATGGAAACATCTGCCATACTCATGGTTTGGCAGAATTAACATAGTAAAAATGACCATCTTACCAAAAGTAAACTACAGATTCAATGCAATTTCCATCAATTTCCATCAAATTAACACAATTCTTTACAGACCTTGAGAGAAAAATTATCAACTTCATATGGAATGACAAGAAATGCAGAATTGCTAAAAAAATAATAAATAAAAAATCTTCTTGAGGTATCTCCATTCTTGATCTCAAGCTGTACTATAGAGCAACACAACTAAAAACTGCATGGTACTGGCATAGAAAACAACTGGTGGATCAATGAAATTGAATAGAAGACCCAGAAATAAACCCACATACTTAACGGATACCTGATTTTTGACAAAGATATCAAAACTATACAATGAAAAAAAGATAGCATCTTCAACAAATGGTGCTGGTCTAACTGGATGTCTACGTATAGAAAAATGCAAATAGATACATACTTATCACCTTGCACAAAACTAAAGTCCAAGTGGTTCAAGGACCTCGATATAAAACCAGACACAGTAAACCTGTTAGAAGAAAAAGTAGGGAAGAACCTCATCCTAGTTGGTACTGAAGACAACTTCCTGAACAGATCACCAACAGCACAGGCTCTAAGAGCAACAATCAATAAATGGGAACTCAGGAAACTGAAAAGCTTCTATAAAGCAAAGGTCACTGTCATCAGAACAAAATGACAGCCTACAGATTGGGGAAAGATCTTCATCAACCCTCTATCTGACAGAGAGCTAATATCCAGAATATATAAAGACCTCAAGAAGTTAAACAGCAGCAAATCTAGTAATCCAATTTAAAAAATGGGGTACAGAGCTAAACAGAGAATTCTCAGTAGAGGAATATCAAATGACAGAGAAACACTTAAAGAAATGCTCAGTCTTTACTCATGAGGGAAATGCAAATCAAAAGGACCCTAAGATTTCACCTAATACCCATCAGAATGGCTAACATCAAAAACTCAAGTGACAACATATTGTATTTGTTTTTATGCAGAAGGATTCCAGGTTTTTATACTCCTCTTTGCTTTGATTTTGTAGCCCTTAGTTTTGTAACATAGAGAAGAAAGTATACTATTAATTCTATTATTCTGAAAATACCACAACCATCTTTCCCCCTAATCATATTATCACTGCGACTTTATATTCAGCATTAATCAAAGTTGAAATGAGTTTGTGACATTGTGTCCAATTTCATCTTTCTGGATAGGAATATCTAGTTTCTTCACTATGTTAGTGAACTTTTGGAGTTCCTTTGTTAAAGATCATTTTTTTGCTATAATGTGTGTATTTATTCTGGGGTTCTCTAGGCTGTTGCATTTGTCTGTGTCTATTTTTATGATAGTCCCATGCTGCTTTGGTTACTGAAACTTCAAAATATTTTTAACCTGGATAGCATGATGCTTCATGCCTGTGCTTTTTGCTTAAGATGGCACTGACTATTCAGTTTTCAGTGGTTGCATATAAATTACTGGCTTTCTTCAGTTTCCATGAAAAAAAAATGGCACTAAAATGTTGATAGGATTATATTGTATTTGTACTTTACTTTGGACATCATAAATAACTTAATAATATACATTCTTCCCATTCTTGAAGGTAAGATATACCCATCTACTTGTGGCTTTATTTATTGCGTCATTGTTTAATGATTTTATTGCAGTTTATATATATATATATTCCTGGTTAGATTGATTCTGAGATATTTTCTACTTTATGATTCAATTATAAAGAAAATATTTTTCTTTATTTATTCTTATTATTTATCAGACAGTCCATTATTTGAATATACAAAACTATTAAATTTTAAGGTCAACTTTGTAAAATGAACATTCAATAGATTTCTTTATGAACAAGATTTGGGGAAACAAGAGATTTTTATATAAGTGATCAAAACAACGTAATGTTTTCTTTTCAGTTTGCACACTTTCTATTTCTCTTGCTTTATTGCTCAAAGTTGTATTTTCTGAGATAAAATGAAGAGTAGTTAGAGTGATTTCAGCTTTCCTCAATGTGTAACTGCATGAGGTATATTACAGTGAAAGTATAGTGAAATTTACATAAAGAATATGTTCTTTTAAATTACATTGAAAATAAAATTTTACTTCTAAAAGTTCAAAGTGTGAATTAGAGTGATACTTTATCAAGCCCCTTTCTTTGAAATATAA
This sequence comes from Psammomys obesus, assembly GCF_907164565.1. Lineage (NCBI taxonomy): Eukaryota > Metazoa > Chordata > Mammalia > Rodentia > Muridae > Psammomys > Psammomys obesus. The sequence continues at coordinate 26,607,600 of NW_026585504.1, read as the reverse complement.
TCTTGGACTTTGTGTTCAGCTATTTTTCTGTTAGAGGTAATATGGTCTGTTTCTATCAAACAAAACAGGGATTTATTTGGCGATTTTAAGCCCCACCTCTTAATTTATTCATTTTACATCCTGATTGTAGCCTCCTTCCTGGTCTGTTTCCCTTCTCACCCTCCCTCCCTCATTCCCCATTTCCCTCCCTTAGTCCCCAGAAAGGAGGGGGAAACTTCCTCCCTTACCAAAAGGCCACAGACTATTAAGTCTTTTCAAGATTGACTGCATCTTCTTTCTCTGTGGCAAGGCAATGCAACCCCACCCAGGATAAGTGAGTGATCGGTGATCAAGGAGCATGCGCCAGAGTCCCTATCAGCAAACAACCCCCATCCCTTTACTAGGAGGCCGACATGGAGACTGAGCTGCCTTTGGGCTTCATCTGAGCTTGGGGTCCTAGGTCTTCTCCAGGCATGGTTTTTGGGTTGGTGCCTCAGTCTCCAGAGGCCCCCCTGGTCCCAGATTTGTTGGATCTGTTGGTCTTCTTAGGGGGTTCCTGTCCCCTCCAGGACTTTCTATCTCTCCCTTCTTCCGTAAGATTTCTTGTGCTCTGTCCAAAGTTTGGCTGTGTGTCTCATCATCTGCTTTGATCCCTTGCTGGGTGGAGTCTTTCAGAAAACATCTATGGTAGACTCCCATCCTGTTCCCTCTCTGGTGTAACTGCTTCTGGAGTAACACCATAAGCTATGTTTCTTCTAATTTCTACATTAAAAATGTCATTGTTGAGAAACTCTTCCATTTGCTATCATATATAAAACATTTTAACCTGAATGCCCTCATTCATTTCTTTTGCATACTACATTGAATGTACACACACACACACACACACACACACACACACACACATATCAATGTAGAGAACAAATTTTCACAAGCTTGGAACACTTTAGTAAGTTTCTACAAAATAATTTTGTCAGATTATATATTTCTCTTCTCCTTTTGTGTTTGTATATACGTGTTTGCTTGTGTATGAAATGTGGAGGTCATTTGCTGTGTTTAACCATTATTGTCAGGTATAAGTTTCCAGAAAAGATTCATGAAAGCAGGGGAGCTCTTCCGTGTAAATCAACCAAGGCTTTTTGAAGACTTTTTTTTTTTTCAATGGAGTCTACGTAAATACTCTTTTTAAAAATTATTATGAAAGAAGTGGGTGTAAGACCTGGAGAAGCCAGGAGCTCCACAAAAAGAGCAACAGAACCAAAAAATCTGGGCACAGGGTCCTTTCTGAGACTGATACTCCAACCAAGTACCATGCATGGAGATAACCTAGAATCCCTTCACAGATGTGGCCCATGGCAGTTCAATGTCCAAGTGGTTTCCATAGTAATGGGAAGAGGGACTGCCTCTGATATGAACTGATTGGCCAACTCTTTGATCACCTCTCTCAGAGGGGGGAGCAGCCTTAGCAGGCCACAGAGGAAGACAATGTAGCCTGATGAGACCTGATAGACTAAGATAGAAGGAAGGGGAGGAAGACCTCCCCTATCAGTCGTCTGGTGGAGGGGCAAGGATGGAGAAGAGGGAGGATTAGAAAGGGAGGAGTGAGGGAGCTACGAGCTACAGGTGGGAAAGAAAGTGAGTAAACTGTAATTAATAAAAATATAAATAAAAAAGAAAATATGTACATAAAGTCTGTTTTATCCTAGAGTCTTTATATTGCTATTATTTATATTTGCAAGCCCTTTAAAAGCCCATGTAATTCTTTTATAATATTAAATCTTGATTATTGAAATGTGTGTATAAGTCATAAGTGTAATGACTCCTATATTTATACAGATTGGAAATATTTTTAGAATTATTATTTATCATTTTAGAGACTTTGAAACTATCTGAATAAATGATATATCATATTAATATCATGTCATCTCCAAAAGATGTGAAACAGAATGCTTCTCTCAATGTGAGCTAATGCATTCACAGGTAAGAATGTGAAAGATTCTGAAAATATAAATGTTAAATTTTATAACAAAAAAAGTTAGCATTAATATCAGGTATGAAAAAGTTGTATTAATTTTTGGCCCTACACAGAGAAATATATATATAAGAAAAGATTTAGACTATATTAAGTAATGAACATAAGAATTCTGAACCTCAATGATGGGTGTGTTTTACAGTAAATAATTTTAAAATAAACAATTTCTCCTCACTCCCTTCTTTATGAGTTTCAAGATGGCTTTGACACATATACTTTTTAGGCAGACAGTAGCCACTGAGCCAAATACTCAATCTGTGCACTTATCATTACACTGTATATTCTCTAATTTTTAGAATTGGTTGATTCTTATGTTGACCCAGTGAATAAAGGTTGAGTAAAAATTTGTTTTCTGAGCCTCTTGATAAAAACTGATGGACATGACAGAAAAATTTTGCTCTCTTGTCTCACATTTAGTAGAAACAGAATAATTTTAAAATGACAATAATTAAAAGTTATAAAGTATTTTTAATCTCCTAAGCAGTTTGAGATAACAGTTCATTTCTAGGTTGAAGAAACATTGAACAGATCCCTTTAAGATGTAGAGTACTGGATTAAATGTTGAGATTTACTTTTCATCCATTTTTCAAGAAATTATAACTACTTACATTTTGTAAGTTAAAAATAATTAACTCGAAAAATTTCTTTCCTATGATATGCTTAAAACTTCTAGTTTTTCTGTGCCTGTCCTAACTATGCAAAATAAGGAAGTTAACATCAATGATAATGTCTAAACAAGACCTGTACAATGAAAGCACCAACAAGCAAGCTAAAGGAGGGGGAACATCTCAGTGGGCTCCAGCCTTAGACAAAGAGCAACCAAAGACTGCAAAGAGAGAAAAGTAGTCTTTCACAGGGTTGAGTCCCATAATTGCTTAGCTCTGAAATCATATGTACAGAAGGAACAGTAAACAGATGTAGCAGATTATAGTAATATAGTTATATGTATTTGTGTGTGTATGTGTATATTTCATTTTCTCATCAGGATAAAAAGACTGCAGTGAGCATTTGCTTACACACTTTGTGACTGGATAAAAATGTCTGTAGGATACATTTTTCTTAGCGAAGAGGCATGTGCTTGTGTGAATGTTGTCATCTAATCCATATTTTTAAATTAAAAGATAAAACATTGTTCTTTGAATGCATCACAATAAAGATAATAGTATTATTCAGATAAATGGTAATTTCTATTCTTGATCTTAAAATGCGACCACCAGCTGTGGGTGGAGGGAAAAGCATTTCTAACAAACAAGTCTGAGTAAAACATTTTATTCAAAAACTATATCATACTCTACCTAGCAGTGTATCAAAACAGATATTAAGACTCATAACCAAACCTCTGGCAGAATGCAGGGAACCAAAAAAGGGGGGGTGGAGTTATTACTACCTGGAGAAGACAGGAGTTCTACAAGGACCAAATATATCTGGGCACAGGGGTCTTTTATGAGACTGTTTCTCCAAACAAGGACCATGTATGAATGAAACCTTGAGCCCCTGCTCAGATGTAGCCCTTGGTAGCTCAGTATCCAAGTGGGTACCCTAATAAGGGGAATGGGGACTGTTTCTGACATGAACTCAATGGCGATGGCGGGCTCTTTGACCTCCCCTACCCCCGGAGGGAAGAGCAGCTTTGCTAGGCCATAGAGGAGCACTTTGCAGCCCTTCCTGATGATACCTGATAAACCAGTATTAGATGGAAGGGGAGGAGGTTCTCCCTTATCAATGGACTTGGAAAGGGGCAGGGAGGAGATGAGGGTGGGAGGGTGGGATTGGGAGGGAAAGAGGGAGTGGGATACAGCAGGGATACAAAGTTAAGAAACTCTAACTAATATTAAAAAATTAAAAATTAAAAAAGAAACCAATGACCACAAAAAAAACTACATCATGTGTTATTTTAGACAGAATCTTGCTAATTAAACATTTTCATAAACAGTTAACTTACAAGATACTTGAGATATGAAAAAAATAAATTAATTTAATATGAGCATGATCCTTTAATAGGCCTATGATCAAATTCTGATGAAATTTATTTGTGATTGTCTTCTATGGATATTAAACATTTACTTCTCTTTTATTCATCCATTTTAAGAGCTATATTTCTAATTATATATGTGTGTATAGATCTGTGGATGAGGCTGTGTGTGTGTTTACAGTGCCTGTGGAATTCATGAGAGGGTATCACATGACTTGTAGCTGTAGTTTCATTTTTATAATTAAATTTTTATTTTTTACATTAATTACATTTTATTCACTTTGTATCCCAGCTGTAACCCTCTCCCTCCTTCCCTCCCAATCCCACTCTCCCTCCCTATCTCCTCTTATGCCCCTCTCCAAGTCCACTGATAGGGGAGGTCCTCCTCCCCTTCCATCTGACCCTAGCTTATCAGGTCTCATTTGTTCAACCATGTTTGTAGCAGCTTTATTCGTAATAACCAGAATCTGGAAACAACTTAGATGCCTCTCAACTGAAGAAAAGAAACTGTGGTACATTTACAGGATGGAATACTACTCAGCAATTAAAAACAAGGAAATCATGAAATGTCCAGGCAAATGGTGGGAACTAGAAAAGATCATCCTGAGTGAGGTATTCCAGAAGCAGAAAGACACACAAGGTATATATTCACTCATAAGTGGATACTAGACCTGTAATATAGGGTAAACATTCTAAAATCTGTACACCTAAAGAAGCTAAACAAGAAGGATGACCATGGCTAAGATGATCAATCCTCATTTAGAAAGACAGACGGGATGGACATTGGAAAGAGCTGGAGTTTCTAAGAACTGAATTGGGGTCCTCAGGTAGAGAATGTATATTCTTAACTGCTGAGCCCTAATTTTGTATTTTATTTTCATTAAATTCATATTGTTATGTTTTCTGATTTAATTCAATTTGTATAATGCAGAGAAGTCAGTTGTTATTAATATGAAATCAATAACCTTTGATAGTCTAAGAAATGAATTAAAATAATCTATTATTATTTTCAAACCCTTAATTTGGCATTGTTTCTCAGACTTTGTATAACCTACCTTATGTACAAAACTAAAGTTATATTGCTAGTTCCGTATTAACATTTCTACAGATTTTAAATGTATTTATTTGCTTAAATGCTGTGAAATTGAGGAAGAATTCAAATCACACCTGTGATGGCTTATTTGAATATCTCTTTGGTAGCCCTGAATCATTTCAGTGACTTGAAGAAAAAAAAAATGATGTCTTGATTCTATGACATTCTCCCTTTCCAACATTTTATTAATTCTCAGAATCCAAGAACCAAAAAGTCACAATGATAATCAAGGGGATGATAAGAAGTAGTGACTGGCTGTATCTCTACCATGTGTCTTGCTTAGTAGTTTTCGAGTGTAAGCTCTCACTGCTTCTGAATGTTCTGAACTCTCTCTTTACTACTGAATGTTGCAAAAAATTCAATTTAAAATGAAATATAAGTGACTCGCACTTAGGCACAATGTTTATAGTGATTTAATTAAGATGTAACAGTTCAAATGATTTTGATATCAAGAGTTGAAATATCTAGAGCAGTGCCTGCCTAATTCTTATCACTCATGCGGTTCCTATGATCATTTTTATATCCCTTGTAAAAATATTTAAATGTAGCAAATGTGCCCCAAACTTCTCAATAAACATGAAAGATATCTCTCTACATTCATAGTACAGTATCAGGCCGAAAATGTTGATCCTCAAGTCTACATAAGTGAATTTTTATACAAAGCCCAGGTATAGATTATCCCTAGCCAGGAAAATGGGGTAAGTTCATCCTAGAAAGCATTTCAGTCAATATTTATGTGTTAAGCCTTAGAACTGTTAGATTAGGAGCTTAAAAGACAGGGCAGTGGCAATGAGTAACGTTATTATTTACATCCCTTATGGCTTCTGTGCGTTTAGGTTATCGAAATGGGACCCTGATCAAGGATTTAGGCAGTCTCACTACCGAACGTCATATTTACAAATAGGTTATGTCCTGGGCACTGCAAGCAGCAGTAGGAAAGCTGTGATCAATCAGTATTTTCACTGCCTTTCAGAGAACATCCACAGTAACATAGGACCCAGAAAATAACTAAGTGCTTCTGCGAAGTTTTGTGTTTCCTATTTCCCTTTCTGTAATGGGCTTGAATATGTCCAAATTTCACTTCTGAATTACTAACATTTATTTTTTTTAAGACAGTGTACACCTTTTAGTTTTAAGGTTCATCCTTTACTCTCTTAATGAAGAGATTAAAAGAGGTGGGAAGAGACAAGATTATCAGACAAAGCACAATGGGTATATGCCTTCTCATGCTTTCTCAAAACATCCCCCATACATTTCTTTTCTTTTTTAATTTTTATTTTATTTTTATTAATTACAGTTTATTCACTTTGTATCCCAGCTGTAGCCCCTTTCCCATCCTCTTCCAATCCCACCCTCTCTCTCTCTTCTTCTCCTATGCCCCTCCCCCAGTCCACTGATAAAGGAAGTCCTCCTCCCCTTTCTTCAGACCCTAGTCTATCAGGTCTCATCAGGACTGGCTGCGTTGTCTTCCTCTGTGGCCTGGTAAGGCTGCTCACCCCTCAGGTGGAGGTGATCAAAGAGCCAGCCCCTGAGTTCATGTCAGAGACAGTCCCTATTCGCCTTACTAGGGCACCCTCTTGGACACTGAGCTGCCATGGCTACTTCTGTGCAGAGGTTCTAGGTTATCTCCATGCACGGTCCTTGTTCTAACTTTAAAATTCATGTCAAAAGCACATCTCCAGAGAGAAAACTTCGTGCATAAAGGCTTAAATAGTTGCCAAAATATCATCTGGTTTAAACTACCATGAAAATTATTTGTTCTTTGTCCAACCAAATAAATATATTTTAACATTTACCCAACCATCAGTCATATCAATCACATAAAGAATAAAAACCAAGGATGTTGCAAAGCCATAAGTGTTCTATGGGCAAGATGATGTTGGGTAAAAGTCTGAATATTCCTCTACCCTCTTCTTTCTGTTTTGGAGAGAGAGAGAGAGACTTTCAATTATGATATTTTTTGATTAGTCTAAGAAAGTTGCTAAGGACAGATTACTTTTGGAAGTAGCAAGGTGGGCAGAGGAATAATAGAAAAGTTGGCAAAGGATAATTCTTTAAATATGAGCAGTGGGCCAGCAATGAGACAGAACTAGGGAGTGTGGAGGAGCAGGTGGGTAGGCATCTTGGCTGGGGATGGGGTAAAATAGAACATGAATCATGACTAGATCTTGATAAAATTGACTGCAAATAAATAATTGTCTCCTAAATATGAGAAAAATAAAATAACATAGGGAACTGTTTTATCAATGCTACGAAAACAATTTATTTATCAGATCTGAGTACCAATAATTGTAATAATGTGGATTTTTCTAGGAACATTCCCATAAGAAATATTCCATTTACATAAGCATGTAATATATATATGATACATATATATATATATATATGAGATATATATAATGTTTTTCTAGAGAGGGCTTCTCTGTATAGCCTTGGCTGTTCTGAACTCTCTTTGTTGACCAATCTGGCCTTGAATTCACAGAGGTCTGCCTGCCTCCTGAGTCCTGGAATTAAAGGTGTGCATTCCCAGGCCCGGCAAGCATCTAAAAATTTACCTTTGTCATATTTAATGCTTGCTAAAAGTGAATTTTAGTTTCAAAGCTGAGAAATTTTGAAAAGACTAGACTTAGAATTGCTAAGATTAAGTAGAGGAGGAAATTTTCCTTACCAGTTGACAGGTTTACGGCCAATACCTCAATTTAAAAGCCTGTTTAATAAAAAAATAAATAAATTTATTTTATGCAAATGTTATCAGAGGGACCATGTGTGTCTGCAATCCAAAGACTTGAGAGGTAGAGGCAGAAGGTTCATTTATTAAAAGGCTAGCCTCAGCTACATAGCAAATTTGAGGTCAGATTTGCAACGTGAGATTCTTAATCAATAGATAAATGAATAGATAGATAGATAGATAGATAGATAGATAGATAGATAGATAGATAGATAGATAGATAAGACTTTTATGAGATATGGGATTCATAGAAAAATACATACTTCTTAGGGATTCGGTTCAGAGGTAGAACAAATTCTTAGCATGTATCTTTCCATTGGTCCAATCAAACAATAAAAAAAAAAAGGAATGAAAGAAGTGGGGATATAGACAGTTGAGCACATAAGTCCAGTGAAAAAGGCTTTTTGTTTTTTTTCTGCTGAAAAGAAAATGCTTAGTGGTGCAGAATCAAGACAGGATATATGCAACACAAAGCAAGGATAAGAAACACTTGGAACTTTCTGCAAAGCATGTTGTTCACATTCTTCTCTGTGTTTTTACAAGATATTTCTTTCCATTAAGAAATAAGCCCAGGAAACCTTTCTGGACATGCTTCAGGGAAGACAGGCTGGAAAAGGTCAGAGTGACCTTGCTGCTGCAGATTTCTCAATTGTCAAAGTGTTACATTTGGGAATATCATCTGAGCCCCAACAATTATGGTGTTCTTCACCACTGTGACAAGAATAGCTTATAAAGTCTGTGTTAAGTTCCTCATGATTGTGACCTTACTGAGTATTTTAAATAATGCTGCTTTGTGAATAATATTCATTGATCAAAGATATCAAAATCCTAATCTTGTATCAAACAACTTTTAACAATAAAAACTCAGTATTAATTAGGGTTAAGAAAATGTGAAAATGCATGGCCTTTGGTTGATGCATCAGTCTCTGCAGTCCCCCCGAGCCGTGCTTTTTTTGGCAACCAAAGACCATTCATAAAGAGGACCTAGACACCCCCCCCCCCCCCCAAACATGACCTAAAAATTAATGTCTTTCCCCAATGGGATTCCCTAAGGGGAGAGTCTCTGACAGAAACTCAAGTTTCTGGCTCCTTAATCACTTCTCCCTGGTGGAGCAACATAGCCAGCCCACACACAGAGGAAGAGGATCCAGGCAGTCCTGATAGGCTGGGGTCAGACAATAGGGGAGGAAGACATCCCCTTTCAATGGACTAGGGAAGAGGTATAGGGGACAAAAAGAACGGGGAGGAGAGGAGATGAGGGAAGGTACTACAATTAATTATGATTGTTAATTAATAATAATAAAGAAATAAGATTAAAGAAAGAAAATGTGAAGAAACATAGTATGTGTCAAGCAATTCATGCAGTCATTATTTTTGTTGAATTTTAATATATTTTATTTTTATTTTTATTATTTACAGTTTATTCCCTTTGTGTCCCACCTGTAACTCTTCCCTTTCTCTTCCCCTCCCAATCTCATCCTCTCTTCCTCTTCTCTACCAATGCCCCTCTCCCAGACCACTGAAGGGGAGGTCCTCCTCACCTTCATGTGATCCTAGTCTATCAGGTCTTATCAGGAGTGGATACATGTTTTCTTCTGTACTCCTAAAGAAGCTAATCAAGAAGGAGGACTCTGGATAATATGCTTAATCCTCATTCAGAAAGGCCAAGAGGGTGGACATCAGAAGAGGGGGAAAACAGGGAACAGGACAGAATCCTACCACAGAGGGCCTCTGAAATACTCTACTCTGCAGAGTATCAAAGAAGATGCTGACACTCATAGCAGTCATTATTTTTAAACACAAATTTCTCAAGTAGATTTCTGGGTCTCAAGTACTACCTAAATTTTAATCAATCAAATTATCTGTGTCTATGAAATAAACCTTGTCTATATTTTCAAGACATAGTACAGAAGCAGAACCAATAATAGAATTTAACTACTAGCGTTTACATGAAAAAAATACATCATCTATAAACTTTCTCTACTCAAAATTAATCATTTCATTTTCTCCCAAGTGCATTATTATCAATTATTAAAAGACAAGAACAGTATTTTAGTTTATATTAGTTATCTCATTATTAATATCCTAGTAATTCTTATTTTTACTATTCATTATGTATAAAAAATGTTTCAAACCTAAAAAAAAAAATGAGTAGAAAGTCAAACTGAAAAGTCCTTTTCTGGCATTTTGAAAGCTTGTTAGCCACTTGGAAGAAGTGTTCCTATTGAGCGCCCTTTGGGTAGCTGTGTATTTTTGGTTGTAATGTGCACTGATCCCCAGAATACTAATGTGGTGTCTGAGAGACTACGTATTGAAGAAATGGAGAACCTGTACTTCCAGGAGCAGCTGTAACACATACTGATGACCACAGTGTTGGGAGCAGGCTGTCGTTCCCTCCATCAGCATCATAATGTCAGGAAATATGAGTGGGGACAAGCAAGTGGAGTGGAATCAGTGGAAGGTGGTGAGTCATGCTCTCATCCCAATATCTAAGAATAACCACAGCATATTAAGAGAATATATTTCCTTCCATTAAAATGAAGACCTTTTTTAGCCTATATGTCTGTAATTTTTCTGCTTCCAAACAGTATTCCATTGACATGGGGTTATATCCATCTAAATATTAACCCTTATCCAAAGATGCCAGGGGGCCAATTTAAATTGTGGCACCTATATAGACCATTGACAATGCAGGTCAAGCAATCAGTTGGTTGTCAGGAATGTTCTTTGAAATACTTTTAAGAGAAGGGAACATAGCTGAGAAAGCTTTTAGACATACCAGAGGTCATTCATAAAATAATTTTGCACAGCTCCATCAAAATCTACATCTTGGTCTTTATAGTCATATAAAGGGGAAGCAAAAAGATTCTCCTACTCTTTGTTATCACAGCAATAAATCTATTATTGAAGATCAAACCCTGGGTGGATTTTGAAGGAACACTAAAGGACAAAGGACTATGCCTGGGAACATAAAAATACATCTAAGATCTGCATAGTGAATCACAGGTTATTTTTGAAACTGAAACTAAATTGATCTGAAATTTCCTTGTATGTGTACTGTAGACATGTTAGGAAGCTTGAAGGCTAATTTTTCTTTTTTTTTTTTTTTACATCTATGAAGTAAGGAAAGAAGAACAGAGGGAAGGGAAAGAAGGAGTGAAGAAGGAAGGGATAAAGAAAAGAGGGAAGGGAGAGGAGTGAGAGAGTCGTACATTAAACCTCATCACGTATTGTTTTCATCCCTTGTTTCACTCTACCATATAACCAATTATTAACTTTGGCAGACTAGCTGCCAGAGAAAAGTTCAGTCAATAAAATAAAGATATTTCAACAAGAAGAAAATGTCAGAACCTTGGGGACAAGATTGGAGATGCAGATGTTTGTTAATTAAGTTTATAAACGAGTAAAGTGAATCAATCTGATGTCAGATATGGCATTACTAAAGAAACAGCTGTCTCCGCATTCCACCGGCTGCATAAGGACATGTTCCACCCCCTCGGTTGCTGTCAAGCTTGTGAACGCTTGCTCTGCTTGTAAACTTTAATCATCTCAAAGAATAATCTTCCAGAAAATGTTATCAATAATTCATACTGGAGAAAGTGGTGGTTGATACACAATAGAACTGCAGAATCACAACATCCTACTTTTAAAGAAAAACAGCCAACAAAATTTCACCACCGATGCAATACATGCTAGTAATGACTGGTTCCATTCTTGTTTATTTCATTTCCTTGGGAAATTATTTTTAGCAGGCTTTTCTTCTAAGTTATAAGATCCCCATCTCGGTTTAAAAGTTCTTGAAGAAGAACCGACTCAAGAGTGCTACAGCCCATTTACTGATATGAAAATCTTCCTAGGACACTTTTATTTATTTATTTATTTTGCTTTTGTTTCTAGAAAAGAAAAAAAATAAACAAAATATAAGTGATTCAAGTCATATTTGCAGTGAGATGCAGATAGGAGAGTTAAACTCACACCGGCAATTATAATTACCACAGGATTCCAAGTTTGTCTACTAGGATATCTACATCAGTGTAATCACAGCCTCTATGTGATACCTTATTTACACCTCATCAGGAACATTGTGTCCACTTTAGGGCATAGCTACTTATCTGGAAGGCTGATTAATTTGGAGCCTCATAATAGTGGTACCTAGGGCAGTGACAAGCTTACAGCCATGTTTTATTACCATGTCTAGCCATAATTACTCACTGAGTTATTTTTAAGAGAACTCATTTGAAAAACATAATGTTGTAAAGAATGAAAGATGTAAAAGAAGTTTCAGCTTTCATGAGCCTCCGAGTAATCTGAAGACACAGTGTTTTACCGCTAACTATTGTCATGCTCACCTTGATTTTAATGTTTTAGATAGTAATTATATCAGTTCTCTGGAAAGAAGTTGAAAGTAGTTGTACTCTGATATTGCGCCTGATATTCTTCCTTCTCTCTCTAAGCCTACTCGTGTAATCTCAAAGACTCAGGCTTGAGGTTGTACCCTGACAGCCACATGGCATATGTGTATACACCTACAATGAAAAACACAAAGCACACACACACTGGGGTGTATTCAGGATTTAAGGTGAAAGTATTAATCTATCCACCTAAGAAACCTGTGTTCAGTGGATGCTATTTCAATGGCACATTGATGCTGTGAAATTCTAACTTTACAACTCTATGAAAATACTATTTTTTCTAATAAGATGGAAACCATTCAAAACAATACCACCAATGAACTACCACTGTCCAGTGGTGTCAAATACTTACTTGTCATTGGCAAAATACAGTAGCATTTAAGACATCCAACAACAATTGGCATTTCAACAAGCAGATGAATACTTCTATGTCTCAAATCTTCCTTCTGTCACTCAACCAAAGTGTTTCACATGTAAGTAAACCATCTCATCACTCATCTAATTCGCCAGAAAATTATTTTCAAATATTTTAGTTGTTTACTTCTCTACATACTTTAAACATAATTGCTGAAAAGTCATGGTGTGAATTCTTTTTATCTCTTTTGCCAATTTAACCCCTAAGAAACCTTTAATCAGATTCTGAAGTATCTTCTTTCCCTTTTTTTCTACTCAATTTATTTAATATATTTTAGCTGATGACAGAGTAATGCTATTTTCTTGTGTAACTTATGATTTCAGTGCTTGGTGTGTAATTCTCTGGAGAACTTTTAGTACACTGGGGATAGAGGCTAAAGTCTGGCTGTAGCTGGATCATAAAGTTCAATGTCTGTGATAGTATAAGACCTCGTGTCTTCTTTACTCATTGCCTGTGAACTGACTACTGCACACTCTTCTATACAATTTGTTGTGTTAGCACATTAACTGGTTCAATATGAACAATGGAGGCAGGGAAGATGAAAGGCATGGGAAGGAAAATCTGATGGATTTCTGACCCTCAGTAGCTTTCACTAGATCCCATGACTTTACTGTGTCTTCTCTCCCTCCTCTTGTTTATTGATCCCTCACAGTATTTACATATCTGTATTACCTAAAAGATACCTGACACTTAATGTTAAGTGTATTGGTTGATAACATCCTTTTATTATTCCTCACAGGGTACTCTGAGTTGTTTAATATTGTTTTTTTTTCCAAAAGGAACATAGGAAAGCAGGCATCATTCATCAAGGTTCTTCTGAGAAACAGACCTAATAGGAAATGTGTAAATTGCATGTAAAATAAGGCGTTAGATCATACTTAATTATATATAATATAATATAATATAATATAATATAATATAATATAATATAAT
>NW_026585504.1:26471029-26594026 GCF_907164565.1 Psammomys obesus | reverse complement strand
TATAATATAATATAATATAATATAATATAATATAATATAATATAATACATAACACAACACAACACAGTAATATAATTTATAACATAACACAACATAACATAAGATAACACAACACAACATAACATAACATAATATAATAATATAATATATAATTAATATAATATATAATATAAAACTCCATAATTATGGAGGTTAGTAGTCTAATATTCTATCACAACCTAGGACCCAGAAAGTCTAGAGACATATTTAGAAAGGCCTTCAAGCCTGGAGGAGAGGCTAACATTGTGTATTACAATCTTTTGTCTAAAGGTCTGAGAACCAGGATCTCAGAGGTTGGGAGAAGGAATTTAAGTAGCCAGGCTGAGTAAGGAAAAATTTTAAACACACTTCTCCGTTTTAGTTCTATTCAATGCTCAAAAATTGGAATATTACTCACAGGCCAATATACTTTCCTAAAAATCCTCAGTATAACAGTTAATATTCTCCATCTCATGGGTGGAAGATAGATTCCTTGTAACCCAGGCTGCCCACAGCCTAAGGAAGGAGATGTGAGGAGTGAAGAAGACTAACTCAAAAAATAACTGAAGCATGGTTTTCTACCAGCTATGAGTGTGTTATATTCTCTTTCTATATTTAATAGTTTAATGGTTATGAAAAAGTTACCCCTGTGCTCAGATATATTTGGACCTTGTAGGGCTCCCTGTCCCCTCTAGGGGAATATACTAATTCCTCCTTCCTTCATATGACCCCATACACTCTGCTGAAGGCTTGGTTATGGGTCGCAAGGTAGAGTTTGCTTTGATACACCGCTAGGTAGAGTCTTTCAGGTGACTTTTGTGGTAGGCTACTGTTCTGTTACTTGTTTTCTCCTATTTCCAATGTCCATCCCCTTTGTCCTTCTAGATGGGGGTTGATCATCTTACCCCTGGACTTCTTTCTTGTTTATCTTCTTTAGGTGTACAGATTTTAGTATGTTTATTCTATCTTATAGGTCTATATAAGTGAGTATATACCATGTGTTTGTCTAACCAAGGACCATGCGTGGATATAACCTACAACCCCTGGTCAGACATAGCCCATGGTAGCTCAGTATCCAAGTAGGTTCCCTAGTAAGGGGTACAGGAATTGTTTTTGCCATGAACTCGTGAGCTTCCCCTTTCCCCTGAGGGAGGAGCAGCCTTGCTAGGCCACAGATAAGGACATTGCAACGATCCTGAAGATACCTGAGATACCTAGGGTCAGATGGAAGGAGAGGAGGACAACCCCTATCAGTGGACACTGAAGGGGACAGAGAGGAGATGAGGGAGGGAGGGGAGGAATGGGACGGAAAGAGGGAGTGAGCTATAGCTGAGATACAAGTGAATGTATAAAATTATTTAAAAATTTAAAAAATAAAATTAAAAAAAATAAAAATATAAAAGAAAAAGTTACCAACTTTTTAATCTATAGATGATTTATCTGTAAAACAAAGTAATTGATTCATTAAATTTAATCTTGTAGATAAAGCAGAATATTCCATATAAATAATAGGTATGGTACATGGTATAGCTAAGACACTAACAGATAGATATATAAGGCAACTCTTATTTACAGAGAAAGCAACATTTAAGTTCATCTAGAATTCAGATACATACAAACAGTACAATTTGCTGTTGTGATGATAGGTTCAAAGTGTTGCCAGATAAGATGACATTCTTGGAGAACAAAATATAGGCCACAGAACTTTTAACTACCATAGGTAAAGAACAGATTGAATATTAAATAAGGCCATCTGCCTGCTAGTTTTGTGCTTTTTGTAATAGTAAAATTGGCATTTGTGATTCATTTATTGAGGAAACAAATGATTTTTAAATGCTTCATGCACAATACTCCTTAACTGAACAAGTTTTTACCGATAGTTCTGATATAAAGAAGCAAACCTTTTCTTATTAACAACTTGATGAATTACTGAGGAAAGGTTAGAATAAGAATGCATAGAACATTCAGGGAAATGTTGAAATTAAGAAAGAACAGAGAATGAATGTTTCTGGATGGAGTAATAGACTCTGCAATCCTCCTCTGACTTTGTTAGGATTGAACATAGAGAGCAGAGTCTAGTAGCGTCTTTGAAACATTTCATTTAGCATTGTTATATGCAAATACTTAATTAAATGTTTACTAGTAAACAGATGTCAGATGTTCCAAAGTCTCACTTAATGTAATTAAAAACCATACACTGAATGTTCAGATGAATATTCCTTGGCAGCAAAAAAATCCTTTAGACACTCATCAAAATCCATATTTAGCATACCAGCATAGTTTTTTTTTTTTTTTTCAAGTAGTGGTTTAGTGGCAAGAAACAACTTCATCTTTGATGTGCTCCTCAGATGAAGGTAATTATGGGGAATTGAAGAATTTGTACAAGGGCCATGGAAATGTAGGCTGTGTCTGTTCTTCACCATACCATGACTGCATCATACTGTCTCTTGACATTTCCTGTGTGATTTCAATGAGCCTGATTTGTAATCACAACTGGTTTGCTGTAATTTTTCATCTCTGCATTGCTCGTATTGCTGCATAGCTCAATACATGTGTAAATGCTAAGTAGCTCTTTTAGCACACCACTGAAGAAAGGTATTGTAGAATGCAGATTACAATGAAAACATAAGTCACGTTTGACCTAGATTTATAGTCAAGTAATGTAAGAAAATATTCTGTAAAAATTGAATCAAATTCAAATAGTAGGAAAAAGTAAAAGCCCTTTTTTATTCTTGCCTCCCTGATTATATCCTCAGTACTGCAATTTTCATCGCTTTGTTGCCTCTCGGTCTTTATTTTTTTACATATATATTTAAAAAAAAGAAAAGCAGCATGCAAATGGACATGAAAGGTCCCAGGTTTTCATTGTGTGTTTTCTTTTACAGAGAAATAGAATCCAATAAGGTATATTTCCCTGTGAATTGCTATTTGCATTGTCCCAGGTGATTAGTTCTTTCTTGTCCAGTCATACCATGCTACCACATTTGGGAATTATATAAAATGAATACAACAGTATATTATATATATTATATATATATGGTTCTGACTTAATACATTTAAATACTATACATTTTTCATAATTATGAGATAAAATATACAACATGACCGTGCATACATAAGCTTATAGAAGAATCAGTTAAAACGTAATTGTTTGGTCAAAGGAACACTTGTGACTAGGTGATGTCATAGATTTCTGTAACCCCATCTTTACCATGGAGCTATTAAATAGGTCACATATGAAATCAGCCTACTTGCCTATCTGTAGACAAAAGGTTACTGTGTAACTTAAGTTCTGATTTCTGTAGTCCCCATATCTGTTTGCAGTACTTGTGAGAATCTCCTGTCTCAGTGTTGTGTAAACATTGTTCCCAAATTGTCCCCCGATATGCCAATAAAGCAGCTTACAGCCAATCACTTAACAGGTGGTAGAATAGGGCTGGACTTTCTGCCAACCAGGGAAGAGGGAAAGTTAGAAGAGAAAGTAGAGGATTCAGCCACATCAGAGATGTCCAGGAGGGACCAGATGAAAGAGCTCAACAAGTAAAGCTGCAAAGTGCAAGTATGCCTAGGATGTACACTAGGAGAAAACCAGATTATTTAGAAAGATTAAGACTAGAGTAATAACTGCTCAGTTCTTGTACTGTGAAGCTTTTTATTAAACAAATATAATAGAATCTCAATTATTTGTATGATAGCCAGGTTAAGAGAGAAACTGAGAAACAAACACAGTTTCACAGTTTTGTAAAAATAACAACCATAAGTGAATGAATAAGAAAATGTGATGCTGGAGTTTTGCTCAGCATATATATACACATACACAAATATAAAGGTGCCATTTGAGAGAAGTCAGATGTACCTAATATAAGTCATAATTTAAAGTGAAACAAGCCAGATTCACAAAGGGAATTTTTTTCTCTTTTATTTATTTATTTTTTATTTATTGCAATTTATTCACTCTGTATTTCAGCTGTAGCCCCCTCCCTTGCACCCTTCCAATTCCGCCCTCCCTTCCTCTTCTATTCCCATGCCGCCCCCCCCCCCCCAGGCCACTAAAAGGGAGGTCCTTCTCCACTTCCCTCTCACCCTAGCCTTTTAGGTCTCATCAGGACTGCCTGCATTGTTTTCCTCCGTGGCCTGATAAGGCTGCCCACCCCCATCAGGAGGAGGTGATCAAAAAGCCAGCCACTGAGTTCATGTCAGAGATAGTATTGTTCCCCTTACTAGGGTACCTACTTGGAGACTGAGCTGCCATGGGCTACATCTGTGCAGGGATTCTAGATTATCTCCATGAATGGTCCTTGCTGAAGTATCAGTCTCAGAAAAGACCCCTGGGCCCAGAATTTTTGGTTCTGTTGCTCTCCTTATGGAGCTCCTATCCCCTTCCAGGTCTTTCTATCCCTACTTCTTTCATAAAATTCCCTGCACTCTGCCCAAAGTTTGGTTATGAGTCAAACAGGGCATTGAAACAAAGGGAAATTTTATGTATCTTTGTTATATATAGAATCTATGAGAGAAAAGTACATCAAATTAAAAGACAATGACTAGAGCTGTAGGAGGAAAATGAATAAAAATATCATGATTAAAAACTATAGCAAATGAAATTATTTTAATAAAAAGCCATTCAAAAGAATATACATTTGTAGTCTAATATCACACCCTAAAGTCAAATGAATATTGGAATTTTAAAATCTTTTATGAAAGTCTAGCATTTGTATTACTTTGGTGTTTCAATTATTAATGAATTTTAAGTCATTCTTATGTCCTTATTTGCCAATTATCTTTATCTTGTTAGTGGCCTAATAATTTTATGCTTTCAAAAGGGTCTTCATCTGAATTAAAAAAAAAAGACATTTTTTAGAAGTCCCTCAATCTTAGTAAAAACTTATTATATTGTGAGAAATCATGTCTCTATGTACCACTTACCTTTTATTATTTGGATAATATTGAAGACCAGATTTGTGAAGTCAAAATTATCTGTTTTTTAATGTAGTTTTCAAATTCCTTAGCAAGGCCTTTATAGATGTTCATTTGAAGTCATATGTTGCATACTAATTGTGAATAATAATATTACACACATTTTATTTTATATAGTGGTTGCTATACTTATTCCACATTGCTATCTAGGATACAGACAACCACACATACACAAGAGAGAGACAGAGAGAAAAAGAGATAGAGACACAGAAACAGAGAGAGATAGAAAGATACAGATTCTGAAAAGAAGACAGACACATACGCATCTTCCATTCCCAAGTAATAAAACCCTTGGAAATCAGATATTTCCATATTTAATCTTAATAATATACTGCCAAATATATTTCCCAGCATGGTTAGCATACACAATCTGTAAGTGATGTGGTAAAATTGTACATTTGTACCTTTGATATGCATACAGAGTTCACAGGAAAGGACTTTAATGATGTGATTTGGGTGTCAAAAATAGTTAATTTCCAGATATATTTTAAATGGATATTATCTACCATCTAAATGGTAAATAATATAAAATATAATTTTCTGTGGCTTGATCTTTCCAATTTTTAAGGACCCCAACTAATATTTTTCTTACAGGTCAGATTGCTGAAGAAAAAAAAGAAAGAAAACAGCTGGAGAAGGACTGAGTTTCAGGTTGTACTATTATCAGGTAGCCTCCAGTTCTCTGCCATAAGTAAATACCTCGGGGAAAAGAAACACTGTAGACCTTTCTGAACCTGGCTTTGCTATGGTAATATCCAATAATGCTGCAGTGCTTTGGTTGTGTTTTTCTAACTTCATTGTCACTTTTGGTGATAGACTCTGTTTCCTGCATTTCATGGGCTTCTTCATTAATTAACCCTCTCTCGTATACGCTCATTTCCAGGTAAATTTTATACATTTTTGTCTAGCCTGATGACAAGGCTATTGCACTCTTATGTTCTTCTCATTATAATCTGTTTATGAAAATTAAAATTTCGTAAATTGTTAGGTTCTTTTCTTGAAATTTTTGTTGTCTTGTATATTAGGTCTTGAAAATTTAATGTTAATTTCATAAAATATTTCTTCAAATCCAGTGAGTAGAACTGAATTGAACACTGTGAACTATTATACTTTTATTTTAAAGAAGAAACATCACATTTTCTCTCATACACTATGCTCATTATATTATACATAAATTCTTTTTTAGTTCTGTTTACAAAAACTTTATAAATGTTTAGAAAGTAGTTTATGTGGTTCTTTTTTGTTGAAAATATAGTATCAGCTTATTGATGTAATTTCATTTTTTTTACTTCTTTTTTTACTACTTTTTTTACTTACCATTTTTAATTAGTAAATTTTCTGAGTTTTTACAATAGATTTCTTAGCAATGTTTTCTTTAGTTAGTCAGTGTTAAACAGTTTGTATTATTAATTCAATTTATTGTTTTAATACTTGCATTTTGCTGTCAAATTTCATTCTCACATTTAACATTTACAAAGCAAAATTTAGTAATCATTTTGTACTTATTTTGCTATTTACCCTAGCTTATTATACAGATCACATTTATTTTAGTTTTTTTTAATAAGATAACAATATTATTGACTACATGATGTCATTGTTATACACTGTTTCTTCTTCTTCATCACTTGCATTCCATGCCCTCCCCAATCCACATCTGTTTCTGTTACCTTCTGTTTTTTTTTTGTTTTGTTTTATTTTGTTTTTGTTTGTTTGTTTGTTTCCTTTCTGGATTTTAATACTTCTGTCATAATCTCCTTCAAAATTTTTTCAAACACATACACAAAACTATAAATTCTGTACATGTGGTCTTTGCCTTTCTGAGTCCAGTTTACTTTATTTAATATAGTAACCTCTAACTGGAGCCATCTCAGGAAACATCATGTTTCTTTTTTTATTTATTAACACTTTTTAACTAATTATTATAGTTTATTACAACTTATTCAAATAGCATCTCATCTGCAGCCCCCTCCCTTTTCTCCCAAATCTCACCCTCCTTCACTCTTCTCCTCCTATGTTCTTCCCCTAGTCCACTTTTAGGGGAGGTCCTCCTCCCCTTTTATCTGACCCTAACCTATCAGGTCTCATGAGGACTGGCTGCATAGTCTTCCTGTGTGGCCTAGCAAGGTTGCACCCCTCCCAGGAGGAAGTGATCAAAGAGTTGGCCACTGAGTTCATGCCAGAGACAACCCTTGTTCCCCTTACTAGGAACCCCACTTAGAGAATGAGTCTATGGGCTACTTCTGAGCAGAGGTTGTAGGTTCTCTCCAAGCATGGTTCTTGGTTAGTGTATCAGTCTCTGCAGGACTCCCAGGCCCAGTTTGTTTGTTTGTTTGTTTTTGTTTTGGCTTTGTTTGTCTCCTTCAGGAGCTCTTGTCCCCTCCAGGACTTTCTATCTCTCCCTTCTTTGATAAAATTCCATGCATCCTGCCCAAAGTCTGGCTATGAGTCTCAGCTTTTGCTTCTGCCACAATCAGTAGAATCTTTCAGAGGTCTTCTGTGGTAGGCTCCTGTCCTGTTCCCGGTCTTCTCCTGCTTCAAATGTCTATTGCATTTGCACTTCTGAATCATGATTGAGCATCTTCCCTAGGGTCTTCCTTATCTAGCTTCTTTGGGAGTATAGATTTTAGTATATTTATCCTATATTATATGTTTATCCTATATTATACACCACTTATGAGTGAGTGTATACCATGTGTGACTTTCTGTTTCGGGGTTATCTCACTCAAGATGATATTTTCTAGTTCCCACTATTTACCTGAATATTTCATGATTTCTTTGTTTTCAATAGCTAATAATATTAGTAGTATTCCATTTAATAGCTAATAGTAGTATTGCATTGTATAAATGTACCACACTTTCTGTATCTATTACTCCTCTGAGGGATGTCTAGGTTGCTTCCAGATTCTGACTGTTATGAATAGCGCTTTTATGAAGATGGTTGAACATATGTCTTTGTTTTATAGTTGAGCATATCTCAGATATGTACCTAGGAGTGGTATAGCTGGATCTTAAGGTAGCACTATTCCTAATTTTCTGAGAAAGCGCCAGATTGATTTCCAAAGTGGTTATACAAGGTTACATTCCCACCAGCAATGGAGGGTTCCCATTTCTCCACATCCTCTCCAGCTTGTGTTGTCACTTGAGTTTTTTATCTTAGCCATTCTTACCTGGGTATAAGCTGAAATTCCATGACTAAGGACGTTGAACATTTTTTAACTGTTTTTCTGCCATTTGATATTCCTCTATTGAGAATTCTCTGTTTAACCCTGTACTCCATTTTTAAATTTGATTTCTTGGTTTGTTGGTGTTTGACTTCTTAAGTTCTTCATATATTCTGGATATTAACCCTCTGTCAGATATAGGGTTGGTGAAGATCCTTTCCCAGTCTGTAAGCTGTGGGAATTTTGTTTGTTTCTTTGTTTGTTTTCTTTTTGTTTTTTTGTTTGGTGTGTGTGTGTGTGTGTGTGTGTGTGTGTGTGTGTGTGTGTGTGTGTATGATGACAGTGTTCTAGCTTTACAGAAGCTTTTCAGTTTCATGAGGTCTTGTTTATTAATTGTTGATCTTGCAGCCTGAACTCTCGTTGTTCTATTCACAAAGTTGTCTCCTGTGCCAATGAGTTCCAGATGCTTCCCAACTTCTTTTTTTCTAACAGATTTAGTGTATCTGTTTTTATGTTGAGGTCTTTGATTTACTTGGACTTTAGTTTTGTGCAGGGTGATATAAATATGTATATATTTGCATTTTTCTACATGTAGCCATTCATTTAGACATTTGCTCAACTATGTTCATAGCACCTCTATTCGTATCAGCCAGAATCTGGAAACAAAGTAGATATCCCTCAACAGAGGAATGGATATAGAAAATGTGGTTCCTTTATACAATGGAATATTACTCAGCTATTAAAAACAAAGAAATCATGAAATTTGCAGGCAAATGGTAGAAACTAGAAAAGGTCATCCTTAGTTAGGTAATCCAGAAACAAAAACACACACATGGTATATACTCACTCATAAATGGTCGTTGGACACATAACATAGGATAAACATATTAAAATCTCTACTCCTGAAGAAGCTAAACAACAAGGAAGACCCTAGGGTAGATGCCTAGGGGTATGGGGGAGAAGAGGTATAGGAGGTGGGATTGGGAGGAGAGGAGGGAGGTTGTCAAAGCTGGGATACAAAATGAATAAATTGTAATAAATAATAATAATTAAAATTAAAAATTAAAAAAAGAAATTCAAGGCTACACAAGAAGTTATATACCAGCCTTAGATCCCATCTAAAATAAAATAAAATAAAATAAAGATACAAAAGCTATATCAATAATCCTACTCATTATAAGCAATTTCTATTTGGAAAAATACGGGGCATAATTCTAAAGGTTGTTGTACGGATTTGTTAGAACCACTCACTTGGAAAAAAACCTAAGATCACCTAGAAAGGGGTGTCTTACATATTTGTTTAGATCAAGTTGAACTGTGGGTATATTTGTGAATGAATGTTTTCATTTCTAATTGATGTAAGAAGATCCATCATCTTGTGGGCAACACCATTGCAGAAAAGGGTTCTAAAAAGGGTAAAAGAGAAAGTTGACTTCAAGCGAGCAAGTAGGTCAGCCTACATGCATTCATTTCCCTCTGCCTAGGACTGTTTGTGTGATGGAATTGGCTACTTGAGGTTCTGTCTTAATTTCCATTCAGTAACAGGCTGGAAACAGGAATTGTGAATGGAGCAAACCTTTCTCCCCTAAATAGATTTTGATTAGGATATTTTTTTTTTCTCACAAAACACAAATAAATCTAGAACAACAAGAATTTGGATAGATTTGCTTTCCAACAAATAATTTTAAAATGAATGAACTTCTTTCTTTACAGGGAAGTGTCAAGCGTTACCAATTTGCTTTTCATTTGAATTAGGAGTATTCATGTTGAGTTAGGTATAATCTTAGCAATACATAAGACAAAACATAAGTGATGCCAAAAGAATATTTAGAAATAGGTTTTTGTTGTTCCTACCCCTCAAAGATACAAACGATCCAAAAATGAAGAGAAGGAAACAATGTTAAATGAATGTTGTAAACATGATAGAAGCGAAAACATAAAAATAAGTTGTTAATCTAGAGAGAAAATATATCTTGTTTTTCTACTTAAATGGGAATTGTAAAAACTAGTCAAAATGATTTGTTGGTGTTTAACTTGAATTCCCTGGAATTGGGTGGAAGTTCTTGATGCTGGCAAGACTCATGAGGAGGCAGGCAGAGCCTTGGGCCTGACAGTGGGGTTTAAGGAACAGCCCAAGGCACCTCTGTGCTGGCTGTGTCACAGGTGGAAATGGCAGGCAGGGGACTGGTTGGGTGGGGCGAGTGTGTCATATTATGGATACTTTAATTGTTGATGCTGCTTTAATGTTGAGTTTTGTGTCTGCATGGCATATATGCACCATTAAAATATATGAAATTGTTACTGACTTTAGCATGATACAGATGGACATTAAATCCAAGTGAATTTGGAAAGAAAGAGTCATTTTAGTAGATGAGAGAGAAAGGGTTAACTAGAATTTGGCTTAATATCAAATATTGAATATAATATATATTTGGTAATGGCATGGTTACATGTACAAAAAAAATTAAAAATTCAACCTACTTGGCTATAATTTATGAATTAAGTTTAGAAGGTAACAAAACATAAAATCAATATACAGAAATTAGCATATTTTCAACATACTCTTTATCAATCCTCCAGTTTTTAAAATAATTTTAAAAGTCTTACATATAAAAAGATTGATATATCAAAAAGAACAAAATATATAGGCACATTTTTAACTCCAGTTGAAAAAGATGTATACCTTGAAGTCTATAACATATTGATAAGATGAATTAAAATAGACACAAATAATACAGGTAAGATGCCTATGCTACCCAAAGTTTTGTACAAATTTAATGTAACATTTAAATTATAATGCAGCTGTCCATAAAAATAAAAAGTACATCCTTAAAAGTTTCTCCATTCTAATGATCAAAACAGTTTTGAGCAAGATAAATAAGGTTGGGAATCACATTTCTTGATTTCAAAATTATATTGCAAATCTCATTCATTTAAATGGTTCAGAAAGTATGGGAGCTTATTGCCAAATCTATTGCTATGAGTACAATGTTCTCTAGAAACCACACGGTAGAAGGAGAGAGTCAACCTCAGAAAGTTCTCTTCTGACTTCCACACCATCACAGTGGACATGTCTGTGTGCACATACATGCAGCCTAATTAATTACTTAAGTAAGTAACACACACAACAACAACAACAAAAAGTAAATCTCTGCACATTAGTGTAATGACTCTCTCTCTGGTCATCACTCAGATGGTACAGTGAGAGAAGTGTAAGTAAACGAAATCACACCACTTGTAAGGGTTGTGCTAGCCAGGATACAATGAACAGACTAAAGATACAGCCTGCATAGTTGCATACTGGGGATATATGTTTTGAAATCACATACCTAATAACAAACTAACATTAAATGCACATAGAAAACTTAAAGAAGGCAACCTGGGCTTATGAGGTAATCTCTCAGGCAAAGGTATTTGACACCAAGCCAAAAGAGATCTAATTTCAGAACACTGTCCTTTGACCTACACGCACATGCACTGTATACTATGGTATGACTACAAGACAGGAGATGAGGACAAAGACAAACAAAGACAGAGAAGAAGGGATATAGAACAGAAGGAAGATTGGAAAATAGGTACAGTAGTTTTAAAAAAAATAACAGTAGAGAAAAAATGATTGCTTGGCATTTCTTAAATAAAGACATTACAGATCAACTTGTATATGAAAAAAATTAAACCTGAAAGGGGAAATGAGATTTAAACCAAAATTAAATATTATCTCACTCTTGTTATAATGGCTATTATAAAAAGAGAAAGGATGGCAATATTGGCAAAGAGACAGAAAGCTAGCTACTTTTTAGACTGTTAGTGAGGCTCTTAGTATAGACATTGTGTAAGACAGTATGAAATTCCCTTAAAATACAGTTCCAAAATAGTGCAACAAAATTTAGTAATCAACTTCTTGCTAACTGTCTGAAGAAATACTTTACCCTCTTTATAACACTGTTTCCTCACAGTACAGAACAACATTGCTGTTCATATCTGTGGCAATGTGACATACTTACATAATAACTTATTATGGGCCAAGAGTACTTTATGATTAATTAAACAAGCCCACACTGAAAGACAAATAATGTAAAACTTTATTCATTTGCAGAATATAAATTGTACAAATTCATAAAAATACCATAGTAGTCTCTCACGTGAGATAGAGGAGAAGAAAGGTGGTTTTAGTTAGGCAAGACAAGTCCTAAAGAGACAGTTGCTACAGCACAGAACCTAACAATGGTTCATTGCTCACTGTTTGCATCAATTTTAACATGAGTTCACAAATAAAGTGCCGCATGAAAACATAGAAAACAATGTATGAATGAGTGGCCTCCATAATGGAGGGTTTATTATTATTATTATTATTATTATTATTATTATTATTATTATTATTTACACTTTATTCATTTTGTATCCCCCCCATAAGCCCCTCCCTCCTCCCCTCCCGATCCCACCCTACCTCCCCTTTCTGCATGCATGCTCCTCCCCAAGTCCACTGATAGGGGAGGTCCTCCTCTCCTTCTTTCTGAACTTTGTCTATCAGTTCTCATCAAAAGTGGCTGCATTGTCTTCTTCTGTGGCCTGGTAAGGCTGCTCCTCACTCAGGGGGAGGTGATCAAAGAGCAGGCCAATCAGTTTATGTCAAAGGCAGTCCCTCTTCCCATCACTATGTAAGCCACTTGGACACTAAACTGCCATGGGCTACCTCTGTGCAGGGGTTCTAGTTATCTCCATGAATAGTCCTTGGTTGGAGTATAAGTCTTTGGGAAGTTCCCTGTGTTCAAATTTTCTGGTTCTGTTGCTCTCCTTGTGGAGTTCCTGTCCTCTCCAGCTCTTGCTATTTCCCACTTCTTACATAAAATTCCATTCACTCTGCCCACCAGTTGGCCATCAGGCTCAGCATCTGTTTCGATAGTCTGCACGGCAGAGGCTTTCAGATGCCCTCTGTAGCAGGTTCCTAGGTTGTTTCCTGGAGGTTTTACACACACACATTTATCCCCAAACTCATCAGTATCCATATATTAAATACATACAGTGTTTACCTATTAAAGAATTTAAATAGAGTGCTCCAAAACACAAGGAATAAAAAGGAAATATTCTTATGTAGTTCTTTTAAAGAAAATATATAAATTCATCAGTATCTTGTTCACGGAAATATGTGGATATTGTGTAAACATTTGGAAATTAATACTGAACTGAATACTAAGTTTGAAATGTGAATTCTTTTTGATTTAGCACTTTTGCTACACTGTTTAGAAGCACCTCAAAGGGCAAATTTAACCAATTAATTTTTTTTTTTTACCACTTCCAACAATTCTGTTAGGGTCACCATGTTCTGACCACACTGTCTTTTCAGAACAAAGTGTTTAATCTAAGGATCCACTGTATTTAAAAAGAGGCTTTGCTTTTTTAATATCTCCACTAGAATTCACATGAATTCTTTCAACTTTTCTGACTCCTCCTTTAATGTTAGATATGTCCATGTAAACTCAGTGGTAGATCTAATCTTACTGTTATCCAGGGCTGAAGCATAAATACAGGTATGGATACACTTATGTGTACGTTTGCACACATGAGCACACACAAACCCTCCTACTGCTTCTCCTGTTTACAGATACAGTTTAATGAAAAATAATTTGTCACCCTGGAAATATTTTACTCTAAAAGCCACATGTTTGACATGATGTGCAATAACAAAGATGTCTGAAAATGTATTTCTTTAGTTTGTGAATCACGTCATCATCCTTCCGTTCACTAATCTACTGTCCGTTCATTGAAAACGTTCTTCTAATTTCTTAATTAGTTAGAGCTAGTAACCCAGATTCCTCCAGAATCCACACAAAACATCCCAACTTATAATTTACCTAATTTTTAAAATGCTTCTGCCCCATCTCTGTCTTCCCTTGGACTGCTAACTCAACAAGAACAACTACCACTTCTCTCTTCTCAGGCACTAGAGACGTTTCTTAGAAAAACCAATTACGTCAAACACCATTCCTCTTATAGTGGGATACTATATGTAAAAATTGTCTTTGAGTTCTTTAGTACTCTGTTGTTGTTTTTATTTTTTTCAAAATCGAATCCCGAAAACTGAATGTCTTTTAATTTGATTTCTATGTAATTAGGTCTATTATTTCATATAACCAAAACTCATGAACTTATAAAGAGGAGTAGAATAGATTGTTTTTTCTCATTCCATGTTGAATTCCTTTCCTTGTTTTTTGCTGTGTAATGAACTCTTTCTCTTCAGTTTACAAGGAGAGTCTCCTTCACTTAATGAATAAACTTAGCCTTCCGTGCCTCTTAATTCCATTCTAATTACTAAAACTCATTTCTATTAGTATAAAATGCTGTTATGAGTTCTACCAATGAAAAAAACATCATCTATCTAACTCCAAGATGTTCAAATATAGTCCATATATTCAAATTCAAATGATATTTTCTAAATGTAACACCAAGAAAGGAGAGTTGGTTAAACATTTTCTTTTTAACCTCACATTTAATGATTCATTCTCAACAGTGTCAAATTAAATACTGGAACACAAAGTGAAGTTTGTTCCAAAGGTTGAACGTTTTGTCATTTCCTATAAGACTAAGAAGCCAAACTCAGCTAGCACCTTTCCCTCCTATATTAACAACGTTTTCATTAATATCATTAATATATGAATCTTCACAGAAAACTGTGATTTTAGATTGTTAGAAGGTTTTAAAATAAATTATAGTTTGTATAAAAGTGGGTCCCCAATATCAAACGATTAATTATGGTTGTTAAATTTAAATTTCTTAATCTGAAGGGATTGCTCACTTCTTATATTACTTCGCTGATTTAGTTTATGCAAGCAAATATGCCAGCAAGAAAATAGAAACCTATGTTTCTTAAGTCACTTGAAGCATTATATATAGTAAAAAATAGTAATTAAATATAATGTTCCAAATATTTTGGAAATAAACAAGTGTAGATGCAACTGGAGGAAAATGTGAGATATGTCCACATATTTAGAAAATCAGTGTGAATTTGCAAATTGAAACATAAGAACACAAAGTCGACTTAACAGACCTTGAATGACAAAATGACAAGTTGAATTTGAAGGTGTGGGAGGGGTGGATGGGTGTGTGTGTGTGTGTATGTGTGTGTGTCCTACCAAGGAAAATGAAATTTAGTAGTTTTGTTAATAATGCAAAGAAATGTCAAGTACTCTGGTACATGTCTTTAATCCCAACAGTCAGGAGTCAGAGGTAGGAAGATATCTGTGAAATAAACAAATAAGAAGAAAAGTTAAAAAAGAAGGCAAAGAAGTGCAAAGGCAGAGTGAAAGGACATCTGTGTGACCGATAGCAACACAAATGCGTCACTTGCCAGGTTCAGATCAGGCTGATGTAGAGCAATAATACGTGGTTCTAGTTTTCGCTCTCATGCAGGCTGTGTACGGAATGTGGGTTGTCAACAGTGAGTGCATTTCCAGGTAGAAGTCTGCTTAGGATGCATGCCATTGGTTAATTACAACCAACCCATGCTGCCGCTGCGCGCCACACTGGCCGGAGAGTTTTAATAGTAATCAGTTTTAATTGGTTCATGTTTTAGAGGAAATCCATTCTCAATAACGATTGGCATTCCAGAGAAGCCGTGAAGTCGTGAAGATGGGTGAACAGATGCATCATGTATGTATGTATTCATGAATGATGTGTTCATCAGTGGTGTGGGACTGCCTACCTGGCTTCATCTTGGTCAGGCCTTGTTCCTGACAGTCACAGCTGCAGTTAGTTCATGTGCGTGACTTCCCTGTCATGTCCAGAAAATAATGTTTTGCTGCAGACACCCAATTCCTCTGTTTTAAAATCTTTCTCTCCCCTGTTCTACAATAGTCTTTGAGCCTGGGTGTGAAAGATAGCATATAAATACCCCAATTGGATCTGAACACTTCATTTTCTTATCCTCTGAATGACGATAGTTGTGGCTTTCCATATTCATCTTCAGTTTCTGAGAAAGGTAAATTCTCTAATGATGGTTCAGTGATGCATTAATCTATAGCTATAAAGATATAAACTATGGGCAGTTTATTATTATGTCCATTTAATTATGTCCCTCTTAGGCCTGTCATCTATCCTGCTATAGGTTTTCATTCCAGCTAAAGGTACCAAGCATGAATTATATTTTATGGATCAGGCTTTAAATTCAAATAATAAACTGGTTGGTTTTGCACCAACAGTGAGTATTTTACCAGGCTGGTCATGACTGTAGCTTTCAGAGTTACAGTTGGGTAAGGCTGTTGGTTCTTTTTCTCCTCACAGCACAAATAGAACTAGATAAAGCTATAGAATTAGCAGCAGGGATGAGGTATGCAGGTTGGTACCAACATGTTTTTGGCATGTCCTATGACCCATTATACCATGCCTTCACCAATAAAGTCTCATCATCAATTTATGAAAAGAAACAATGAATAAATAGTGACAATAGCCTATCGTGTTCGGAGAGGGACTCTGGGATCTCACAGACAAAAAGTTTCAAAGGAAGTAACATTTGCTTGGCACTGCTTTATTATTATTATTATTATTATTATTATTATTATTATTATTATTACTATTATTTGATAATGTTTTGTGTCTGGAAAAACGACGCCTTCTTTATAGAGAAACACCACTTAAAATCCATTAACATGTGTATATGTATATTCATTAGGCAGCACTGACTTTAGTAAGCTTTCAGCCACACTTAGCATTAGCAGTCTGACCTCTTATTTTCTCTTCTCCTTTGGAGAAAACTGAGTTTTCATTTTATGTAGTATCCTGTTGGAGATTGCTTCTGGGTTATGGACAGCACATGTTAGGACTTTTTTCTTTTTCTTTCTTTTTCTTTTTTTTTTTGTTATGGTTGTAATACTAGATTCATAAAAAGAGTTTGCAAGTGTGCATTCCTTTTCTCTTTAATAGAAGAAATGGGAAAAGATGCTCAATTAATACAACAAGGATATTTACTCTACCATGTTCATAGCAGCTTTATTCTTAATAGCCAGGAGCTGGAAGCAGCCCAGATGCCCCTCAGTTGAGGAATGGATGCAGAAATTGCTGTACATCTGCACAATGAAATATTACTCAGCAGTAAAAAAACAAAACAAAAAAAAACAAAACAAAAAAAAAAAAAAACAAAACGAGGAAATCATTAAATTTCAGGCAAATGTTGGGAACTGGAAAAGATCATCCTAAGTTAGGTATCCCAGCAGCAGAAAGACACACAGGGTATATACTCACTCATAAGTGGAAATTAGACATATAAAATAGGATAAAAATACTGAAATCTGTACACCTAAAGAAACTAATCAAGAAGGAGGACTCTGACTAAAAAGCTCAATCACCATTCCGAAAGGCAAAGAAGACGGACATCGGAGGAGGGAAAAAACAGGGAAAAGGACAGTAGCCTACAACAGAGGACCTCTAAAAGACTCTACCCTGCAGAGTATTAAGGCAGATGCTGAGACTCATGGCCAAACTTTGGGCAGAGTGCAGGAACTCTTATGAAGGAAGGGGGAGACAGAAAGACCTGTAGGGGACATGAGCTCCACAAGGAGAGCAACAGATTTAAAATGTCTGGGCCCAGGGGTCTTTTCTGAGACTGATACTCCAAACCAGGACCACTCATGGAGATGGCCTAGAACGTCTTCATAGATGTAGCCCATGGCAGTTCAGTGTCCAAGTGGGTTCTATAGTAATGGGGACAGAGACTGCCTTTGACATGGCCTGCTCTTTGATCACCTCCCCCTGAGGGGGGAGCAGCCTTACCAGACCACAGAGGATGACAATACAACCACTACTGATGAGACCTGATATACTAGGATTAGAGAGAACAGGAGTAGGACCTCCCTTATCAGTGGACTGGAGGAGGGGCACTAGTGGGGATGAGGGAGGGAGGGTGGAATTGGGAGGGGAGGAGGTAGTGAGCTACAGGAGGGATACAAACTAAATAAACTGTAATTAATTAATTAAAAAATAAAAGAAATTGGGTGATGTTGGTGTTATCGATTAACTGTTGAAATATTGTTACTTGTTAACTCAAATGTAGGAATCCTTCCTTTGTTAAACTCTAGAACTATATTTTTTTTTGCATCTTAGATACATTCTCTGACTTTAGAAGTTGTAAATTAAAATAGCTACATTTTTTATCAGAAGTAAAGGATCTGTCTAAGCTCAAGCTCAACAAAATCAGAGCATGAAAGAGTGAAAGTAAACATAAAGTTCCATCCTTAGCCAAGAATCTATTTGCAACTGATAACTTCTGAGGAAGATTAAAATAAAGTAGTTTCAAATAACTATACTATACTCCAGGGCAGAACCTATTTTCAGGAATAATTGGCCACTGCAACTTAGATTCCATGTTCGTAGTTACTCATTTTCTTAAATTTTAAGAGAAATGAGTCCTGAAGGATGTATGGCATGGTTGACCATAATATCTGTAAGTTTAATAGATATATATTCCGAACTTTTCAGCTGAGCTCTGTTTGTATAAGCGACTATCTTTAGTAAAATTCCATAAAGATATTTTACCACAGGTCACTACCTTTCCCTTCCTGTTCATCTAAGCAATCATTTATTCTCTGTTCCTTTCAGATACACCTTTTCCATAGTGATTCATTCTAATTCACATGCAATTAAAGTTACTTATTCTTTTTACAATGTGCTTTTTCCTAGCATTCTTTCATAACTTAATTAAAGTCGTTAACTATCCCAGGGTATTGAAAATGACACATTCTCACTTCGAAGGACTTGCTCAAGGAACAGTTTGAGTAAGTAGCTAACCATGTTTCAGTGATTGATATCATTTGATTTATGAGAATTTAATAGCCAGTATCAATTATTGGCATTCATTCCTCTTCCTTAGAAGGCCTGTAAAATGTGCATGATTCTCTGAACAATTTCCTGCTGAATCAGGCATTTCTCTGTGTTTTCAGTTATAATAATCTTCATTTTGTTTCCAAGAATCAGTGTCATATCCTAACTCCTTCTTATCAATCACAATATGTATATGTTATCTTCATTTCAGTTATCTTAAGAACCAGGATGTTCATTTATAACAGCTTGTTGAGATTCCAACTGTAAAGAATAAAAAAAACTTAGGTGGGAAAAAAACTGGCTTTTTTTCTTTTTACCAGCTATTTGCTTTTCTATTGCTATGCAATTGGAATTTAAGCAAGTTGTTTATTAGTTTGTTTGTACACAGAGCCTCATGTGTTATGATAGATCATAACTTATAACTCACTATGTAGCCCAGAATAAGCATAAACTCATGACAATCCTCCCATAACTTATTAATGAGTGTTCAGATGACATGTGTAAGCCACCATACCTGGCCTGAATATGAGTTTTTAAAATATCACATCTATTTAGATAGTGTGAAGAGGAGGAAGAGGAAGAAGAAGAAAAGGAGGAGGAGGATTAGGACAAGGAAGAAGAAAATTAGAAGATATGTAAAGAAGTTGTTTCAAGAGAAGTATGAGTAAATGTGTCTTAGTTTCCTCATTTAAAAAAGAGAAAAAAACACAATAAAACTCTGAATAGTATAGATACCAAATTGAATAAACAATGTGAATCAAATTTATTTTATCTTATATTTTTTAGACAGTCTTATGTACTCCTTGAACTACTATGTAGGGTGAATCTACAGGGTGAATCTAGCACATGAGAATGTGCCTGCCTCTGCCTCTTGAGATTTTTTTTTTATTAAAAGATTAAAAATTAAAAAAAAATTATAAACTGTAGTTTTGTTAGTAATACAAAAATGTAAAATTGAATAGAATGTTAATTTCAAGTGTTGTTATTAAGATCTTAGAAGGTGAAGACCTTGTCATTCAGGACATCTGTTTTCTGTATTTCTCATATGAAATATAGAGAGTGTTTTGGTAAGATCTTTGTCTTTTCAGTAAGTTCCAGGAAATAATTCAAATAATTTGTACTTCACATCTAGAAAAGAATATGTATATTGGATTGATAGAAGTAGCTCCTCATAGGCACCATATGAACTAAAAAGCTACATGACTGGAAAGTTTCTACAAAAGAAATATATTACCTTTTGGGACATAAAGAATATAGCTGGACTCTGCCCAAAGTCTGGCTGAGTCTCAGCGTCTACTTTGATACCCTGCAGGGCAGAGTCTTTTTAGAGGCCCTCTGTGGTAGGTTCCTGTCCTGTTCCTTGTTTTCTCCCTCTTCTGATGTCCATGCCCTTTGCCTTTCTGAATGAGGATTGAGCATCTTATCCAGGGTCCTCCTCCTTCTTGCTTAGCTTCTTTAGGTGTACAGATTTTAGTATGATTATCCTATATTATATGTTATGAAAGAAGGGAGAGATAGGAAGACCTTGAAGGGACAGGAGTTCCACAAGGAGAGCAACAGAACCAAAAACTCTGGGCACATGGGTCTTTTCTGAGACTGATACTCCAAACAAAGACCATGCATGGAGATAACCTAGAACCCCTGCACAGATGTAGCCCATGGCAGCTCAGTCTCCAAGTGGGTTCCCTAGTAATTGGAACAGAGACTGTCTCTGACACAGACTCAGTGGCTGGATCTTTGATCACCTCCTCTTGTGTGGGTGCAGCCTTACCAGGCCACAAAGGAAAATAATGTAGCCAGTCCTGATGAGAACTGATAGGCTAGGGTCAGATGGAAGGGGAGGAGGACCTCAATTATCAGTGGACTGGGTGAGGATCATGGGAGGAAAACAGAGAAGAAAGGTGGGATTGAGAGCAGAAGAGGGAGGGAGCTACAGCTGGGATACAAAGTGTAACAAAGCAAATGCTGAGACTTGTAACCAAAGTTTGAGCAGAGTGCAGGGAATCATATGAAAGAAGTGGGAGACAGTAAGACCTTAAGAAGACAGGAACTTCACAAGGAGAGCAACAGAACCAAAATACCTGGGCACAGGGGTCTTTTCTGAGACTGATGCTCCAACCAAGGACCATGCACGGAGATAACCTTAGAACCCCTGCTCAGGTGTATCCCATGGCAGCTCAGTCTCTAAGTGGCTTTCCTAGTAAGGGGAACAGAGACTGTCTCTGACATGAGCTCAGTGGCGGGCTTCTTGACAGTTAGGGCTGGAGACTGGCCAAGAGCAGATGACTGCAGGACTCATAGGTTGAAGGAAAGCAGGGTGTTCTACCAGGATTTGCTTCATCCCCTGAGAATGAGACTTAAGAGAGACCACAGCATGTGGTGAAGCGGAAATTTCTGGTTTCTTTGAAGACTCAGTTTTGTCCTGTGATGTTTTGTTGTAGGTTGACTTGTGAGAGGGCAACTGATGTTTTGCTATGAGCTTTCTTGTGTGAGGGGCATAGCTTTGGCCAGCTGAGAACATCAATGGGTGGACCCTGAGGAAATATATAGAGGCCCCCACACAGTGAGACATCACAGTTCAGATCCACAACGGTGCACTGATCTTCTTGCTTCAACACTTGACTTCGCAGAGAGAAGTGTTACAGAGAACTTTCAACTGAAAGTTCAACTAAGTCTTGAGGCTTTCTCTGACCTGTTATGTTGATCTCTGTTGGTATTTGGTGTTGTCCTTTAGACCAAACTGCTGCTATCCTGACAACTGAGATTGGTAATCCCCTAAAAATAGAGCCTAATCAGCAGAAAGTAGATAAGAGTTCTACAGCCCTTTTCCCTCTTAATCTCTTATTTCTGATTAGGATAGGTTGGAAGGGAGATAATAGTGTTTAATAACTCTAAATAAAGTAGGTTTGATTAAAAAATCTAAGCCTACAAGTTGTCTGTTACAGAGCTAGGAGAGAGAATGGGGAGGATGGGGATTTAGAGAGGCTGAGGAGAAAAGAGAGTAATTCTCTAGGCCTCAAAGCAATGTCAAAATCTGCTATTTTACTGGATCCCATCTTTATATTAGAGGAGGTCAACAAAGAGTAGATAAGATTAGGTATAATAGCATGTATTGACATTGCTTGGAAGGCTAGAGAATGACTTTTTTAAATTTTGATACAGTTGAACAAAAGAAGAAGAAATCTGAGAATCTAACATATAGGCCTTCAACAAAAGCTAGCTTGAAATGAATGAACACAGAAAGAAGATATTTATAGAAATTTGGATACGAACATGAAAGAACATATCATCTTCTCAGCATCTCATGGAACTTTCTTCAAAATTTAACACATAGTTGAACACAAAGCTCATCCCCACAGATACAAAACAAAAACAAAACAAAACAAAAATGAAGTAACACCCTTCATCTTATCTAACTCCCACAGATTAAAACTGAATATCCTTAACAACAGAAAGCTTACAAACTCATGGGAAGCTGAACAATCACTACTGAATGAGAAAAATGGGTCAATACAGAAATTAAGAAAAAAAATCAAAACTTTCTAGCATTGAATGAAAAAAAAAAAAAAAAACATCTCCAAAGCAATATGAAAAACAATAAAGGTTGTTCTCAGAGGCAAGTTCACAGTGCTAATTTGCATACATAAAATTGTTATCTTTTTTTCATTGTCTGGTTTGGCATCTTTGTCAAAGATCAGGTGTCCATAAGTGTATGGGTTTATTTCTGGGTCTTCTGTTCAGTTCCATTGACCCACCATTCTGTTTCTATGCCAATACCATGCAGTTTTTATTACTGTTGCTCTATAGTACAGGTTAAGATCAGGAATGGAGATACCTCCAGAAGATCTTCTTTGCAGAGAATTGTTTTAGCAATTCTGCGTTTCTTGTTATTCCATATGAAGTTGAGAATTTTTCTTTCCAGGTCTGTAAAGAATTGTGTTGGTAATTTGATGGGAATTGCATTAAATCTGTAGATTGCTTTTGGTAAGATGGCCATTTTTACTATGTTAATCCTGCCAAGCCATGAGCATGGGAGATCTTTCCATCTTCTGATATCTTCTTCTAATTCTTTCTTCAGAGACTTGAACATTTTTCCACAAGGAGAGCAACAGAACCAGAAATTTGAACACAAGGGTCTTCCCAGAGACTCATACTCCAACCAACTACCATGCATGGAGATAACCTAGAACCCCAACACAGATGTACCCCATGGCAGTTTAGTGTCCAA
Organism: Psammomys obesus; assembly: GCF_907164565.1. Lineage (NCBI taxonomy): Eukaryota > Metazoa > Chordata > Mammalia > Rodentia > Muridae > Psammomys > Psammomys obesus. The sequence continues at coordinate 26,570,836 of NW_026585504.1, read as the reverse complement.
GTGGGTTACATAATAATGGGAAGAGGGACTGCCTCTGACATAATCTCATTGGCCTGCTCTTTGATCACGTCCCCGTGAGGGGGGAGCAGCCTTACCAGGCCACAGAAGATGACAATGCTGCCACTCCTGATGAGATCTGATAGACAAAGTTCAGAAGGAAGGAGAGGAGGACCTCCCCTATCAGTGGACTTGGGGAGGGGCTTGCGTGAAAAAGGGGGTAGGAGGGTAGGATCGGGAGAGGAGGAGGGAAGGGCTTATGGGGGGATACATAGTGAATAAAGTGTAATTAATAAAAATAAAAATAAAAAATTGTGGATATCTCACACTAATAACTTAACAGCACATAAGAAACCTCTATAATAAAAAGAAAAACCAATACTCAAAAGGAGTACACAACAAAAATATAAAACTCAAAACTGACTTCAATTAATTAGACACAAAACACCACAATAGCAAATAACAGTAATCAACACACACTGATGACTGATATCTCTATTTCTTTTGATTAATTTTGATTTGAAGTCCATTTTTTCAAATATAAAATGGCTACACCAACTTGCTTATTAGATCCATATGCTTGGAATACCTTCTATCCCTTTACCTTGAGGTAATGGTTATTCTTGATATACAAAGAATTGTTATCTAGTTGTACTTTTCTCTTACAAATTTGAGTCTCTTTCTTTTAAAGTAAAAGTGAATTTAGAGTCTATCTTACTAAAGAAGGAATGACTTTGGCAAGAAAAGAGGGAAGGCTAACTGTATCTTTTCCTTCTCCTCAGCTTTCCTAAATCCAATCCTGAACTGCTTGTAACCTGAAAGAGAAAGAAAGAGAGAGAGAGAGAGAGAGAAAAAAAACATTCACAGTGTAATAAACTGCAATAGAATGCCATTGTAATCCTTCCTTAAGTCTTAAATACAGTAACTTGGGCTATAAATTTGTTTTTCTTTCACTCCACTCCCTCCATGTGTTTTCCTCCACAAGCAATGTTCCATTTATGATTAAACATTGTTTTTACAGATGTCTAAGGCACCCAGCCTAGACACACACAGAGACTGACATCACTTTCCCCTGCTAATTTGAATCCAGGCTGGTTGAATTCCAGGTACATATGGCATGATTTTGTGATTCAGCAAAGACCATCTTCAAGAAGTCTGAGTTGTTTGTAAGGAGCAGAAAAACTATTTTTAGGAGTAGAAATAATCATTGTGTTCTAGTAATTAGCAAATGACTAATTGTTATAATACTTGACCATATCTTGGTTTATTTGATTAAAAAGGGAAGGGAAATTAGCTTTTATAAAAGCAGGAGAGAATATTCTTGTCTACAATCTATTTGGCACAAGCAACTATTAAATTGGGTAAAGATAAGGAAAAAAAAAGTACAGATGAATGTGTGAAACTGGTTTTATTATAAAAGGCTACAGACCTGGTGTGGGAACTAAATTTCTGTAGGTTTCAGGAAACTGCTAGGGAACTGAAAGCAAACAAAGAACCTTTAGTGTGCAGGTACCAATTTTCAGAGCATGGGCAAAAAATTAAACTTGAGTTTTTGACATAAAAATTATCTTTAATCTTTTTGTGATAATTTTTACTTTCTATATGTATGAGTTTTGTATACATGAATGAGTGTGCACCATGTACTTATGTTTAGTAATCTTGAAGGCTAGAAGAGGACATCAGATTTCCTAGAACTGGAGTTACAAGTGGTTGTGAGCCAACATGTGAGTTCTGAGAATCAAACCTGGGTCCTCTGGAAGACCAATCTCTCAAACCCTAGTAATTTTTAAAATAACTTATTAAATCATTTTTAAACTTATATTCACAGTTTGTATATATGTATGATTGTTTATGTTCCAAAATCAAGGATTTTTTTATGCAAAATATATAGTGAATATCTTCAGGAAATTGAACTTCCTTTTATCAGTGTTCAATTGAATTAAAGAGCATGACTTCCTGAGTCTAATAAGAAGACAACACATGCTAGTAGCATACAAGACTAGACTTCTGAGTTAAATTATATTCAGCGTTCAGTAACATAAAAGAAATCAAGAACATTTAAGAAATGCCTGTAGAAATCAACAAAGTCTAGGATGAAGTGTTAAGAAGGATGAGTCAGATTCTAAGATTGCTTAACCTTACCTTCTCCTTCAACAACAAAATCTGAAACAAATAAAAAGCTGTAGGTGAGATAAGTAGCTGAAGAAAAACACTGAAACTCAGAATTCTAAAGTACATGGAGATCTATGATGTCAGCACAAACAAAGTAGAGTACTGACAATCAGAGCCCTTAATTCAGCCTCTGCATAGAGGGTGGCAGAATGTTAAAGTAGGGGCAAGCAAAATTTATGCTACCTACATGATGTGCAGGGTAAAAATAGAAGAGATAAAGAAGAGATTGAGGGAATGCCCAAACAATGCCTGACCCACGCAAAGACCTACCCTATCCGAGAGTGCCAACCCCTAACACTCTGAACACAGCGCTGCTAAACTTGCTGACAGGAACCTGACAGAACTGTACTCTGAATGGCGCTACCCAGCAGAGCCTCAAAGCAGATGCTGAGCCTCACAGCCAAACACTGGGTTATGCATAGCAAGTCTTGTGAAAGATTGGGAGGAAAGAGAAAACGACCTGAAGGGGACAGGAGCTCCACAAAAAGACCAACAGAACCAACTAACCAGGGCCCAGAGGGACTTCCAGAGGCTGAAGCAACAACCAAGGACCACGCAGGAACGGGATGTAGGGTCCCCTATAAAGATGTAGCAGATGATGGACAGCTTAGTCTTCATGTGGTTCCTCCAGTAAGGAAAGTGGGGACTGAATTGGATATGAACCCACTTGCCAGCTTTTTGATATCTGTTCCTGAAAGGGACAGCCTTGCCAGGCCACACAATCCCAACCCAACTTGATGAGATGGGCTAGATGGAAAAGGGAACTCTCTTTTTCCTCAGAAAAGGGAAGGGGAAGAGAGGGACGGTGGGGTTAGGAAGGGATGAGAGATGAGGCTACAATAAGCATGCAAAGTGAATAAATTAATTTAAAACGTTAAATAAAAAAGAAAGTAGAGGTGAGGAAGGACTTACTTTCCTGTGTAGGTCATACACAGGCAAACATAGGTAAGGGTGTCACATGCTGGAAGGCTGGTTGTCTACTTACCTTGAGCATGTACAGAAGCTTAGCTTCAGATAGGGATTCATGATACCTAACCTTAAAACTCTGGAGTAAAGATTTTTGCAGTGTTGCAACGGTACTTGCAAGCAGTAGTCAACAGTCATTGAAAAAATTCACATTGACCTGCACTCAGATGCCGTTGTTCCCAGAGACATTCCATTAAACAAATAAAAAGCGTTGTAACCTTAGTCACCAAATTACCCAGTAATGCAGCTCTAACTTCAGAAGCCAAGTCTATACACTGCTCTACACTAAAAGGGGGTGGCTTGATCTTCATTTGGGACATCTGCTGAGTTGCCGGGTGGGGTGGGGGATTGTTTCTAACATGGACTCTATTGTCTGCTTTTGGATTTCTTCCCTTGGCAGCACTGCCTTGCCTGGTCTCAGAGGATGAGGATATCCTTAGTCCTGATGTGACCTGATATGCTAGTGAGGGTTGATATGGGGGCGGGTAGAAAAGGGGGCTCTACTTTTCTGTGGGAAAAGGAAGGAAGGAGGGAAAGGAAGGGTAGTGGGAGGGTACACCCTTGGCATGTCAGATAAACTGAAACAAAAGAAAAAGAAAAAAAAATCTCGTTTGTTCTCTTCTCCCATGTGATTAAATTTTATATTCAACAAATGAATGCAGTATCTATTTTTCTTTGTCTGATTTACTTCAGTTAACCTGACTTTCAATTGTATCCGTGTTGCTGTGAAAGTCAGCATTTTTGGATGTACAGTATCACGCACGCGCACACACACACATCATACTTTATAAGTCCTTTCCTCTGTCAGTGGTGACTTGAGTCCACACTATGGTGATTCTGAGAAGTTCTTCTGTAAACATGGATGTGCCCCATAAAATGATGCCATTTTCCTTAGCTCCTTAACCAGCAGGAATCTCATGGGAATTCTATCTTCAGTTTTCTGAGGAATCAACGCTTCTTTGTTGTTATGCTCATGCTAATCTATATTCCTACCAACCATGGATAAAACTGATCTTTTTTTCAAGCTACCAATATTCTCTCCATGATTTTGTTTTGGTTTGATTTTCGAAAAAGTCATTCTAACTAGTATGAGGAGAAAGCTCACTATGAGTTTATTTGTAATGCCTGATGAATAGTCACATTGAACACTTCTGTATATAACATTTCTTTTGTTATTTTTATTTACATAATTTTATTTATTGTGCCTGTCTGTACACATTTGTATATGTATGTATATAATTATGTGCATTTGATATGAACACATGTGTGTGAATGTACATTAGCATGAAAGACTGCAAGCACATGAATACATGTGCTTGTGGAGCCCAGATACCAATGGCGAATCCTTTTCATACTTACTTTTCACTTTATTTTTTTTTTGAGTTAAGACCTTCTAGTTACCAGCCCTCTTACCTTACACTCCCCATTCTCTCCACATCGCATCTCCACCCTCGTTTCTCACCCTATTCCATCTCCTGCTGTCTATTCCATTTCTGAGTGACATTCTGGTACACTCCCTTGGGCCTTCCTTGTTACTGAGCTTCTTTGAGTCTGTGAATTTTAGTATGATTATCTTGAACTATAGGTCTAATATCTGCTTATAAGTGAGTGCATACCATGTGTGTCTTTCTAAGTCTGGGACACCTTACTTAGGATGACCTTTTCTAGTTTCATGTATTTGCCTGCAAATTTCATGATGTCCTTGTTTTTAATTGCTGAGTAGTGTTCCATTGTATAAATGTACCAAAATTTCTGTATCCATTTTTCAGTTGAGGGGTGTTTGGGTTGATTCCAGTTTCTAGCTATTATGAATAAAGCTGCAAAGAACACAGTTGAGCAAATGTCCTTGTATGGTAGAACATTATATGCCCAGGAGTGATGTAGCATAGTCTTGAGGTAGAACTATTCTGAATTTTTGAAGAAAGCACCAGATTGATTTCCAGAGAGGTTGTACAAATTTGCCCTCCTCCAGCAATGGAGTAGAGTTCCCCTTTCTCCACATCCTTGCCAATATATGTTGTCATTTGAGTTTTTGATTTTAGCCATTCTGACTTGTGTAAGATGAAATCTTAGAGTCTTTTTGATTTTCATTTCCCTGATGACTAAGGACATTGAACATTTCTCAGCCATTTGAGATTCCTCTGTTATAAAATTTTTGGTTTATCTCTGTAGCCATTTTAATTGGATTATTTGTTATATTGATGTTCAATTTCTGAAGTTCTTTGTATATTAATTATATACAAAGATATATCTGATGTAGGGTTGGTGGAGATCTTTTCCTAATCTGTAAGCTTGTGTTTTGTTCTATTGACAGTGTCCTTTGACTTAAGAAGCTTCTCAGTTTCATGAGATTGCATTTATTGATTGTTGATTTCAGAGCCTGTGATGTTGGTGTTCTGTTCAGGAAGTTGTCTCCTGTGCCAAAGAGTTCCAAACTTTTCCCCACTTTGTCTCCTAATAGATTTAGAGTCTCTGTTGTCATGTCAAGGTCTTCAATCCACTTGGGCTTAAATTTTGTACATGGTTATAAATACAGACCTATTTGCATTTTTCTAAATGCAACATCCAGTTAGACCAGGACCATTTGTTGAAGATTCTTTCTTTCTTCCATTTTAAGGTTTTGATATTTTTGTAAAGAAACAAACAACAAACAAAAACTAGTGCCCATAGGACCATAGGAATGTGGGTTTATTTCTGGGTCTTTAATTTGGTTGCATTGATTAACATTTCTGTTTCTATGCCAACACCATGCAGTTCTGTGTACTGACCTCATCTGCCTGTACTGATACCTTGACTTCCTCTCTTCTAATTTGTATCCCCTTGATCTCCTTTACTATCGCTCTGTAGTATAGCCTGAAATCAGGGATGCTGATACTGCCAGAGTTCCTTTATTGAATAGAATTGTTTTGGCTATCATGGGTCTTTTATTTTTCCATGTGAAATTAATGATTGCTCTTTCTGGGTCTGTAATGAAGTGTGTTGAAATATTGATGGGAATTGCATTGAATCTGTAGATGGCTTTTGGCAGGATGGCCATTTTTATTATGTTAATCCTTTCTATCCATGAGTATGGGAGGTCTTGCCATCTTCTGCTGTCTTCTTTAATTTTCTTCTTCAGAGACTTAAAGTTCTTGTCATACAGGGCTTTCACTTTCTTGGTTCGAATTACACCAAACTATTTTATATTATTTGTGGCTCTTGTGCATGGTGTGATGTCCTTAATTTTTTCTCACTCCTTTTGTTGCTTGTGTAAAGGGGGGCTAATGACTTTTTTTTATTTAAATTTTTTTTTTATCCATACACTTTGCTGAAGGTGTTTCTAAGGCTTAAGAGTTCACTGGTAGACTCTTAGGGCTCATTTATGTATATTAACATGTCATCTGCCTATACTGACAGCTTGACTTCTTTTCTTCCAATTTATATCCTCCTGATCTCCTTTACTTGTCTTATTGCTCTTGATAGAACTTCAAGTACAATATTGAAATGGTATGGTGCAAGTGGGCAGCCTTATCTTGTCACTGATTTTAGTGGGAACACTTTAAGTTTCTCTCCATTTAACTTGATGTTGGCTATTGACTTACTGTATATTGAATTTATTGTGTTTAGGTATGTGCTTTGTAACACTGATCTCTCTAAAAGACTTTAAACATGAACTAGTGTTGGATTTTGTCAAGGTTCTTTTCAGCTTCTAATGACTTGATCATACTTTTTTTTCAGTTTGTTTATATGATGGATTACATTAATGCATTTTCATATGTTGAACCATCTCTGTACTCCTGGGATGAAGCCTACTTGATCATGGAGGATGATATTTTTGATGTATTACTGGATTCGGTTTGCAAGTATTTTATTGAGTATTTTTGCATCAATGTTCATAAGGGAGACTGTTTAGAAATTCTCTTTCTTTGTTGGATCTGTGTGGTTTAGGTATCAGGGTGACTATGGCCTCAAAGAATGAGTTTGGCAATGATACTTCAGTTTACATTTTGTGGAATACTTTGAGATGTATTGGTATTAGCTCTTTTTGGAAAGTCTGGAAGAATTCTATGCTAAAATCACTTTGCCCAGTGCTTTTTTCGGTTGGCGGTATTTGATGACTGCTTCTATTTCCTTAGGGGTTATAGGATTATTAAATTTGTATACTTGCTCTTGATTTAACTTTCATAAGAGGAACATATCAAGAAATCATCCATTTCATCTAGATTTTCCAATTTTGTGTTGTACAGGTTTTTGAAATACTGTCTAATGATTCTTTGGATTTCCTCGGTGTCTGTTATACCCCTCCTCCTTTCATTTCTGCTTTTATTAATTTGGATACTTCCCCTCTGTCTTTTTAGTTAATAGGGCTAAGGGTTTGTCTATCTTGTTGATTTTTTTCAAAACATTAGCTCTTGGTTTGCTTATTTTCTGTATTGTTATCTTTGTTTCAAGGTTATTGATTTCAGTTCTGAGTTTGATTATTTCCTCCCATTGATTCCTCTTTGGTGTTTGCTTCTTTTTGTTCTAAAGCTTTCAGGTGAGCTGTTAAGTTGGTAGTATGAGCTCCCTCCACTTTTTTCTTTTTTAATGATGGCACTTAGAGTTATGAACTTTACTCTTAGCACTGCTTTCAACGTGTCCCATAAGTTTGTATGTGTTTTGCCTTCATTTTCATTGAGATATAGAAAGTCTTTCTGTCCTTCTTTATTTCCTTCCTGACCCAGTAATCATTAAGTAGAGAGTAATTCAATTTCTATGAGTTTGTAGGCATTCTATGTTTCTGTTATTTTTGAAGGCTAGCTTTAACCCAACATGGTCTGATAGAATACAAGTTATTATTTCAATTTTCTTGTATTTGTTGAGTCCTGCTTTGTGTCCAAGTATGTGGTCAATTTTGGAGAAGATTCCATGAGGTTCTGAGAAGGTATATTCTCTTTTGTTTAGGTGAAATGTTCTGTAGATATCTGTTTGGTCCAATTGATTCATAACATTGGTTAGTTTCTTTATTTCCCTGTTTAGTTTCCATCTCAACGATCTGTCCATTGGGGAGAAAGGTGTATTGAAGTCTCCTACTATTAACCTGTGGGGTTCGATGTGTGATTTAAGTTTTGGAAATTTTTTTTTTTTTTTTTTTTTTACAAATGTGAGTGTCCCTGTATTTGGGGTGTATATGTTCATATCTTAGAATTGAGATGTCATCTTGGTGAATTTTTTCTTTGAAGAGTATGAAGTAGCCTTACCATCTCTTTTGATTAATTGGTTGAAAGTCTATTTTACTAGCTATTAGAATCAATGTTCCAGTTTGCTTCTTGTGTTCTTTTTCTTGGAAAACTTTTTTTTCAGGCCCTTTAATATAGGTAATGCCTATCATTATTGCTGAGGTGTGTTTCTTATATGCAACAGAATGATGGATCCTATTTATGCATATATTCTATTAGTCTATCTTGAAGAATTGAGGCCATCAATTTTGAGAGATATTAATGACCAGTCATTGTTGGTTTCTGTTATTTTGATTTTGTGTGTGGTTGTGTGTGTGTGTGTGTGTGTTTTCTTTCTTTTGGTTTAGCAGCTCTTGTTTCCTGTGTTTTTCTGGATGTAGTAAGCCTCCTTGAGTTGAAATTTTTCTTCTCTTATTTTCTGTAGGGCTAAGTTTGTGTCTAGGACTGTTTAAACTTGTTTTTTAATGTAATATTTTGTTTTCTCCTTCTATGTCGATTGAAAGTTTTGCTGGGTATAGTAGTTTGTATTGACATCTGCGTTCTCTTAGTGTCTGCATGATATATTTCCAGGCCCTTTCGGCTTTCATGGTCTCTGCTAAAAAGTCTAGTGTAATTCTGATAGGTTTACCTTTATATATGACTTGGTATTTATTCCATGAAGCTTTCTTTGTTTTGTACATTTAGTGTTTTGATTATTATGTGCAGGGTGATTTTTTTTTTCTGGTCCAATCTATTTGGTGTTGTGTAGTCTTCTTGTAAGTTTATAGGCATTTCTTTCTTTAGGTTAAGGAAATTTTCTTTGTTTCTTTTTATTTAATTTATCTAGGGAACGATTCTGGGCAATAATTACTCCATCCTAAACCTCCAAGCCTTCATAGCTTCCTCCCATTCAGATTTCCCACATTATTCTTTCTTTTTTTCTTTATTAATTATACTTTATTCACTTTGTATTCCCCCTGTGGTTCTCTCCCACCTCCTGTCCCAATTCTTCCCTTCCTCCACCATCTGCATGCATGCCCCTCCCCAAGTCCACTGATAGGGGAGGTCTTCTTTTCCTTCCTTCTGATCCTAGTCAATTAGGTCTCATCAGGAGTGGCTGTGTTGTATTTTTCTGTGGCCTGGTAATGCTGCTTCTCCCTCAGGGGGAGGTAATTAAAGAGCAGGCCAATCAGTTCATGTCAGAGACAGTCCCTGTTCCTATTTCAATGGAACCTACTTGGACATTGAACTGCCATGGGCCACATCTGTGCAGGGGTCTTAGGTTATCTCCATGCATAGTCCTTGGTTGAAAAGACCCCTGTGCTCAGATTTTTTCTTAAGTCCAGTAGTTCATCTCTCCTGATGTTTCTAGGTCATCTGCTCCTACTCATTGCTTCCTCCTCCTCTCCACACTAGGATGTCCCACCCTAACCTCCACATTGCTCAGCATTGGCTTGTTATTTTATTGAAAATACAGAGAACAAATGGTAGCATGTTTACACAAACTTGAGATAGGTGATGCTTAGAATAAATATCACAATGCAATGTGCAGATTGAAACCAGATAGCAGGGTAGAGAAATCATCATTTGAATGAACAAGGGGAAATTGTATACATTCCACAAGAATATTATAACAACATTTCCCCCTTTAAGTCCAATAAGGGAAATTTTCTTTTATTATTTTGTTGAAAATATTTTCTTGGCCTTGGTGTTTGTAGTTTTCTACTTGTTCTATTCTTATTATTCTTAGTTTTGATCTTTCATATTGTACCAGATTTTTTTGGATGTTTTACATCAAAAACTTTTTAGATTTAACATTTTCTTTTAACTGATGTTTTGATTTCTTCAGTCGTATTTTCCACACCTGAGAATCTATCTTCCATCTCTAGTATTCTCATAGTGATGCTTATGTCTGTAATTCCAATTCTCTTCCCTGAATTTTCCATCTTCAGGATTGCCTTGGATTGTGTTTTCTTTATTGCTTCTGTATCCATTTTTTTTAGGTTCTGGGCATTTTTATTCATTTTCTTCTCCCATTTGGTTGTATTTTCTTGTATTTCTGCAGGGGATTTACTTAGTTCCTTTATCTGTTTGATTATATTTTCCTGCAGTTCTTTAAGATATCTATTTAATTCCTTTACTTGTTTGGCTATATTTTACTGAAGTTCTTTAAAGGATTTATTTTTTTCTTTAAGGGCTTCTATTATTTTCATAACCTCAGATTTAAGATTGTTTTCTTCTGTTTCTAGTGTGATAGTAACCTCAGGACTTGCTGTGGTAGAATAGCTGGGTTTTGGTAATGTCATATGGCCCTAGGTTTTGTTGCTGGTATTCTTCCACTTGCCTCTAGCCATTTGGTTGAGTCTGTTATTAGCAGGCCTGTTTGTCTCTGATGGTAATAGGTCTCTGGAGTTGTACATAGAGCTCATGGTCCCAGATGGCCACAGTCCTCTGGTTTTCTTGATGCTCCCTGATCTATGGTTGTTTCCAGGGCCTCAGATAAGGGTGAGTTCCTGGAATGATGCAGGCAGGCCTGGGAACTGGGGTGAGGAACACACAGAAATAGAGCACAGAGTGCCCTGGGCAGACCTGGCCACTGTTGCTGGCAGGCTGTGGTAGGCCAGTAGATGGGGGAGGGGTCTTTTACCTGTTGCTCCATCATCTTTTCAGGGGCCCAAAAATGAGAAATTTAGTAGAAGCCAACAAGGTGTTCAGAGGGGACAGAGGGATATAATAGTTATAAAATTGATAATAAGTAGAAAAACACAGTTGTAAATGCTAATTCTGGTGTCACAAGGTACAGTCAAGTAAATACAGAGTGTGAAAATTAATTATTCATTTAAAATGTTCAAAAGTTTGAGGGGGTTTGACATAAAATATTTGGATAGATGGAAATATTACTATCCTTATTTAATCATCACCATCATGTTAATGTATTTCATTAGATACTGCAGCCAGAAAATATGGATAGATATTAAATGACAGTTTTAAAAGTAAAATAAGACAAAACAAAAATAAGAATGAGTCAGAATGAGTCAGGGCAGACTGACATCATTCTCCCTTGGTCAAGTATTCAAAAGAGGTAACTTACGTCCATCTGGATTTAACAAGGTATTTGTCACACAGGCAGCAGTAACAGAGCTTGGTCAGCCTTACAGGGAAATAAATCCATAAAGACTTAAACAAGATCAATGATTCTAATTAGTGAATTAATTAAAGCTTAGAGGACAGTTGACTGCTGTTTTGAAAACCCATAACAATCGTTTTTTTATTTTATTTTTAAACATGATTGCTATTAACATTTAAGCACCAATTATATGCTGGTATGAATTATGTCAAGTTCATGAAATGGATTTTATCCTCACAATATCCAGTGAGATTAATATTCTTTGAATTTTAGAACTGAAACACTGAAAGTCTTTCTCAAAATCACAAAGTTGAACATAATAAGGAAAAAATTTTAAATTAGATAAAGCTGGAGAAAGATTAAATATATTAAACTGCAGTGAAAGGTTTAAAAGAATATGAATTTATTATTCTGCCAGACAAAATATAAAATTCATAGTTTTATTTTTCACAGATATAACACCTTAACCATAAGGAACATATCATGAGGTCCTCTGTCATCATGAGACTGGAAATATACTCTTCCTAACAGCAAAAAGATTTAGAAATGCAGAAAGAAGTTTTATAACTGTATGTTTGTATGGTGAGAAGGATTATAGATCACTGTGGAATTCATCTTATAAATCTAACATCTCTCTGATAGTATATGAAAAACATAGTTAACATATAGAGTTTAGATATGTACTTTGAAGAGGTCAAAGTACATATTATAAAAAAGAAAAACTGTTATAAAATAGAAAAACTGCTTAGAATAATTCGTGGTCAAACTCCTAAAAGAAACATTACTAAAGCTTAAGTCATACATTGAACCTCACACATTAACAGTGGGATACTTCAACAAGCCACTCTCACCAATGGACAGGTCAAAGAGAAAGAAAATAATCAAAGAAATAATGAAACTAACCTACTTTTTGTGTCTGGATGAAATGTTCTGTAGATATCTGTTAGGTCCATCTAATTCAAAAATTGACCATATAATCAGTAAGAAAGCAAGCCTCAACAGATACAATAAAACTGAAATAATCCCTTCTCTCTTATCAGATCACCATGGACTAAACCTGGAATTTAGCAACAGAAACAACAGAAAGCCTAAAAGCTCATGGAAACTGGACAACTCTCTACTCATTGACCACTGGGTCAGGGAAAAAAACAGAAATTAAAGACTTCCTAAAATTCAATGTAAATCAAGATACAACATAGCCAAACTTATGGGACACAGTGAAAGCAGTGCTAAGAGGAAAGTTCATAGCCCTCGCAAAGAACTTGGAAAGATCTCATACTGGCAACTTAACAGCACACTTGAAATCTAGAACAAAAATAAGCATACATACCAAATATGAGTAGGTGGCAGGAAATAAAACTCAGATCAAAATCAATAAATTAAAAACAAAGAGAATAATACAAAGAATCTACAAAACCAAGAACTGATTCTGTGTGAAAATTAACAAGAAAGACAAACTATTAGCCAAACTTACTATAAGGCAGAGAGATAATATCCAAATTAACAAAATCAAACCTGAAAAGAGAAAAATAAAAACAGACACTGAGGAAATCCAAAGAATCATTAGAACTTAATTTAAAAGCCTATATACCATAATACTGGAAAATCTAAAAGAACGGACATTTTTCTTGATAAATTCCACTTACCAATGATAAATTATAATCAAGTTAACAATCTAAATAGTTCTATATTTCCTAAGGAAATAGAAGCAGTCATTAAAAATCCTCCAACCAAAAAAGCCCAGGGTCAGAAGGCTGTAGTTGTAGTGCAGAGTATGACCAGAATTTCAAAGAAGAGCTAATACCAATATCCCTCAAACTAGTCTACAAAGTAGAAACGGAAAGAACATTGCCAAACTCATTATCTGAAGCTACAGTCATGTTGGTTCTTAAACAACACATGGTTTCAATCAAGAAAGAGTATTTTAGATGAATTTTCTTTATGAACATTGATGCGAAAATACTCAATAAAATACTCGTAAACCGAATCTAAGAACACATCAAAAACATTATCCACCATGAGTAAGTAGGCTTCATTACAGGGATGCAGGGATGGTTCAGCATATGAAAAATCAAAAAAGCAGATTACTTTTGCTTTTCTGCTTGAACTTCTAAAAATAAAAAAGAAAAATAGAATGGTAATTACTTAGATGAGTTATTAAGTTACTTTACTTTCCTAAATCAGAAATAAAATTAGCATATGTGTTCAATTCTAAAAAGAAAAAAATCCATCAATGAAATCCACTATATATACAACCTGAAACAAACAAACAAACAAACAAAACAAAACAAAAACTAAACTAAACAAAACAACAACAACCAAAAAAACATGATCATTTCAGTAAATACAGCAAAATTGTTTGAGAAAAATCCAACACCCCTTCATGCTAAAAGTCTTGGAGAGTTTTAGGATAAGGATACAAAGTCCATACCTAAATATAAAAAAAGTAATATATAACAAATAATAGCTAACATCAAATTGAATGGAAAGAAACTTAAAGCAGTTCTACTGAAATTAAGGACAAGACAAGACCTTCCACTTTCTCTATATCTTTTCAGCTTAGTATTTGAAGTTTAGCTAGTGCAATATGACAACAAAAGAAGATCAAGTGGATACAAATAATAAAGGAAATAGTCAAATTATATTCTATCAGGGAAATCCTACAGGTGATAAAACCTTCACTAAAATGGCAATATGCAAAATTAACTCAAAAAACAATCTGTAGCCTTCATTTATTAAAATGATAAATGTGCTGAGAATGAAACTAGGAAACAAAACCCTTCACAGTAGTCACAAATAGTATAAAAAAATCTTGGGGTAGCTCTAACCAAACAAGTGAAAAACCTGTATGACAAAAATTTCAAGTCTCCGAAGAAAGAAATTAAAGAAGACAGCAGAAAATGGAAAGTTCTTCCATGCTCATGGGTCAGTAGGATTAACACAGTAAAAATGGCCACCTTACTTAAAGAAATCTACAGATTCATTGCAAAGACCATCAAAATTTCAACAGAATTCTAGAAAAAAAAGTGGGGATGAGCCTTGAACTCATCGGCACAGGAGACAGTTTCCTGAACAGAACACCAAGAGCACAGGCTCTAAGATCAACAATCAATAAATGGGACCTCTTGAAATGGAAAGGCTTCTGTAAAGCGAACAACACTGTCATCAGAAGAAAATGACTGCCTACAGATTGGGAAAGGATCTTCACCAACCCTATATCTGACAGAGGGCTAATATCCAGAATAAATAAAGAATTCAAGAAGTTAAAAAGCAACAAATCAAGTAATCCAATTAAAAATGGGGTGCAGAACTAAACAGAATTCTCTGTAGAGCAATATAGAATGACAGAAAAACTCTTAAAGAAATGCTCAATGTCCTTGGTCATCAGGGAAATGATTAATTTTGGTTGAAAGTCTATTTTATTAGGTATTAGGATTGCTATTCCAGCTTGTTTTCTGGGTCCGTTTGCTTGAAAAGCATTTTTCCAGCCTTTTACCCTGAGGTAAGTGTCTGTCTTTGTTTCAGGTGCAGCAGAATGATGGATTCTGTTTCCAAACTATTCTGTTAGTCTGTGTCTTTTTATTGAAGAGTTGAGTCCATTGATGTTAATAGATAATAGTGACCAATGAATGTTAATTCCTTTTATTGTGAAGTTGGTGGTGTTACTGTGTTTCTATGCTTGTTTTCTTATAATTTTTTGTTGTGAAGTTATCTACATCCTGTGTTTTCTTGGCTTTAGTTGGTTTTGTTAGATTGGAGTTTTCTTTCTAGTATCTTCTGTGAGGTTGAGTTGCTGTGTAGATTTTTGTTTAGTTTTGTCATGGAATATTTTGTTTTCTCCATCTATGTTGATTGAAAGCATGCTGGGTTTATGAGTCTGGGTTGGGGGTCTCTGGTCTCTTAGATTCTGAATGACATCTACCCAGACCCTTCTGAATTTCATAGTTTCTGTTGAGAAGTCTGGTGTG
This sequence comes from Psammomys obesus, assembly GCF_907164565.1. Lineage (NCBI taxonomy): Eukaryota > Metazoa > Chordata > Mammalia > Rodentia > Muridae > Psammomys > Psammomys obesus. The sequence goes on along the minus strand of NW_026585504.1, from coordinate 26,555,429 downwards.
ATTTTGCTAGGTTGACCTTTATATGTAACTTGGACTTTTTCCCTTGCTGCTTTTAATATATATATTAATATAATATATATATTAATATATATATTAATATAATTATATTATATATATATTGTTCTTCTATAGATTTAGTGTTTTTACTATTATGTGATGTGAGGAGTTTCTTTTCTGGTCTAGTCTTTTTGGTGTTCTGTAGGCCTCTTGTATATTTAAGGAATCTCTTTAAGTTGGGAAAATTTTCTTCTACGATTTTCTTGAAAATATTTTCTGTACCTTGGAGCCTGGAATCTTCTTTTTTGTCTATTCCTATGATTTTGTCTTTTCTTGGCATCCTTGATTTCCTGGATGTTTTTTGTTTGAAACTTTTCTGATTTTATTTTTTCTTTGAGAGATGCATCAGTTTCTGCAATTGTATCTTCAGTGCCTGAGATTCTCTCTTCCATCTTTTGTATTCTTTTGGTGATGCTTACCTTTGTGGTTCCTGGTATTTTCTCTAAGTTCTTCACTCCAGGGTTTTCTCTGTTTGGGTTTTCTTCATTGATTTTAATTCTGTTTTCATGTTTTGCACCATAGGTTCATATGGTTGAATGCTTAGTCACTAGGGACGGGCACTATTTGAAAAGATTGTAAGGAGTTAGAGTTATAACTTTGTGGGAAGAAATGTGTCACTGGGAGTAGGCTTGAGGTTTAAAAAACCCAGTCCAAGGCCAAAGTCATTTATTTCCCTTCTCTCTCTCTCTTTCTCTCTCCCTTTCTCTCTCTCTCTCCTTCTCTTTCCTCCATCTCTCACTGCATCTATGGACCACAATGTAGAACTTCAACTACTTTTCCAGCACCGTGTCCACCTGAATGCCACCAAGCTCCCCATCGTGATAATAATAGACTAACCCTGAAACTATATTCAAGCCCCCAATTAAATATTTTCATTTGGGGAAGATTTTTTAATTTATGTTTTTAATTAATTACATTTTATTCACTGTGTATTCCAGCTATAGCCCCCTCCCTTGTCCCCTAACAATCTCATCCTCCCTCCCTCATCTCCTCCCGTGTCCCTTCCCAAATCCACTGATAAAGGAGGTCTTCCTCCCTTTCCCTCTGACTCTAGCCTATCAGGTCTCATCAGGACTGGCTGTATTGTCTTCCTCTGTGGCCTAGTAAGACTGCTCCCCCCTCAGGAGGAGGTGATCAAAGAGCCAGCCCATGAGTTCATATTGGAGATAGTACTCATTCCCATTACTAGGAAACCCACTTGGACACTGAGCTACCATGGGCTACATTTATGCAGGAGTTCTAGGTTATTTTCATGCATGGCCCTTGGTTGGAGTATTGGTCTTTGCAAATACCCCTGTGCCCAGAATTTTTGTTTCTGTTGCTCTCCTTGTGTAGCTCCTATCCTCTCCAGGTCTTTCATCTACCCCTTCTTTCATAAGATTTCCTTCACTCTGTCAAAGTTTGGCTATGAGTCTCAGCATCTGCTTTGATACCCTGTTGGTTTGAGTCTTTCAGAGGTCCTCTGTGGTATATTCCTGTCCTGTTCTCTGTTTTCTCCCTCTTCTGATGTCTGTCCCATTTGCCCTTCTGAATGAGGATTGAGCATCTTACCCAGGGTCCTCCTTCTTGCTTAACTTCTTTAGGGGTACAGATTTAAGTATGCTTATCCTATATTATATGTCTAGTATCCAGTTATGTTTCTTTTTGTAAGGGTTTCCTTGGTCATGGGATCTTTTCATATCAGTAGAACATTGACTAAGACAAGTAGTATTCTCATCTTAGTTGGCTAAAGAAATTTTTGCTTCCTTCAAATGTAGTTGTGATGAGGGTGTTATTGCTATTGTGTCATACATTGAAAAGGACATAATGACCACTGAAAATTATGTAGAAGAAGAACTTACTTTACTCTAGAACCTTGTGTCTACCGGCAAAATCATGGAGAATGTGAGCTTCACTTAACATGATTTATTTTTTCATGACAAAATGGTGGCATGTAAGAGAATAAAATAACTGCATTGTTCATATCTAGAAGTCAGTAGCTTAGATGGTTGTTATGGTAACTGCAACTTTTGATTAATATCAGAGTACCTAAGATTGAAAAAAAAACGCCCTGACTTTTCATTTACTGTATGTCACTTGTGTTAAGAGTAACATGGGTTTCTCTTTCCTTGTCTGCCAAAGGGATCTTTCTGCATCACTAAATTTAAGTATTTGTTTTCCAGAGTGGGCATGGAAACATTATAAACAAGAAGCAATCAGAGGCAGGGCGACGATAAAGTGCACACTGTGTTACGTGATCACCTGAGTTCTGATCTCTGGTACCCTTACAAAGAGCCAGGTGTGGTAGTGCGCACCTGTAACTCCAATGCTGAATAGACGGTGACATGTAGATTCCAGAAGCTCATTAGTTGACCAGTCTCTCTGAACTTGAGTGACTAAAGATCCTGTCTCAAAAACTGAAGATGAAAAGCGATCAAGTCAAAAAGCCATATTTATATCTGGACTCCACTTATGTGTACCCAGGTGTGTGCTCACACATGTGCACATGTCCACACATCTACATCCACACAACAAATACATACAGCAAACATACTAAACACACACACACACACACACACACACACACACACACACTCATCCACTATGAGGAGGCAACAGATTCAAGAAAGGAAACATTCTTACCAGAAATACATCAACACTTCAGTAAGTAAGCAACTTTTTCCTGCTGATAAATCAGCCAGTGAAATGGGGGTGGGGTGGATGTGACGGAAAAGTGTAACACAGGAAGATGACCAACTGCTGAACAAAAAGCTTCAGGGGGAATGCCAACTTAGGCAAATAAAATTTCACTTATTAAATGGAAAGGGACTGCCCTGCTCCTTTATAATGTAACAGGCAATAATATGACAAAAATAAGATAAAATTCAGGGCAATAAATACATTCTTTTATAATGGGTAGAATGTGAGGTTTGTTTGGAGCATAGTTTGATTTACTTTGTGTTTCACATTTACATTTCTAAGATACCTCTGACCCCAAGTGTACAAGAATGAAATTCTGCTAAATTATAAGACTGAATGGAATTGTCTAAATATTACACACTGTTTGAAAAACAAATATATAAAACTATCCTTTTTAAGAAAAAAATTGGAAGATAACGGAAGTGAAGTATGCAAATGCTTCTAAATTGCTAAGACCATTGTTATTTTTATTTGTGGTAGTTAAACATACAATGTGATGTTTTGAAATGCAAAGACATTATGAAAGGAATACAGCTATCAAAATTACTAAGAGCTCCCTTAGTTACATATTTCTTGTAGTGAGAACCACTTTTGTCTTGAAAAATTTCAAACATGCAATTTGAAATTGAATATAGTTAACACGCTGTATTAGTTCTCTAGAGCTCTTTTTTTTTCTCGGAGTGAAAATGTACATTTATAAATTATTAGTTGAGTATTTCATAAAATATGTTTTGATTACATATACAACCCTTTCTCCCCTCTTCCTGCTACTTCTCTCAATCCCTACTCACCAAACATTGTGTCCTATTTGTTTGTTTTGTTGTTTTAAAAATTCATCAAATATAATTAGTGGTTTCCTTAAGGGTGTGTGTCTTCCAGGGGATTGTAGCTGAGCTACAAGAAACCACATACTTAACATTAACTCTTTCTCTCCCAGCAGCTATCGATTGCCAACAGCTCATCATCTGTGGGTGGCAGGTAGACATTATTCCTACTTTCACTCTCTATGTTGGGATTTTGTCTGGCTTGAGCTTGCAAAGGGTTTGTGCATGGTGTAATAACCAGTGTGAGTTCATATGTTCATCTGTCTTGCTGTGTCCATAAAACACTGTTTCCTCATAGTTACTCACTGCCTCTCGCTCGTAGTCTTTAGATATCACTTCCACAGTGATTGCTGAACTTTAGGAAGAGGGGGTGTTGTAAAGATGTTCTGTTTGGGTTTATGAGTATTCTGTTATCACTTATTTTCTGCACCTGTGTATTGATCACCATCTATTACAAACAGAAGCTTTTCTGATATGTGTTGAGAGTTGTAATTAGGTGTTATATTATGTTGATTTAGCAAAATAATAGTGACAGGTTCTTTCCTATGATCTAAGACCTGGCTGCATGGATTGGAGGACTATATTTGAAGACCCACATATAAATTCACACTCCTATAGCCCCCTGATTTTTGACCAATAGGCAAACAGTGAAAATTGGAGTAAAGACCACATCTTTAACAAACGGTGCTAGTGAAACTGGACAAGCTATAAGAAAAATGAAACTATATCTTCATAACTCACACTTTACATTACTCAAATCTAAATAGAACAAGAACCTCAACATAAGCTGTGCTTTACTGAATCTGATAGAAAGTATGTATTATGCTTCAACTGAGAATCACAGAAAAGAACTTCCTGAACATAACATGGTTGCCCAGGAATTAAAACCAACAACTAATAAATGGAACCACATGAAACTAAAAAGCTTCTGTATAACAAAAGACAATATAATTGGAGTGAAGAGGCAGCATACAGGATATATGCGTGTGTTTGTGTGTGTGTGTGTGTGTGTGTGTGTGTATTTACCAGCTATACATCAGAGAGAAGGTTATTAACCCTATGCACCAAACATTATGAACAGCCCAATTTAAACATGGTGTATAAAACTAAACAGAGTTCTCAACAATGAAACATAAATTTCTGTAAAATATTTTAAAGCATGTTCAACATCATGTTCAGCTAAAGCATGTTTAGCCCATCAGGGAAATGGAAATTAAAAGTACTTTGAGATGCATTCGTACCCGCATTAGGAATGGCTGTGATAAAGAAACAAAAGAAGACAAATACTGGAGTGGAAAGGAAAGCCATTACTCAGTTCAGGCGGAGGTCCTAATAGGTGGGGCCAGCGTGGAGCACAGTATTGAGCTTCCTCAAAAGCTACAAACAGACCATCTGCATGATGCAGAGATGCCACTCTTGGGCATGTATCCAAAGGACTTGATCTCCCTGTAGAGAGGTATCTGCTTAACCATGTTCACCGCTGCTCTATTCACAATATCCATGACATGGGGCGGGGAGTAGGTACTTGACAGGAGGGAAGAGAGAATGCAGTGATAGCAATAGTTAAAAAGTTTAGCTCCATATCCCATTTACAAATTATAAATTATAAAACGTCAGGATTTAAGGAGACTGTAGACTTAAATTAAATTTTTCTCATTATGATATTTTGATGTATAAAACTTTTGATTTTTTTCTTACTTTCACACAATAAAGATCTATCAGAAGTCATCTTACTCTTTACATAAAATTAAAAGTATTTTGATGATTAAATTTTCTCAAACAAATTTGTTGACAGCTATATTTATTTATGCTCATGTATGTAATCATTTTCTACTGTTTACATTATATTAAAACTGTTCTTACCTTTAGGAAGCCATCATGCCACATTTTGGAGTCAAAAGCTTTCCTATGCCTTTGGGGCTGCTTCTTTTAAACTGTATAGCACAGAGACCTAAACACACTGGCAAGAACTATTATGAAGTGACTCCTAATGATATTCTGCTACACTCATTGATTCATGCCCTATCCACTCATTATCACAGAGGCTTCCTTCAGCAGCAGGTGACAACAGATGCAGAGACCCACAGTCACACATTATGTGGAGAGAGCCTATACTAGAGGTCTCCATCAAGTTCCTAGCCTAGGAGTTCGAGGAACCCTCTAGAAGGGTGGAAGAAAAGACCATGGGAACAAGACCAGGCGGAGGACTCCAGGAGAACACGGCCCCCTCAGTCAACTAAGCAGGATGTATATGGGCTCTAAGAGACTGCCGCAACAAGCATGGAGCCTGCGTGGGTCTGCAGCAGTTACTCTGCTTGTATGTCAGGGCTGTTAGTGCATGTTTTTGTGGGACTCCTAACAGTAACAGCAGGTATGCCTGACTATTTTTCCTGCTTTTGGAACTGTCTTACTCCTATTGTGTGCCTTGTCCAGCCCAGATAGGAGGGTTTCTGGCTTGTCTTACGATGTCTTATTTTGCCATGTTTGCTTTTGTCTCTTGGAAGGAGCCTGCTCTTTCTTTCTGAAAGAAAATGGAGGGAAAATGGACCCTGGGGGAGAGGGTAGGTGGGAGTTGTGAACTGGGAGCACTGCAAGGTTGAGAAACAGGTCATAATGTATTGTATGAGAAAATAACCTATTTTCAATTAAAAAAACAAAACAATACAAGGAAATATACCAACAGGAGTATATATTAAATTTATGCTAAGAGTTTCCTTTTGTTTTCAAATGATTTGTTATTGTGTATCTCAAAAGTTCATATTAAATGCCTGAGTTCAGGTGCCTATTTTTCTTAAACATACAAAATTTAAGGCAGATATACAGAGGTAAGGAACACTAGATTTTGAGTGGAAATGACCCGGGGTTAAAAAAAAAATGAGAAAGTTTTAATCTTTTATTCAGACCTTGTTATACAAAAAGTGACATTTGTGACTACAGTGTCTGTACCTATTGCACTCAGTTCTGCTCAATTCATTTCACAGAAAAAAAAAATACTCAAAAGAAATGTGTTAAACAGACAGTGATCCCAACCCCCTCCCCCCGCTACATCAGATTCTGTTTCTACCTCACAGTGTCTTGCTGTATGCATTGAGACTTCAAATATTGGTTTTCTGATCTAATCATCCACAAACTACTTTAAAACACATGCTTTATGCAATTTAGCATTGAAGCTCACTGAGCTTTGATGAGATAAATACTGCTTTCCTCTTGTCATGATGTCATTACCTGCTCAGTGCATTTCTCTCTTTTCTGGAAGCATGTCATGAACATTGAACCACCTAAATCCTTTAATGGCAGCTTTTCTTATTTTTTAACCTCGTGTATGTTCTCTTCCAACCTTTTATCATAAAAGCCTGTTTGTTCACCTTCTGACAGCTCTCCCCAGCTCATCACCCGGCAGGCTGCAGTTAAACCATACCATTGTATGAATTTCAATATATAGAGAAAAAGATGAAAGATGGAAAAAATAGATAATGGGTCTGTGATAAGTCAGAGAATTAACAAAAAGGGTCAAATTACTTGAAGTTCAAACCAAAAGACATCAAAGAAGGAAAGCCAAGTACTAAAATAAGAGATAATAGAAGATGATTAGGGGAGAAAACTCATAACAAAGGGAGATAATGGTTGGTAACTGGGAAGAGAAATTATAAAGAACTAGAAATAAATGGGTAAGATAGAATTAAAGGTATAATAATGAGAACTGAAAAATAATAGTGGCTGTAGTGAGAGACAAACCTGTCAGAGTTTGCACAGGGAGGGTGGGAACAGGAGGAAACATTCCTGTGGGAAGGTTCCAAAGGCATGGGCAGGGTGATTACATTCAGAAGTGGTGTGGAATAAAGGTAAACTGGGAGAAAGCTAAAACGGTGTAAATAGATGAAGGAAAAGAAGCAAACATTTAAATTTAGACCAAAAAGAAAAAAAGAAACCAAAACCAAAACCAAAACACAGGATCATAAGAAACTGTTCTGTCTCCCAGTTCACCTTACTGACTGACACTAGATGCTGCATACAAGTGACGTGGATTGTCTGCTGTGTATCTTCATGTGTGTCCATCTTACTTTCAAAACATCTGTATTAGAAGAGAATGTCCTGTTTGTTGTCATATCTGTCTCCATTCACCTTTACCCTCAATCGAAGAGCCATGTACTTTAACATTCAGAATTGCTATTTTGACTTGATTTGATCTGACCACAAAAGGCATCTGAAAGACTCTCCCTAGCAGTGTTTCAAAGCAGACACTAAGACTCATAACCAAACCCTCGGCAGAGTGCAGGGAATCATATGAAAGAAGGGAAGTTAGTATGATATGGAAAGGATAGGAGCTCTACAAGGACCAAATATATCTGGGCACAGGGTCTTTTCTGAGACTGACACTCAACCAAGGACCATCTATGGATATAACCTAGAACTTCTGCTCGGATGTGGCCTGTGGTAGCTCAGTAACCAAGTAGTTTTCCAAAGTAAGGGGTACACGGACTATTTCTAACAGGATCTCAAGGGCAGGCTGTTTGACACCCCCCCCCAGGGGAGGAGCAGTCTGTTAGGCCACAGAGGAGGACTTTGCAGCCAGCCCTGAAGATACCTGATAAAACAGGGTCAGATGAAAGGGGAGGAGGTCCTCCCTATCAGTGGACTTGGAAAGGGGCAGGGAGGAGACCAGGGAGGGAGTGTGGGGTTGGGGAGGGAATGAGGGAGCGGGATACAGCTGGGATACAGAGTTAACAAAATGTAACTAAAAAGAAAAATAAAAAAAAAATTTACTCTGAAAAAAAAAAAAACAAATTTGGTTGTGAAACTATTTACAGAATTAGCAATAGTACCTATATAAATCATTAACACAGCCTTATTTAGGGCTTTTTGGCTTCTTAATTTCCAGAGACATGTAAGGAATTACTTTTGGTTGTCTTGGGGATAAACTTTTTAAAAAACAAGAGATTTTTGAATCTAATATTTTATTGTGCAGCAAGGGCTTATTTGATCCACCTGTAAAGTTGACCAAGCTGCAATTACACAGCTACAATGTAGCAAGAAACTAAAGCACATTGTTGAGCTTGGCCCCAAAATAGATATATTCTTGCCTGCAATAAAATATTAAAGTTGAGAAAACAGTAAAATTCTGCTCTGTGAATGAATAGATGAATAAATAAATATAGGAATTAATAAAGTTTTTCTTTCATTGGCAAATCTGGACTCAGTTAAGATCTATAACAGAGATTAGTAATAATTTCAAATTCTTAAATTTTACAAAATATTTTGAATATTATATAAAGTTCCCTCAAAAGTTGACAATAGCAAAAGCATAAACCTTTAGACATTCTTTCTTAACATTCCTGATAATAGCTCACAATCAAAGTCCATCTTCATTAATTTATTCATAACCACTCAATATAGGTGTTTTTAATTTTTAGCTGCAAAGTTAACAGCACACATTGGTTAATGAAATTAACTCAATTGAACATAATGCTTTTGTGAGATTAATTTAAGTGCCTTTAAGATAGAAGGTATCCAACAATATTTAACTCAGAAAAATGTTTAAAAATAGTGAGAGATATGGAACCTGAAGTTTCTACCTCCTGTAGCCAGGTGAGACTTTCAGTGGCTGGAGGAGGACATAAACCCACCTATGAAACTTTTTACCCCATATTTGTCCGGCCTACGAGAAGTGCAGAAATAAAGATAAAACAGAAATTAATGAATGGCAAGACAATGACTTGCCCAACTTGAAACCTACCCCATGGGAGAGAGGCAACCCCTGACACTGTTAATAATATTCTGCTCTGCTTTGAGATAGGAACATAACAGAACTGAGAGGCTTCTGAGAGGCTTCATCCAGCAGCTGATGGAAATAGATGCCCAGACCCACAGCCGAACACTAGGCTAAGCCCCCGAGTCTGTGGAAGGAAGGGAGAAAGGATTGGGGGAGTCAGAGAATTCAAGGACACCTCAAGAAGACCTACAGAATAAACTAACCTGGACCCATAGGGGCTCACAGAGACTGAATCACAACCAAACAGCATGCATGGAATGACCCTACACATACTTTTCAGATGTGCTGCTGGATCCTGCTGTTAAGGGCTAAGCCTAGCATTATCAGATAGCCCTTGAGCTCTGTGCTAAAATGACAAACTCCCTTCCTCAGCTGGGTTCCCTGACCTCTGCTTGATCTGGGGATTCCTTAGATCCTCTAAGGAGTGTCACATAGACCTCAGGGAGACTACAGGTACAATCCATTCCAAACAAGTAACCGTTTCAGTGTGCACCTAGAGATTTCTGGAAATAGCCTCCATTCTTGCTTTCCCAGCATTCAACTTTCTTTTTATTTTTTTATATATTAATTACAGTTTACTCACTTTGTAACCTCATTGTAGTCCACTACCTCAAGTCCTCCCAATCCTACCCCCTCTCCCTCATGTCCTCCCATATCCCTCTCCAAGTTCAGATAGGTAAGGTCCTCCTGCCCTTCCCTCTGACCCTAACCTATCAGGTCTCATCAGGGCTGGCTACATTGTCTTACTCTGTGGCCTGATAAGGCTGCTCACCCCTCAAGAGGAGGTGATCAAAGAGTCAGCCACTGAGTTCATGTCAGAGACAGCACCTGTTCCCCTTATTAGGGCACCCACTTAGACACTGAGCTGTCATGGGCGACATCTGTACAGGGGTTCTAGATTATCTCTATGCATGGTCCATGTTTGGAATATCAGTCTCAGAGAAGATCTCTGGGCCCAGGTTTTTTGGTTCTGCTGCTCTCCTAGTGGAGCTCCTATCCTCTCCAGGTCTTTTTATGGCTCCCTTCTTTCATAAGATTCCCTGCACTCTACCCAAAGTTTGCCTATGAGCCTTAGCATCTGCTTCGATACACTGCTGGGTTGAGTCTTTCAGAGGCCCTCTGTGGTAGACTCCTGTCCTGTTTCCTGTTTCCTCCCTCTTCCTATGTCCATCCCATATGCCTTTCTAGGTGAGGACTGATCATCTTACCCTGGGTCCTCCTTCTTGTTTAGCTTCTTTAGGTGTACATATTTTAGTATGTTTATTCTGTATTATATGTCTAATATCCACTTATAAGTGAGTATATACTGTGTGTGTCTTTCTGCTTCTGGGATACCTCACTCAGGATAATCTTTTCTAGATCCCATATTTACCTGCAAATTTCATGACACCTGAGGAATGGATACAAAAATTGTGGTACATTTGCACAATGGAAAACTACTCAGCAATTAAATACCCTCCATATAATAGAGGATAAACCTACTAAAATCTGTACACCTAAAGAAACTAATTAAGAGGGAGGACTCTTGCTAAAATGCTCAATTCTTATCCAGAAAGGCAAAGAGGATGGACATCAGAAGAAGGAGAAAAGAGGAATCAAGTCAGGAGCCTGACACAGAGGACCTCTCAAAGGCTTTGCCTACAGACTATTAATGCAGATGCTGAGACTTATTGGCAACCTTTGGGGAGAGTGTAGGGAATCTTATGAAAGAAATGGGAAACAGTAAGATCTGGAGAAGAAAGGAGCTCCACAAGGAGAGCAACAGGACCAAAAAATCTGAGCACAGGGGTCTTTCCTGAGACTGATACTCCAACCAAGGACTATGCATGGAGATAACTTAAGACCCGTGCACAGATGTAGCCCATGGCAGTTCAATATCCAAGTAGAGGAAAGGAGGGATTGGAACTTGAGGATGGCTGGAACCACAGGGAGATACAAGTGAATAAAGTGTAATCAATAAAGAACTAAAAAAAAATTAACTGAAAAAAATCAGTAGCCCTCCTGTATACAGAAGACAAAAAGGTTGCATGCTTAAGAGATAAACAAGTATCAAAGTCAGGAGCACCTGCAACAACTCTCATTCTGGTTCTCCCTCCATTGCTGTGCTGTAGCCTAGAAAATACACAAACACAAAAACTCTGTGTCTCTTTCTCTCTCACACACACACATAATGCACATTATAACTTTCTGAAGAAGATGCATTTATTTTATTATAACATGGAAACTAAAAATGGAAAAGACATTGGAGAAGACAAAGCTATGTAGGCTGAGGGTCTACTTCGTGTAATCTACAGTGATATTTTAAACTTCAGAAGCTAGCCTAAATACGTAACATAACTCCCTTTTAGTAAAATATATCATGGTGTCAATTGTATATTGTAAGTTTTTGTAAGCTATCCCATCCTTAGCTTTCTCTGATTAATCTCATATCATTATGGTCTTAGAGGTGCACAATGTTGCCTTTTATATGGCAACATTGGCACAATGTTGCCTTTGTTGACAATATAGAAGGCAAGTGACCACTAGTCAACTTACAGAAACTACCCTGCTTCCTTGTAATCATGTTTTCTCAATGCAAGCCTTGTTAAACATGTTCTTTGCATATTATATTCTAAAATTTGTAAATATATAACCTATTCACAGTTACTAGAATTTTTGTGGAAATTTACAAAGAAAGAATTCTGGTAACATTTTCAGAAAATGTTCAGAAAATTTAGTCAAGAGGGTGGTAGTAAATGAAAAGTGCATTGAAACTTGCCTAGTCAACGCTTTAGTCTCAGTACTTAGAGTGACAATCTACACATATGACCTAATCTGCTACGGAAATATAAGACAGTTTTATTTTTCTCTACTGCTGTCCAAGGACACAAAGGATTCTCATTAAAAAAAACATATGGAGCTTTTTAGTTCGCTGAATGAGCATATAGAGGGAAGGTCCTTAATATGAGAAATCTCTTTTCCAGATGACATGAAATAAAATCAAGAACTTCTCAGGTCAATACTCACTAATAAAGCCATGTATAAACACACAACACATTCATTTATGTTATTGAATAAGCTTGCACTGAATTCATGTGTTTATAAGTGAAATGCTGATATGAAGTCAACTACCTTGCCTGCCTGCCTGCATTTTTCCTCCTTCCACTCCATTCTTTCGGGTTAGAAAATTGTTTAAAATATCCATTTTTAATCTAACTTACAGGTTTTAAACAAACATATCTGATTCATAAAAGTCAAATCAAAATAAGGTTTAAGATAAAGCCCTATCAGTGGACTTGGGGAGGGGCATGCATGCAGAAAGGGGGGAGGGCAAAAATTCAACCAGAGCACTCCTCCAGCTGATAAACACCTTCAGCAAAGTGGCAGGATACAAAATCAACTCAAAAAAATCAGAAGCCCTCCTGTATACCAAAGACAAAAGGGCCAAGAAAGAAATTAGGGAAACAACACCCTTCACAATAGCCACTAATAACATAAAGTACCTTGGGGTGACACTAACCAAGCAAGTGAAAGATCTGTTTGAGAAAAACTTCAAGTCTCTGAAGAAAGAAATTGAAGAAAAACTCAGAAGATGGAAAGATCTCCCATGCTCATGGATTGGTAGGATCAACATTGTGAAAATGGCCATCCTGCCAAAAGCAATCTACAGATTCAATGCAATTCCCATCAAAATGCCAACTCAATTCTTTACAGAGCTTGAAAAAAAGATTCTCAGCTTCATATGGAGAAACAAAAAACCCAGAATCTCCAAAACAATCCTGTACAACAACAGATCATCTGGAGGTATCTCCATCCCCGATCTCAAGTTGTACTACAGAGCAATAGTAATAAAAACTGCATGGTATTGGCATAAAAACAGAAAGGAGGATCAATGGAACCGCATAGAAGACTCAGAAATAAACCCACACACCAATGAATACTCAATATTTGACAAAGAAGCCAAAACCATTCAATGGAAAAAAGACAGCATCTTCAACAAATGGTGCTGGTCCAACTGGATGTCTACATACAGAAAAATGAAAATAGATCTATATTTATCACCCTGCGCAAAACTAAAATCCAAGTGGATCAAAGACCTCAACATAAAACCAGATACTCTAAATCTGTTAGAAGAAAAAGTGGGGAACAGCCTAGAACTCACTGGCACAGGAGACAACTTCCTGAACAGAACACCAACAGCACAGGCTCTAAGAGCAACAATCAATAAATGGGACCTCATGAAACTGAAAAGCTTCTGTAAAGCAAAGGACACTGTCATCAAAACAAAACGCCTGCCTACAGAAAGAATCTTCTCTAACCCTTTATCTGACAGAGGACTAATATTGAGTATATACAAAGAACCAAAGAAGCTGAAAAGCAGCAAACCAAGTAATCCAATTAAAAAATGGGGAACAGAGCTAAACAGAGAATTCTCGACAGAGGAATATTGAATGGCAGAGAAACACTTAAAGAAATGCTCATCCTCATTAGCCATCAGGGAAATGCAAATCAAAATGACCCTGAGATATCACTTTACACCCATCAGAATGGCCAAGATGAAAAACTGAAGGGACAACACATGCTGGAGAGGTTGTGGAGAAAGGGGAACCCTCTTCCACTGATGGTGGGAATGTAAACTGGTACAACCACTCTGGAAATCTATCTGGCGCCTTCTAAGACAATTAGAAATAGTGCTTCCTCAAGACCCAGCTATACCACTGCTAGGTATATACCCAAAGTTTGCTCAAGTACACAAAAGGGATATTTGCTCAACCATGTTTATAGCAGCTTTATTTGTAATAGCCAGAACCTGGAAACAACCCAGATTCCATCAACAGAGGAATGGGTACAGAAATTGTGGTATTTTTACACAATGGAATACTACTCAGCAATCAAAAAGGAGGAAATCATGAAATTTGCAGGCAAATGGTGGGATCTAGAAAAGATCATCCTGAGTGAATTATCCCAGAAGGAGAGAGACAAACACGGTATATACTCACTTATATAGACCTATAAGATGTGATAAACATAATGAAATCTGTACACCTAAAAAAGATAATCAAGAGAGAGGACATGGGGTAAGATGATCAATCCTCATTTAGAAAGACAGATGGGATGTGCATTGAACGTATGACAGGAGTCTACTGAGCGCATTTGAAAGACTCTAACTAGCAGTGTTTTCAAAGCAAAGACTCATGACCAAACCTTTGGCAGAATACAGGGAATCATAAGAAAGAAGGGGAGTTAGTCTGATGGGGAAAGGATAGGAGCTCCACAAGGACCAAATATATCTGGGCACAGGGTCTTTTCTGAGACTGACATTCAACCAAGGACCATGTATGGATATAACCTAGAACCTCTGCTCAGATGTAGCCTGTGGTAGCTCAGCAACCAATTGGTTTCCCATAGTGCAGGGAACAAGGACTATTTCTAACAGGAACTCAATGACTGGCTCTTTGGCCTCCCTACCCCCCAAGGGACAAGCAGTCCTGTTAGGCCACAGAGGAGAGCTTTGCAGCCAGTCCTGAAGATACCTGATACAACAGGATCAGATGAATGGGGAGGAGGTCCCCCCTATCAGTGGACTTGGAAAGGGGCAAGGTGGAGATGATGGAGGGAGGGAGGGAGGGACTGGGAGGGAATGAGGGATCTGGACATGGCTGTGATACAGAGTTAATAAAATGTAACTGATAAGAAAAAAAATAAAATTAAAAAAAATAAAATTACTATTTATTAAAATTCAAAAGAAAAGAAAGGGGGAAGGGTAGGACCAGGAGGAGAGGAGGGAGGGGCTTATGGGGGGATACAAAATGAATAAAGTGTAATTAATAAAACTTAAATAAAAAATTTTAAAAAAAGAGATAAAGCCATAAGCAAAATAGCATACAACAATCAATTGTTGTACATGGGTGAGCTAAGATGGGCTGCATAAATGAGGCTGCATACAAGATAAAGCTTTACATTCCTTGCCCAAAATTATTGAACAATTTCAGGTTGGCAAAAGTAGAGCATAAAGGCAAGCTCAGGGTCGGGTCCCATGAGACGGCACAGGTGGCATGGTCATAAATCTGGCTTTGGTGTGAGATAAAGATGACTGGCCAATGGAGCAACAGTATTCATAGAAAACCAAACCAGTACGTACTAAAATAAATCTGTCTGGACAGTACCATTATAGTATCTTTCCAAAATTCAGAAACACAACATTTTTCTAGCCTTTCTATTATGGGCTAGCTTTACAGATTAATTGATGGGAAAGAAAATTGTGCAAAAATTCATACCAAAATTTTGACAGAGAAAATGATTCAGAAGGCTGAAAAAAATAGCATTGGACTATTCTTTTTTTGGTCTGTCTCTCCTTCTGAGAAATGGATTTGTACTTAAATTTTAACAAAACAAGCAGAATTTAAAGGACATGCAGGATTATGCAATTACTTTTATAGCCGATGGAATGTAAATGCCTAAAATTTACAAAGTAATTACAAGGCAATTATGGAGAGAAAGGCTGTTTTGTTCCCTCATATTTTCAGCTCCTATGGAAATAAGTTAGTGTGTCAAACTATTAACTTTGGGGAAGTTAATCACCATTCTTTAAAGCTGAACTTAAAGATCTGGGTATCTTGTCAAAAAGAGGAACTATAGCAAATACACACACACAAAGAAAGAGAGAGAGATATTGGTTTGTAAGATATATATATATATATATATATCTTACATATATATATATTGTTATATATATATATATATATATATATATATATATATATATATATATATATAACAGCTACTTTCATGGCAAAGGAGTAGAAATGACTTCAGAATTAACACTCAGGTAGATCTCTACTTTTGGAATATGTCCTTTAAAAAAATGCTGGTGTGTGTGTTTGTGTGTGCACATGTGTGTGTCTCTGTGTGCTGGCCCTGGAACAATTCTTAAGGCAATGTCTGATGCTTTATGTAGGAAAGTGTGATGAAGGGTATCTGCTTGAAACTGCCAAATACGACCCCAGAAAATGTATATTGATTTACTTTGAATCATTTATGATTAAATTGATTATATAATTACTGTAAGCTTTTAGAGTGCTTTTTGATACATGTCAGTATTTTACTCAAAATATTGTTAACATCCACATGCTTCAGGAATATCCGGTCACAATACTTTTACGTAGATATTATGAGAAATATTTCTAAAGTACTGAGTACTAAAATACTAAGGATTAACTGACTGTCTCTGTATTCCTATACGAATAGCTGTCTTTTTTTCAGTGATCTGTAAAGACACTCAAACATACTTAAGATTTCTATAAAATCATTGATGATTTTTTAATGATCACATAACCTTTTATTATTTAATGGCTTTAACTCAGAAATCCAGAAAATTTGGACCTTAATATACCTATAATTCATTTTTCCTTGTCTACATACAATTTGTGTACAGTTGTGGACTATCCCTACATACTAAGTAAGGATTTTCCAAAAACTCAAGATATTGGTGATAGTTAGATTATATACATGTGTATATATATATATATATATATATATATATATATATATATATATGACATATACATATAAGAATTTATACTTAAAATATCTTACAACTCACAAGTAAGTTTTGTAATTATTGTGATCCTATATGACACAGAGAGAATAAATTCTGTTTCTTAATTATCTTTCATTTGATCTACATTAATGATCCTTATTATTATAAGGATCTACAATACCAGCTTCTACCACGCAACATATGTACATGTTAAAATTTATACGAATCCCACAACGTCTGGGAAAGTCTTGGAAGGAGAAGCAACTTCTGATGTCACTGGGTATAATAATGGTCTTTTCCCTCATCTATGCTTATTTGAGTTGTATTATTTTCCCCAAAGAATATGAGCCATTCCAGGCAGGTAACATGCTTTTATAGTTGCAACATCTGTAATCTTCTAATTAACTCCCATTTGTCTTAATTTTAGATCTGGCCATGAAACATCCAATGAAAACATGGTAGAAAAAATAAAGTGGTGCAAGCTATTTTAAGATGAAAAATTATAACTATGATTTTGGTGTATGATCCAATGTTTAGTTCCTAAAATAACCAAAACATTTTTGCCTGACAGACTTGATTTGAACAATTAAAACTTTTTGTAAATTAAAACTTTGTATTTAAAGCTTGTATCTTTTGAGCAAGTGAGATATTTTTCAGGCACAATGAGTGATATACTTTACTTCTATGCTAGGACATTCACACAACAAAAGAAGGTATATATGTTATACACTGAGCTGAACACTTAGAATTTGCAAGTCAATAAAGCGAAAGTGACCCAAATTCCAATGAAAGTTGAATAGACTCTGTACACAGCACAGCAATTTGGTCAATTGCATGGGGCTGTGACAGATGCCAAGTGAAACATAAATTAAAGTTCATGTTGACACTTACTCTCCAAAGTCATATATTAATGCCATTTGGAAATGAAGCCTTTAGGGGGTAATTAAGATTACATGAGGTGAAGAGGGTACTGGCTGTAAGAAGAGATTTCCTAGTTACTAGATCTGTTCTGTGTTGCCATTTTCTGCTCTTTTCCAAACAATGATGTAGGCTCACATCATGACATTAGATGTCACACCCTCTGGAACTGTGAGAAGTGGCTGCATTCTTCTTAGTAAGGATCTTATATGTAGTATTTGGTTTTCAAAAGGGGAAAAAACAGACTAAGACAAACTATGCTAGTTACCTTTACCTGTGGAAAAAAACACACTCTCAAAGTAACTTTAAAAAGAGAAAAGCGAGGGAGGAGCAGTTCTGCTAGGTCACAGAGGCGGACTTTGCAGCCAGCCCTGAAGATACCTGATAAAACAGGGCCAGAAGAAAGGGGAGGAGGTCCTCTTCAATCAGTGGACTTGGAAAGGGGCAGGGAGAAGCTCAGAGAGGGAGGATGGGATTGGGAGGGAATAAGGGAGCGGGATACAGCTGGGATACAGAGTTAATAAAATGTAACTAATAATAATAAACAATAAAAAAGGATTTAAACAGAGAATTCTGAGAAAAAAATTAACAGAAAATATCTTATTAATTGCATGCATTAACTATGTCAGGCTATGTGATGGAGTCTCACAAACCAGTGGCTTGTAACAATAGCACTTCTGTCATAATGCTTGAGATCCAGTGAGGGGGCAGGACAGAGGTCTGCTTCATCTGAAAGCTTTAATAAAGATTCCTTTTCTTCTCAAGAGAGAGAGAGAGAGAGAGAGAGAGAGAGAGAGAAGCTTATTAAGCCTCACAATTGTAGAGGTTTCAGTCCATAAATGTTTGGCTCCATTAATTTGAGGCCTATGGGAATCACTGTATCATGATGGAAGCATATAGAAATGAAACTACTCTCATCATTGATTCTGGAGAGAAAGGGGAAGAAGAGAGAAGCCGGGTTTCAATGTCTTCTTCAAGAGACTGGCTCTGTAAGTTAATTAGGCCATTAGTACCTTCCTGTTATAGGATTTATATGGCTTGGAACAGCCATGGGCTGAGGAATATGGCTTCAACACCCGGGTCTTTGAGGTAAATTTAAAAACCAAACTGCAGCATGGAGTATGATAAAGTAGCTAGAATTGAGTTCCACTCTGTGAGAAAAGCTAGCAATTTTCAGAGATTGGAAGGTACATAAGAACGTATAAACTCTGACAGAAAGGGAACAAGAAGCAGAGTAAAAGACTCTCTGAGTTAACAGTGACTTCTGCTTATTATGGCTTAGTATATGATAATCAGAATATAACATAAAAACACTCATATAAGGAGGAAGAGACTCCTGAGAAAGAGAGAAACTGAAAAAAAAAAATAAGATTTCAGCAAGACCCTGGAGGCAAGGGAGAAAAAATAATGGCAGTATACGTATAGGTAAGGACCTATGCAAGAATTCACAACAAAGTCATCATTGGGTTCTTGTATCCCACGCTACCCAGGATGAATACAAAGTGTTATGCAGGAAAGTAATAGCTACACTGTCAAAAAAAAAAAAAAAACAAAGATGAAGAGAAAACCATGAATGCAGTCACAAAAGAAAAGTCCATGTGATTGTTTATGTTTTCTGGTCTTACATATAGGATGTTTGAAAGTCATCATTCTGGCATAACGAGTGAACAGCTGAGAAAAACAGTTTCTTTGATTTTTAGGATAACTGAGGTCACAGGAAAGACCTGACACCTGAGTCAATGCTGTTAAGTAGAGAAGATAGCAAACTGCTGTGTAAGCAGAGTCTCTAAAGAATCAGCCACAAGCATCTCCCCATTGGGCCCTCCTTGTTACTTAGCCTCTTTGGGTCTGTGGTTTTTAGCCTGGTTATCCTGTACTTTATGACTAATATCAACTTCTAAGTGAGGACATACCATGCTTTTCTTACTGGACCTGGGTTTCCTCACTCAGGATGATCTTTTCTCGTACCAGCCATTTGCCTGCAAACTTCATGATGTCATTCTCTTGATAACACTCTTTTTAAATAATATAATATTTTAAATAAGACTTTTTAATAATAATGGAGTATTTGAATTATACTACATTGTGTAAACGTACCACAGTTTCTTTATCCATTTTCAGTTGAGGGACATCTAGGGTGTTTCTAGTTTCTAGCTATTACAAATAAATCTGCTACTAACATAGTTGAACAGGTGTTCAGGTGGTATGGTGTTCTTTTGGGTATATGCCTAGGAGTTGTATATTGCTGGGTCTTGAAGTAGATCTATCTCCAAATTTCCTAGAAAACACCAAATTAATTTCCAAAGTGGTTGTACACATTTGCTCTCCCACCAGCAATTGAGGAGTGCTCCTCTTGCTCTTTATCTTTGCCAGCATGAGTTATTACTTGAGTTTTGATCTTAGACATTCTGACAGGTGTAAGATGGACTCTCAGAGTTGTTTTGATTTGCATTTCCCTGATAGTTAAGGGTGTTGAATTTTTTTTTAATGGCTTCTCAGCCATTAAAGATTCCTCTATTGTGAATTCCTTGTTTAGATCAGTACACCTGTTTTTAAAATTAGATTATTTGGTTTTTTTATTTTTTTTATGTCCACTTTCTTGAGTTCTTTATATATTTTAGATATCAACCCTCTGTCAGATGTGGAGTTGCTGAAAATCTCTTCCCATCCTGTAGGCTCTATCTCATTGAAAAGAGGAAATAGGTTAGACATTGTGGGTAAATGGAGGGAGGGGATTGGCTGTGGGAGGTGTAGGGATGGGAACTGGAGTGGAGGGAGAGAGTATTGGGAAAGACAATTTGACTGGAGGTAGCTTCTCTGGGACAAAATAGAACCTAGGGAAACAGAAACTCCAAGCAATCTCTGAGAGTGACCGTAGCTAAGACTCCTAGCAATGGAGTGTATGGAAGCTGAACTGGCCATCTCCTGTAACCAGGCAATTCCTCTAATGGAGGAATTGAGACACCAAACAGCCATAGATCCTTAGACCTACAGTTAGTTCTGCCTATAAGATATTCAGGGGTAAAAGATGGAGTAGAATTTGAGGTACAGTCCAATCAATGACTGACCCAGCCTGAAACCCATGCTAAAAGAGAGAGCCCCCCCAAAAACTATTAATGATATTCTGTTAGACAGGAGCCTAGCATACTTGTCATCAAAGAGGCTTCATCCAGCAACTGATGGAAAGAGATGCAGAGACCAACAGTCAAACATTGAGTAGAGGTTAGGGAATCCTTTGGGAGAGGAGAAAGAAGAATTGAAGGAGCCAGAGAGGTCAAGGACACCATAAGAAAAACTATAGAATCAACTAACCTGGGCCCATAGTGGCTCGTATAGACTGAACTGCCAACCAGAGAGCATGCGTGGGGCAGACCTAGGCCTCTGAACATATCTAAAAAAATGTTCAGCTTGGTCTTCATGTGTGACTGTTAAAGTATGAGTAGGGGCTGCCTCTGACTGCGCTGCCTGCCTTTGGATCCTTTTTCCCTAACTGGGCTGCCTTGTCTAGCTTCAACAGAAGAAGGTGTGCCTAGTCCTATTGCAACTTGACCTTTCAAGGCTGGTTGATTTCCATGGAAGGCCTCCACTTTTCGGAGGAGAAGAGAATGAAGGGTATAAAGGGGAAGGGGGAAAGAGGGGACTGAGAGGAGCAGAAACAGGAGAAGAGACAATTGGGATGTAAAGTAAATAAATAGTTTAATTAAAACAAACAAACAAACAAACAAAAAAACAGCCACAGCAGAATCTAGTGTCAAGTTAGGTAGAAAAACATGAGTTATCATAGATAAGCTGCTCCTGGCTAGCATTGATGAAGCTGAGAGTAGCACCTGGGAGACCCAGCCATAGGAAGACCACTTTTGAGCAAGTTATCTCCAGAGACTTGTTCAGTGTCTCTGACAGTACTGAAGAACAATCCTTACCTCCCACTGCTTCCAGTGAAGGAAAAGAAAAAAAAATGTTTTCAATGTCCTTTATTTTTTTTGTCTATTTGTTTTATTTGTGTGTGGGTGTATGTGTGTGTTTGTGTTTTGAGACAAGTTCTAACTGTCTATATCTGGCTCCCCCAAACTATGTAGAACAAGCTGGCCTCTAAATCACAGAGATTGGCTTGCCTCTGCCTCCCCAGTGCTAGGTTTAGAGGAGAGCACCAGTATGCCAACCATGAATATTCTCTTTTTATTAAAATTTTTTATATTAATTACAGTTTATTCACTTTGTATCCCAGCTGTAGCCCCCTCCCTCATTCCCTTCCAACCCCACCCTCCTTCTCTCATCATATTATAGGATTTCATTAAAGTAAAAGTCTAAAACAAGCAAGATGAATAGACAGATGTCTGTCATGACTAAATATATGTTTTTGTATAAAAACTGCATTCTTAGCTGATTGGCATGTTATTATTATAATCCTGATGATAGATGTGTAAGTAAGTATGTTTCTGTAACTCCACCTAGAATATTTATTTGACTGAATATGAATTACACTTCAATAAAGTTGATTACAATATTTACAGTAAAAATTGCCACATCATTGACAACTATTATTTGAAAAGTTAATATTTCAGTAAGGGATTAGCAGATGACCAATCAAGCATGCTCTACTGGAAAGCTTGTTTTGTTAAGGTTAGGCTACACTGGTAACAGTGTAACACACAAAGACCAGGTAAGAAGACAAAGGTGTACAAACAGATGTGGTTCGAGAAGATTTGGAAGCTATTTGAGTTGGTATCTGAGATAGACTGTGGAGAAATGTAATAGAGGTAAAGCTAGAACCAAAACGAATATGGGAATTTGTTGATACATTGAACCACAAAGCACACCTTATGACTGCACCATAGCAAGAGCAGTGGAAATAAATGTTCAGCACTGCCGTGTGGTCTTTGAGTTTTAGTAAAGTCAAGCATAGAGCCATTAACTGCTTTGAGAAATGTAACATGTTGACACCTCCATCAGTGTCACCCCCTCAACCTTCAGAAACTAGTAAGCTTTTAGAATTGTGTATCAGGGTCATACTAAAACTCTTGTCAAAAATCTGGGGAGTTACATACATACTTACATTTAAACATACTTACCTGTAGAGAGAATAGTGCACACAGCATCATAATTATCTACAAGTATTAGATATTAGTTATGAATTATGAGACTCTTGTCCATAAATTCTTTACTTGGTACAAGTTCATTAGTATATTATGTTATCAAATCTGCAAATTAGTTTTTATTGTCTGCATTACTGACAGCACTTGCTACTTGACTCTTTTTATTCAGTGTGGGTGTTTTATAAAACTCGCAGAACGATTTTGGGAGTAAGTTCTGTTTTGTCCTGCCTCAAGAAGCCCAACAGGAAGCACTCAAATTAGGCAAGCAGCTCGTTTTCCACCAATGCTGGTAAAAGGTGTCTTGCCACTCAGAGACAGTTCAGCTACCCAGGTGGAAAATTTTGCTACAGATCCGATCACTGCTCACATGCCAGAACAAACAGATGTGGATTGTAATGATGCCAGAGCAGAAGGGAAGTAAATAAGGAAAAACCAAATTTTAGTCACTAGCATGTATCTCCCAGAGTGAAGTGTGACGAAGAGGATTTTAAAAAAAATATGGGAATGCCCTTTCTTGAAGCAACTCAGTAATGGCTCTTGTCTTCCATGACATCCCATTGTCACAAAACTTTTAGGAAATGTTTGACTCCCATCAGTCGTTCTGGCAATGGTTCTCTGAGTACTGAAAAGTATTCCCTTGAAAAGAGGCACAGGTTTATAAAAATTTTTTAACTTATTTTTTATTTTTATTAATTACACTTTATTCATTTTGTATCCCCCCATAAGCCCCTCCCTCCTCCGCTCCAGATCCCACCCTCCCTCCCCTATCTGCATGCATGCCACTCCCCAAGTCCACTGATAGGGGAGGTTCTCCTCTCCTTTTTGATCTTAGTCTATCAGTTCTCATCAAAAGTGGCTACATTGTTCTCTTCTGTGGCCTGGTAAGGCTGCTCCCCCCTCAGGGGGAAGTGATCAACGAGCAGGCCAATCAGATTATGTCAGAGCAGTCCCTCTTCCCATTACTATGTAACCCACTTGGACACTGACCTGCCATGGGCTACATCTGTGCAGGGGTTCTAGGTTATCTCCATGAATAGTGCTTGGTTGGAGTATGAGTCTCTGGGAAGTTCCTTGTGTTCAAATTTTCTTGTTCTGTTGCTCTCCTTGTGGAGTTCCTGTCCTCTCCAGCTCTTACTATTTCCCACTTCTTACATAAAATTCCATTCACTCTGCCGACAGTTGGCCATCAGGCTCAGTATCTGCTTTGATAGTCTGCAGGGCAGAGGCTTTTAGAGGCCCTCTGTGGTAGGTTTCTAGTTTGTTTTCTGTTTTCTTCTTCTGGCTTTCAGAGGCCCTCTGTAGCAGATTCCTAGGTTGTTTCCTGTTTTCTTCTTCTTCTGATGTCCATCCTCTTTGCCTTTCAAGATGCGGATTGAACATTTTAGTTAGGGTCCTCTCTCTTGCTTAGTTTCTTTAGATGCACAGATTTTAGTGGGTTTGTCCTACGTTGTATGTCTATATGAGTGAGTATATACCGTGTGTCTTTTTGCTTCTGGGACAACTCACTCAGGATGATCCTTTCCAGGTCCCACCATTTACCTGCAAATTTCATGATTTCCTTATTTTTCATTGCTGAGTAATACTCCATTGTATAGATGTACCACAGTTTCTGCATCCATTCTTCAGTTGAGGGGCATCTGGGTTGTTTCTAGCTTCTGGCTATTACAAATAAAGCTGCTACAAGCATGGTTGAGCAAATGTCCTTTTTGTGTACTTGAGCCTCTTTTGGATATATGCCTAGGAGTGGTATAGCTGGATCTTGAGGAAGCGCTATTCCTAGTTGTCTGAGAAAGTGCCAGATTGATTTCCAGAGTTGTTGTACAAGTTTACATTCCCACCAGCAGTGGAGAAGAGTTCCCCTTTCTCCACAACCTCTCCAGCATGTGTTGTCACCAGTTTTTTATCTTGGCCATTCTCATGGGTGTAAGGTGAAATCTCAGGGTTGTTTTGATTTGCATTTCCCTAATGGCTAATGAGGTTTATAAAATTTAATCACTATTTTGGAATAGAAAAGTTCTATAGTAAATTAGAAAGAATGTGAAAATATTTTACAGCATATTTTATCTAGTGACTATATTTTATCCTCACTTTTTGAATATGAACATGGTCTTGTTCCTTTAGCAAATGGGGCACAAGCAGGCATGTAAACACTGGAGTTAATTTGTTGGAGAAAATCAGTTTGCTCACTCTAGCCAAAAGTAAGGTCATGAGTATCAATTAACTTCTCTGATCAGAAGTGCACTATTGTCACATGAATGAGACCAGGCACAACAAACAGAAAACTCAAGCCTGCCCAATCCATAGTAGTTATTCACTTGGGTCATGGATTTAAAAATACTGTTAGACATGTTTGTTACATTGTAACATTTGATGGATACAGACAATATAGCCACTTAAAAGTACAAAAGGTTTATATTAAGAAGGACCACTTTCTGCTGACTTCTGAGTCATAGCAAAGGTCATGCACATTGGCAAAGAAGTAGATTCTTCTTTACCCTTTTATCTTCATGGAACAACTTCAGTGATTTGAAAACAAATCCCATTAGGTGTAAACAGTATTAAACAGATTCCCAATGATTAATCAGTATTCCCATAGGAAAATGTATTGCTCAGTCCTCAGCAGAGATTCCATTTACACCAGTTGGCGATTAACACAGAGACCCACAACAGGTCAAGGCACTGAGAATAAGAGATTACAGAATGGTTAGCTCTAAATGGGACCTTATCTTTGGTAGTCTCAGGGATTATTGCATAAGAAGAGATAGTAGGAGTGTAAGAGGCAGAGGAGGTAAATGCCTGCAAGAAAATGCTGTTTTCCTGGCACATCGGGGCATTTGCACATGCAAACATACAGTAGTTGTGACAGCATGCACAGGCCTTGTACAAACTCAAGCCAGAAAAATTCCCAGCATGGAGAGGGGAGATCAGCACAATGGTGTACCCCTATGGAGGAGCTTTTAGATACTGGAGGCTACTGAACATGGAGAGTCAGTTTTTTTTTTAAAAAAAAATGTAGCCCCTGGTAGTATTTTGGGAGCAAAAGCTGGCAAGTATCTTTGAGTTCAACATAAGCCTGGACTACATAGTGAGCTTCAGGTCAGCCAGGGTGATACAGTGTTGAAGTGTGTGTGTGTGTGTGTGTGTGTGTGTGTGTGTGTGTGTGTGTGTGTTTGTGTGTGTGTGCAGGCCCTCGACCATGGTCCAGTGGAAGGTCAAATATCCAAGGATACATGAGAAGGAAAGATTGAGTTCTATGGGTGTTAAAAATTACAAGAGGACAAAAAGTTTAGTGGGTAGGGAGCAAACTGTATCCGGAAGAAGTTGGAGATGAGATCTGTAGGCTCCATCCAAGGCATGTGGGGGTGGTTCAATATATGGAAATCCATCAATGTAATCCACCATGTAAACAAACTGAAAGATAAAAACAGCATGATCCTCTCCTAAGATGCCAAAAAAGCATTTGACAAAATCCAACACACATTCATGTTTAAAGTTTTGGAGAGAAGAGGGATACAGGGCACATATCTAAACATAGTAAAAGTAATACAAGCAAGCCTATAGCCAACATCAAACCAAATGGAGAGAAACTTAAGTCAATCCCATTGAAATCAGGGACAAGACAAGGGTGCCTATTCTCTCCTTACCTCTTCATCAAAGTACTTGAATTCCTATCTAGAGTAATAAGACAACTAAAGGAGATCAAGCAGATACAAACTGGAAAGGAAAAAGTCAAAGTATCACGATTCACACATGATAAGATAGTATACATGAGTGACCACCAAAAATTTACCAGAGAACTCCTTCAATTGATAAATACCTTCAACAAAATGGCTGGATACAAAATTACCTCAAAAGAATCTGAATACCTTCCGTATACAATAGACAAACAAATGAGAAAGAAGTTAGGGAAGCAACACCCTTCACAATAGCCACAAATAACATACAGTACCACCGTATGACTCCAATCAATCAAGTGAAAGACCTATATGAAAAAAAAAAAAACTTCCAGTCTCTGAATAAAGAAATTGAAGAAAAAATCAGAAGGTGGAAAGATTTCCCATGTTCATGGATCCGTAGAATTAACCTAGTGAAAACGGCCATCCTACCAAAAACAATCCACAGATTCAATGCAAGTCCCATCGAAATCCCAACACAATTCTTTGGAGATGATATCTGCATAATCAAATTATTGTATGCTCCTTGACCTAAAGGAAACTGAGACATAGAAGTCACCTATCCAACATTCCTAAGCATCACTATATTTGTCTCTCAAAATAAGTTCAAATTTTTTAGAACTCACTCAACACCATGACCATATTGGCAGCACTACCTGGATTTCAAAGGCTTTTAAAAAGTACTTGGACAGAATTCTGGAATCCGTATTGAAGAAGAAGGAGATAGAAAGACCTGGAGGGTACAGGAACTCGACAAGGAGAACAACAGAGCCAAAATACTTGGGCTCAGTGGAGCTGTAGAGACCTATACTCCAATTAAAGACTATGCATAGAGAGGACCTAGATCCCTGTTCAAAGGAAGCCCATTGGTTCCTCAGTTTCCAAGTGGGTTCCCTAATAAGAGGTGCAGAGGCTATCTCTGACATGAACTCAGTGGCCGACTCTTTGATCACCTCCCCTTAGGGGATGCTGCCTTGCAAGGCCACAGAAGAAGATGACACAGTCAGTCCTGATGAGACCTGATACACTAGGGTTGAGCAGAAGGGGAGGAGGTCCTTCCCCATCAAGAGACTAGCGAAATGGCATAGGAGGAAAAAAAGGAAGGGTGGGTGGAAATGGGAAGAGATGAGGGAAGGGGCTGCAGCAGGGATACAAAATCAGTAAATTTTAATAAATGAACATATAAATTAAATTAAATTTTAAAACTACATGATATTGTGAGGAAAGGCTAATTGTGGGTTTGGGAAGAGACAGAGGAGAAGGAAGGGGTATGGATATGATCAAAACATAGTATACGTATGTGTAAATATCCCCAAATATCAAACTAAAAATAAATAAATTATACATATAAAAACACCAGGTGAGGCAAGACCTACCAATAATTGATTAAATATCTTTGGGTTCCTGAGTCCCTTAATATAAACTTTTCTATCTCAAGGTTTATTCCTATTAAAACTTAGCTGTCTGTGCTGACAGTGTTCAAATGTTGAGAAATCAGTAAAAACAATAAAATATTTTGATAGTATTGGTATCAGAGGTTAATCTGGGCAAAGTAAATTTCTGAATCTTGCTTTCTTTCCTTTTTTTTTACTTTTGTTTTAGTCTTCTCTTTCTGGTATTACTATTTTTCCTAAAAAATTACTGGGCAAGAACTGAAATTTTGAAAGAAACCATTCTTCCATTGTTGGAATATAAAGTTTGGAACTTTTAGTAACACCTAATGCCAAACCTTTGTCAATTAAAAATATCATGTACAGAGATTTTTCACTTCTTGACTAGTTGAACATAAATGATTTGCAACATTGTATGCTATATTCCTAATTCTCTGTTCCTGTTTTTAGTACTGCCTTAGGAGGTTTTTGTTTGTTTTGTTTTGTTTGTTTTTCACTGAATGATACCATTCATACCCATTTTCCTATTTTCCTTGGAAATTTTGTAAGGGAGTTCAGTTTGATAAGTGATATTAGTTATTGTAAAATTCCATCTGTACATGTAGAAAACACAGTAGCACAGAAAAGATTTCCCATTCATAAGCATAGAATATCTGAATATAGGCATTACATTTCAAATAGCAAACTTTTTTCTTTCTTCCTAAAAATCTATCACCATCTTTACTTGGCCTTGTGAACCTGATTGTCTCACTCGTGAAAGAAGACAAAAATATCTGGCCCATGAGGCTGGCTGCATAGTAAAATTTCTACTTACACAGAAATGTAGTTTTCTTTTCACTTTTCAACACTGTCGCCTGATACAAAGGAGACTTAACCTACTTCATCTACTGCAGATTTTCTTTCTTTTTTAAATTAAATTTATATATTTTTATATTTTAATTTTAATTTTTTTACATTTTATTTGCTTTGTATCCCTGCTGTAGCCCTCTCCCTCATTCCCTCCCAATGCCACCCTCCCTTCCTCATCTCCTCCCTGCCCCTCTCTAAGTCCACTGATTGGGGAGGTCGTCCTCCTCCTCCATCTGACCCTAACTTATCAGGTCTCTTCAGGACTACTAGCAATGTCCTTCTCTGTGGTCTGGCAACGCTGCTCCTCCCTAGGGGGAGTGGTCAAAGAGCCAATCACTGAGTTCATGTCAGAGACAGTCCCTGTTCCCCTTACTAGGATACCCAATTGTAACCATGGGCTATATCCGATCAGGGGTTCTAGGTTATATCCATGAATGGACCTTGAATGGAGTATCAGTCTCAGAAAAAAAAAATCCCTGTGCCCAGATATTTTGGTTCTGTTGCTCACCTTGTGGAGCTCCTGTCCTCTCCAGGTCTTAGTAACTTCCACTTCTTTCATAAGATTTCCTGCACTCTACCCAAAGTTTGGTTATTAGTCTCAGCATCTGCTTTGATACACTGCTGGGTAGAGTCTTTCAGAAGCCCTCTGTGGTAAGCTACTGTCCTGTTTCTTGTTTTCTTCTTCTTCCAATATTCATCCCATTTGTCTTTCTAGGTGAGGATTGATCATCTTACCCCATAGTCCTTCTTCTTGCTTAGCTTCTTTAGGTGTATAGATTTTAGTATGTTTATCCTATCTTATAGGTCTAGTATCCACTTATACTGTGTGTGTCTTTCTGCTTTTAGGACATTTCACTCAGGATGATCTTTTCTAGATCCCACCATTTGCCTGCAAATTTCAAGATTTCCTTGTTTTTAATTGCTGAGTAGTATTTCATTGTATAGATGTACCACAATTTCTGTATCCATTCTTGGTTGAGGGACATCTGGGTTGTTTCCAGGTTCTGGCTATTATGAATAAACCTGCTATGAACATGGTTGAACAAATGTGCTTGTTGTGTACTTGAGCATACTTTGAATATATGCCTAAGAGTGGTATAGCTGGATCTTGAGGAAGCGCTATTCCTAATTGTCTGAGAAAGCACCAGATTGATTTCCAAAGTGGTTGTACAAGTTTGCATTCCCACCAGCAGTGGAGGTTTCCTCTTTCTCTACAACCTCTCCAGTTATGTGTTGCCACTTGAGTTTTTGATCTTAGCCATTCTTATGGGTGTAAGGTGAAATCTCAGGGTTGTTTTGATTTGCATCTCCCTGTATGCTAAGGATGTTGAACATTTCTTTAAGTGTTTCTCTGCCATTCTATATTCTTCTACAGAGAATTATCTGTTTAGCTTTGTACCCTATTTTTTAAAATTGGATTACTTTGTTTGTTGCTTTTCAGCTTCTTTAGTTCTTTGTATATTCTGGATATTAGTCCTCTGTCAGATATAGGTTTGGTGAAGATCCTTTCCCAGTCTGTAGGCTCTCATTTTTTGTTCTGATGACAGTGTCCTTTGCTTTTCATGAGGTCCCATTTACTGATTGTTGATCTTAGAGCCTGTGCTGTTGGTGTTCTGTTCAGGAAGTTGTCTCCTGTGCCAACGAGTTCCAGGCTCTTTTCCACTTTTTCTTCTACCCGATTTAGTGTGCCTGTTTTTATGTTGATGTCTTTGATACACTTGTACTTTAGTTTTGTGCAGGATGATAAATATGGATCTATTTTCATTTTTCTTCTTATAGACCTCCAGTTGGACCAGCACCATTTGTTGAAGATGCTGTCTTTTTTCCATTGAATATTTTTGGCTTTTTTTTTGTCAAAAATCAAGAATCCATAGGTGTGTTGATTTATTTATGGGTCTTCTATTCGGTGCCATTGATCCATCATTCTGTTTTTATGCCAGTACCATGCAGTTTTTATTATTATTGCTCTGTGGTATAGCTTGAGATCAGGAAAGGAGATTCCTCCAGATGATTTGTTGTTTGTACAGGATTGTTTTGTCTATTATGGCTTTTTTTCCGTATAAATTTGAGAATCTTTTTTTCAAGGTCTGTAAAGAATTGAGTTGGTATTTTGATGGGAACTGAATTGAATCTGTAGATTGCTTTTGACAGAACGGCCATTTTCACAATGTTAATCTTACCGATCAATGAGCACAGGAGATCTTTCCATCTTCTGATATCTTCTTCAATCTCCTTTTTCAGACACTTGAAGTTTTTTTTCAAACAGGTCTTTCACCTGCTTGGTTAGAGTCACACCAAAGTACTTTATGTTATTAGTGGATATTGTGGAGGGTGTTGTTTCCCTAATTTCTTTCTCAGCCCTTTGTCCTTGGTATACAGGAGGGCTTCCGATTTTTTTTTTTTTTTTAGTTAATTTTTGTATCCAGTCACTTCGCTGAAGGTGTTTATCAGCTGAAGTAGTTCTCTGGTTGAATTTTAGGGGTTGCTAATGACTATCATATCATCTACGAATTGTGATACTTTGACTTCTTCTTTTCTGATTTGTATCCCCTTGATCTCCTTTAGTTATGTTATTGCTCGAACTAGGGCTTCAAGTACTATGTTGAAAAGATATGGAGAAAGGGGGCACCTTTGCTTTGTCCTTGATTTCAGTGGGATTGATTTAAGTTTCCATTTTATTTGATGTTAGCTATAGGATTGCTATATATTGCTTCTACTATGTTTAGGCATGTGATCTTGTGAGAGATTTCCTCAAACTTGGCATATTACTAATGACATTATGCAGGTCTTGTTTAGGTGACAATACTGTTTAAATTTCATGGGTGCAGCTTTTCTGTAAAATATAGAAAAGAAATCTTCCAGCAGATATCCTGGTCCTCTGTCTGTTATGATGGCTCTGTGTCTCCTATCTTGATGTTCCCCGATCTTACATGTAGAAGTTTTACTCTAGATATATTACTTGCCTCTGGTCATCCAAAGGTCTGTTGTTCTCTACATTTAATTTGTAAAAGATCTCTGTAATAGTTTCCATCTGCTGAAAAAAATTCTTTGATGTGAATTAAAAGCAATATTATTGTGGATGTAAGGATAAATATTTAGAATGCAGTCACATATTATCAAGGTTAGGAAAGTAGCATTCAGACTCACTCCAAATGTCTGAATTATATTTACTTCATTTCTATTTTCTATTATCTGGCTTTTTTAAATTTTTTTTATTAATTACACTTTATTAATTTTGTATCCCCCCATAAGCCCCTCCCTCCTCCCCTCCCGATCCCACCCTCCCTCCCCTTTCTGCATGCATGCCACTCCCCAAGTCCACTGATAGGGGAGGTTCTCCTCTCCTTTCTGATCTTAGTCTATCAGTTCTCATCAAAAGTGGCTACATTGTTCTCTTCTGTGGCCTGGTAAGGCTGCTCCCCCCTCAGGGGGAGGTGATCAAAGAGCAGGCCAATCAGATTATGTCAGAGGCAGTCCCTCTTCCCATTACTATGTAACCTGCTTGGACACTGAACTGCCATGGGCTACATCTGTGCAGGGGTTCTAGGTTATCTCCAAGAATAGTCCTTGGTTGGAGTATGAGTCTCTGGGAAGTTCCCTGTGTTCAAATTATCTTGTTCTGTTGCTCTGCTTGTGGAGTTCCCAACCCCTCCAGCTCTTACTATTTCCCACTTCTTACATAAAATTCCATTCACTCTGCCCATCAGTTGTCCATCAGGCTCAGCATCTGCTTTGACAGTCTATACTGCAGAGGCTTTCAGAGGCCCTCTGGGGCAGGTTCCAAGGTTGTTTCCTGTTTTCTTCTGGCTTTCAGAGGCCCTCTGTAGCAGGTTCCGAGGTTGTTTCCTATTTTCTTTTTCTTCTGATGTCCATCCTCTTTGCCTTTCAGGATGGGATACAACCACTCTGGAAATCAATCTGGCGCTTTCTCAGACAACTAGGAATAGCGCTTCCTCAAGATCCAGCCATACCACTCCTAGGCATATACCCAAAAGAGGCTCAAGTACACAAAAAGGACATTTGCTCAACCATGTTTGTAGCGGCTTTATTTGTAATAGCCAGAAGCTGGAAACAACCCAGATGCCCCTCAACTGAAGAATGGATGCAGAAACTGTGGTACATCTATACAATGGAGTATTACTCAGCAATGAAAAATAAGGAAATCATGAAATTTGCAGGTAAATGATGGGACCTGGAAAGGATCATTCTGAGTGAGTTGTCCCAGAAGCAAAAAGACACACATGGTATATACTCACTCATATAAACATACAACATAGAATAAACCCACTAAAATCTGTACATCTAAACAAACTAAGCAAAAGAGAGGACCCTAAGTAAAATATTATCTGGCTTTTAATTTTAGTATTTCTTTATAGAAGAGGACCTACACTTACATCGAGAAATAATTTTTATTTCCAAATATTCTTGGACTGAATTTCCAGTTAAGACTTCCCTTATCTGAACTTGAATAAAGCACTCTATTTTACTTTTTATTCTATATATTACTGTTTATTTTTTGTACTTTATGTAAATGCATAAAAACAAAACTCTCTCCCAGTAATCATCACTAATTATGTCTTTTCAACACAAATATTCCTTATAATTTACTATTAAGTGTGGTCTCCCATTTGGACTTTTTCTTCTTTTTTATTTTAAACCAGTATATCTTAAAGTAATTTTTACTCTGTTCTCAGAATTACCTGCAGGCCACTGTTTTGTCAATATCTCTTGGTTTTCCAGAGAAAATGACATTTATCAAATCCCTTGATTTTGTAGAATACGCTTCAGTTCTTCTATGCTGCCTCTGCAATCTTTATTGGAAGGCTTTGGAAAAATCACCCACTGAATCGCACAGTTCATAACAATACCATCTCTGTGCTTTGCTTTTCTTCTTGTCAAGTGTTTGTGTATGTCTGTATCAACAATATTAACTTAAGTTCTCAGATTTCCAAAAAGGGGTATGACATCAATGCTTACCTAAATTGCTGCCTTTAATTTAGTTTTCATTTTTCTTTTTCAAAGATATCTTATCTGTAGTTACCTGCTTTTCTGTGATACTCTTAAACTTGCTATTTGAAGACCAAAAAGAAAAATAAGGTCTCATGCAGTGATTTGTAATTATACACAATCATCTGGGTCATTTATGTAGACTCTCAAAATGCCTTCCACAGCGACTACCCATCACTCATTCTCTGTCTTTTCTCTCCAAAATGATTACTACCCTGTGATACTTTTCTACAATTTACATGACATCACCTTGATATCACGTCCTTGAAGATGCTCTTTTCACAGTAGTCATGCATATTAAGATTGGGCATAGACTCTGTTGCCTTAAATTTTACTGTTTCTAATGTTGAATCTCTGACTAAGTCTGACTTCTAAAGTGATAAATCTCTTTTCACAACTTGGATACCTCAAGCAGGAACTAATACACATTTCTGGTGAAAAAAATACATAAGTAATAATATCTGTATGAGCAGTTTTAAGTTCTCCTAGTCCAACTATGAAGTCAATTGTGTAAGAAGTGAAAAAAATTAGAACCAACTTATAGGATGATCAGTTTAAGCAGTGTACACTGAGTCCTGAAAAGAGTAATAATAATAATTGGTTAGATAATTAAATTATATTTCAATAAAATGCATGGAAGTGAAATTTTATGAAAAAGTTAGAATCCTTTTTGGTTATGAATGTCAACAAAAATCTTGATAAAGGGTTACAATCAGGCTCAGGGCTTTAGTCTACTAATACTCAGGAGTATAAACTGGTTGATTCATTTACTTTAGTCAATGCTTAAGTAGGAAACTGATTCTATAAAATATATTCCTTCAATTTTCTGTTTACTTAATTAAAGCTATGGAAGAAGCTCATTTACAGTTTGTTTTCCCTAGATACATAGTTACCATGACAATAGTTATTGTTTGAGGATGATCAAGATATTATTACGAGTATTATTCAGTGCAGAGTATCCAAGAGTGATCTGATTCAATAAGTCAGTGTATCTGAAAAAGAATAGAGTATAACCATTTCAGTGTATGTCTTAAATGAAATTTTCTAAATTGCTTTTATGAGAAATAGATTTTTTTCTCAAAATGCCCTATATTACTAATTTATTCAAATGTCACAAAACACTGTCTTAGATTAGGTGATGCACAGGCTTTGTTCCTTATAGGAGGACAATGTCTTCTGTTCATAATTACCTCCTGTGACAATGTCACAAAAGAACATTTTAAGAGAAACTATAAAACCAGGAAAAATTCAACCTTAGAATATTACTACCAGCATCTCATGAATGTAGCTTATTATCTGCTATTAAAGCACACTGTTCCATAGAATAGTATATGTTATATGTAACAAAAAAAATAAGCTTTCATATAATTACTTAGGGTACTGGGCTCTTTGTCCTGATCATCTGCTTCTTGGCAATTAATTGTGAGCATACTATCTCCATGCTGGAAAGATTTTCCCTCTACAGTGGGAAAAACAAAACAAAACAAAGCAAACAAACAAAACCCACTTTAACCTATGTCACATTTCCATATCCTTCATCTAACCAATGGTCACTTCTCTTATTCCATTGTCACAGACTGTAGCTGTTGTTTGCTACTTTGTATTTTCCTAACTCTCTTCCACCCTTCTCCACTATTGTTCCATCTTTCAACTAGGTAGAAAAAAAAAGAAAAACTAGATAGAAGAGAAAGAAGGATAGAGGGAAATGGGGCCTCATTATTCTTTAGGCTACTTCCCACTGATTAAAATCATCAGGTTTTGGGGGGCCAGTTTGATCTTCACAGTCTGGATATGGCTCTTCTCGTCTCTTTGCACATGACCACTCAACAAACTGCGGCACACTGCAACTGCAGCAACTGGAAACCAGAAACCACCACCACCAGCAGCAGCAAGAGAAGCTGCATCCACTGTAGCTCTCAGGGCTTTTTCATTTTTATACATTCTGAAGAGTCCTCAGAATTCTAAATGTCATATGCTTGAAGATGCTATGTGCAGCTGGCAAAATCTCATCTCTTTTAGAGCACAAGACAAATCATAGTCAGCTGCTGTGGAAGGCCTGAAGCAGCCCCATATCCCACACCTGAATTTAAAACAGAAAGATCTTCCCATTGCTTTCAAAGAAACCAAAAGTTCTCACTGCAATAGATTGTACTTTCGGATCTCAGAGGACACCACTACCACCACTTAAAGAAAATTAATAGTACAGAAACTAATGGTGCACCTTAGCTCCACTGCGGTCCCAGGTTTATAAGTATAGTAAACCTTTTCACTCTTGTGGATCTAAACATTGGACCCTAACTTGGTTGATATTTGAAATTATTAATTTCTGAAATGCACATTTCCAGTGTTTTATGTGAATTATTTCTGTATCCCCAAAACAACTATTTTGCTGGGTATTCTAATTAACTTCAGGCTCTTAAACTGGATTACCTACAGTTTTTCTTTTTTTTTTTTTTGTTAGTAAGTACATTAGAATCAAAGTAATAAAAACTGAAGCATTACTTTTAGACTATAAAAATATAAAAAAAATCATTGCCATAAAAAAGTAGAATGCAAATATCAAATAACATTTTATGTAAAGTATAATGTTAAAAAAATACAGATTGTAAGAGGTTTCATCAAGTCTGACCCTCCGACACAATTCTGAATGCCCGCAGTTAATCTTGCAACTCTAGTTGCAAGATCAGAGGATTTGCCCCACCTGGACCTTCTCAGATTTTAATTTTTTTTTCTGTGACTTCCACATTAAAAGTTAACACCAATAAAGGAAAATCACTATTTAGATATTTATTTTTCCTTTTAAAATGAGATTATAGTTTTATCTCAAAATAGAAAAGGACTAAAACTCATAATATTCATCTATGAAACGGTCATTAAAAATGAATAGAGGGGCTTATGGGGAGATACAAAATGAATAAAGTGTAATTAATAAAAAAATTAAAAAATATATTGAAAAAAAGATGGCAAAAAATTATTCCAAAGCATTTATATTGTATATTATGTTTGCTCATAAGAATTTTTCAGCAATATGCTAAACCTGGAATGGAAATCAGTTTGATTCCCTGAAAATAAAGTCATGTTTCCGTTAAAAAAAATGAATAGAAACAAATGATTTCATTGAGAGTTTCAAGGATATCAAAATTTTCATAATTAAGACCAGCCCATCAAACCTAACAGAAAAGACCCCAGCACTGCTATAAAGAATGGCTGGAAATGGTAACCTTCCTGTAATCCCAGAACATAGGAGTTAGTGAAGGGGAATCCCTGTAGCAAGTTGGCTAGCTAGACCAGTAAACAGGTGATCTGCACGTTCAGTGAAAGACCGTGCTCCCTTACATATGTTTCACCATGTATAAGGTGGATGGATAGCTATCAACCAGTTCTAGATTAGTATTTTCAGTTGTACAAAATCTTTCCACAATAAATAGAAACATGCAGACATGATGTCTACAATCAATGGCTCTTATGCTGTCAGTGCATGCACATCTCACACCCTTTTAGGCAGTGAAAGTCTAGGGGCAGAGTACAGACAATTCAGCTAAGGTATACCTAAATTCAATCTATTTATCCTAAAATCCACCTCCCAGTTGTTCTTTCTTTGTGGGGAGATGCAAAATATTCTATATATGATATGATACAATTAGTATATTTCTACCCTTTGGGAGATTCCGTGATGTTTATATTGTTTATATTTCATGACTTACCAAAAATGGAGTCAGAGAAATAAAACAAAATATACCTCAAGTGAAATATTACAGCTAGTATCAAATCTCTGGGGGTTCTATTTTTAGAAACAAGAGTTTCTTCAACAGCCTTTGGATGACAAATGACTCATCACACATATATTACATATTTAGCAAATCTTTCTAGAAACTAAATTTAGTAATTAAAACCCCTTCTTATTAAAAGCTACAGAAATTTATAAAATATTTAAAATAATTACATATGATTATGAAATTACCTCATAAAGCACACAGTAAAATCATAAAATCCACTCATGAGTCATTCATACTTAGGCTCAGAATTTTTCTAGGCATACAATTCTTTTTCAGTTCTAGTAAGTTTGGTTGAGTTACATGAATAAAGACTGTCTTCCTCATCTCTTGATTTTGTAAAAGATTGGTTTTTATCTAATGTAGAAACAAGTTTATTCACATACTTCTACAGTTGACAACCATGGCTAATATAGACATAAATCAACCAGGAAAAGGATTTGATGATTTATTTACCTACATGAACATTTTAGTTCTAGAGAGGTATGCACTTCTTCCTATGATATGTTCCTATTGGATTTTTAAATCAAATGTACCAATAATGCAATTCAGTTAATATCATATCAAGTTCTAAGAATAGATGTACCCAAATTAATTTTGTTCCTTAAAAGCAGCCACCTTCATAGGCTACACATCAGTTCTAAAGAGGCTGTTCCCTTAGAATAAGCAGTGGAAGAAATTACAAAAGAAAGAAAGTAGGAGAGCAGACACAGAGAATAAGGACAGAATACTGGATGTCTGGCATTCCTAGCATGCTGTTGTCATGGTTATTAGTTTTGTTTTACAACGTGGACACTAAGATGAGAATTTTATATCTTCCTTTATGTCATATGTATCTGATATATTTCTTACCGTGTCACATAAACCACACCTAGATTTAGTAGTTAGAATAAAAACCATAATGCTCTGGATGAACAGTTTGGAATGGATTGCCTGAGCAGTTCGTCCCTTTGTTTTCATTTGCCTGAAGTGAATGGACTGAGAAAAATCTCTTTTATATGCTTGACCTCTGGACATGTTTGTTGGTCAAATCTCTCCGTTGGGCTATTTTAAAGTTCTTTGAATAGTAATGGCCTTCCAGGAAATCAAACTTTTATACACATACTGTTTTCAAGATTCTTCTTTTTTCACTAATTAAACAGAACAATCATAAGACTAAATTAAGAGAAAGTTGAATGCTGGGCACCACTGATGTGACAATTTAATAAGGTTACATTATCTGAGTAGCATGTGATTTAAAGATGGCTAAAACCAGATTCAAGACTCTTTCTTCCTGGTGAAGACTCTTTTTATTTTATACTATGCTCTCAGTCATCTCTGATATGTGGATTTAAGTTTCTAAATTCTTACGAAATATTTCAAAGGGCAAAGTCAGAGGGAGAGCTGTATAGAGTCTAAGAGAGGGAAACTTCATGTAATTAAAGTGTGTTTGCTAGAGAAAAATATTCCTTGTAGTACTTAGCATTTACTATGGCAACAGTCAACTCCAATATATCATAGAATACAGTTATGATAGGTATTAGAAAGTCACACTGAACAATTTACATCTCAAAGAATCACAGTCTGATCATACTGTTCTGGAAGTAAAATTATCGTTAACAAGGTTTTTATTGGATTATATCTAAATGATTGTAGTTCTCTCTTTTGCCAGAAACCAAATCATGTCTTATTTTCTGATGTTTCCAACTTTGCATCTCTCTAACTTAAAAATTGTTCCCTTCCATTTGCAATGTAATTAATGTGAATTAAGGTATGCCATTTCATGAAGAGTACACCTGATAAGAAATATTAAGTATATAAAGAATCTAATATTCTATGTAGATTACATGGAAAATTAATAATCTATGTATAATAGACTAAATATAACATATATAATAAAATTAGTTAACTTGCTGAATTATTTCATGTTTCCATTTACATTTTAAAATGTTAATAAAATTTTCAGATTGCATATTTTGTAGCTTGTAGAATATATCTTTGTCTTTATTTTTTTTCTGCCAATGGGAAAGATTTCCAAATCCCATTTTAATTCAATTATATACCTTTACAGGGTTATTTGGACATACCCTTCTGAATAGTGACCATGCTGCAGGAGATTGTTATAATTTAAAAATGGTTTTCTGGCAGTAGTTAAGAAATCTTGTTTTTCAGTCTACTACTGCTAAAACACTTAGAACTATCTCCTTTCCTTTCTCTGTTGTTGGAAAGAGGGTGATTCTTCTCGTAGCTCATTTCTTTAATCAAATTTAGTCAGTATCAATCAATTTTTGCTATGCGTGCTCTGTTCAGTGTCTCATTGACTATGACCACAGGTTTACAAGATTAAACTTTACCCTTCTGACATTGTAGTATCTTGTTACTTCTGGCATCATTTAATTTACTGATTGGTTTTTCTTCTTCAGCTCCAATATCTAAGTGGCTTTTGATAAAATAATATTAACTATGTGTTAACATAATTCAAGAGCAACATTTTGAATATAGGTGTTGTTCTTTGCCCTATACATGAATGATTTGATTCAATATATCTTCTCATTTTGAGACCTAGTCTATAGAGAAATATGTTGTTTGAGTATGCTATTCTATCATGGCCAAGGGCGAGAGCTAAGACATGAATCTTAAGTATAAAATAACATTTCAAGCAAATAGCCTTCTCTTTGCATATTTTATTGACACATATAGGGATATGACCAAGCTCAAGAATGGAGCCTACTTGGAAGCAAGGAAATAATAGAGAAGAAAATAAGTCATTATAGACTTAAAATTCAACCTTTTACATTATTATTTCAGCATTATCTAAAAAAAAATCATTATTATTCAGCAGAACAAAAATCAGTCTGCCAAGCAGTTATTCCCTAACTAGAACAACCTAGATGATCACTTGGTCTTTTCATCCATCAGATGCAGACTGCAAAGAAAATTTCCATTAAAAAGTGAAATGTAACCTTAGGAAGATAAAGATCTGTTGCCAGTGATAGCCTTTAAAATAATATGCCTTTGACTGTGAGATGAATGCCACACTCCCCAAAGCAATATTAAATAGGGTTGAACGTTGAAAATAAGATAGAAAAAAGGAGTGAGTGAAAACTGGACCTTCCTTGAAGTACAAAGTCTCTCTGTGTTAAAACATTTGATGTTTCTCTTGTACTAGCATGCTGCATCATAAAACAGCATACAAATTTTATTTTTCTAGCCAGCTCTAGAATATGTTCAGTTAACACAGTCTTTTCATGGTCCACTTCTCATCTCCTTGACATTCACCTAGTAATATGATGAAGTCATCTTTAATTGAACTTGACCTAGAAGTCCATACATCCGCTCATTCAATGCAATCTTACAAACCATTTCAAAAGGAGACTGAGGCCTCCTTTAGGGCACAAGAACCAGCATTCTCCTCTTTCTTATTTTCCTAGAAGAATGATGCAATAGTTCCCTTGAAATGTCAATGGCTCTTTACAGTTTCAAAACCTTCATGCATTTTTTTTCTTTTAAAATGTATTTATATTATCATATTATAATATATTATTATATTATGTCATATTATATCCTGACTGCAATTTCCCTTCCCTCTTCCCTTTCTCCCCCACCACCCTTCCTCTTCAGAAAAGGACAGGATATCCACCAAACCTGACATATCAAGTTGCAGTAAGAGTAGGCAGCACCTCCTCTCATATCAAGCTGGACAAGGTCACACTGAGATTTCTGCTTACACCTGTCAGAATGGCTGAGATCAAAGACATTAGTGGCACTCAAGCTGGTGGGGACGTGGAGCAAGAATCAACTTTCCTTGTTGCTGGTTAGATTATGAACAAGTACGACCAATTTTGGAACTCCATATGGCATTTTCTCACAAAATTAGCAATCAATCTATCTTACTATCAGCTATACCACTCCTGGGCATACAGGAGGACACTCCATCATATCTCTCTCTTTTTTTTTAATTATAGTACAATTAAATTTCTCCCTTCTATTTCTCCTTTTAAACCCTTTCATATACACCTCTCTTTCAAATTTTTGCTCTCTTTTTTTCATTCATTTTTATTTCACACACACACACTTAAATGTAATTGCCTTACCCTCTCACCACAAATGTTTTCAAGTGCTTTAGAAACAAAGTTAGTAGCTCAAACTTAGTTATACACATAGTTATACACATATATGCACACATATGCTTTGACTTATTGTATTTGAAATTATTGTCCATGGTTAGCCCCTAGAAAAGCATCAATGTCCCAATTTAAATGTGATCCAAGTAAACCTTTCCCTTTGGAACTGGTGGTTATAGGGAACCTCTTGTATCAGTCATTCTGCAAAGAGATGTGTCCACTCTTTCCTGTTGTTTGATACTTTGAAGTTATTGTTCTTAAATAGTGTGCGTAGGCGAACAAGAGAAGATTTTAGAATCTGTCTAATATATCCAATTTTCCATGCTCTTTTCTGGCTCCTCGTCTTCTAAGTAGGGCTGTTCCCTGAAAAGGAATCAGTCTTTCATCCAATTCTAGCAGAAACTTGCCCTTCTCATTATCTCATTAGTTTTTTTGGGTTTTTTTTGTTTGTTTGTTTTGTTTTGTTTTTTTTATGACGCTTCCTGTCCCTTCCATCACTGGGTCCTTTTGCATGAGAGACACTGTCTGGTTAGGTCCTGAAGTTTCTTTAGTACTTTAGCTCTCTGTTTTCCAGATGAGAATTATTTTATGTGTACACCAGTTATCTGCTCAATGGAACTGTTTGAGGAATTTCCTTTGTCCCATTTAATCATTTTTATTCTCAGTATCGTTACTGGTATACCCTGGTAATAATCTTTTAATTGTCCTTCCCCCCTACAATTCCCTGCTCTACAATGAGTTACACACACTTGGAGTAGAGAAAAAGTCCTTCCTCTGTGACTCAAGTGACATAAAGAGAGGCTCCTGTGAAAGACTGTGATTCAGAAAGGAATTTTAATAGCTTCTCTGTTCTCTCTCTCCTGCTGTAGAACCTAGGTTGTGTGGCTTCCTAAGCAACTGTTAGAAGTGTTTCACGAAAAGCTTGAAGAAGGGATGGAACTCAGAAGTCATTTATGTAGACACCGCTGACACAGTGCAGCACAGCCTCTTAGGATATGGGCAGGGGTTCTAACCTTAGGCCTTCCCTGGGGACACAGGCTTTTTCGAAGTATTGCACACACAGGAATCAGTGCTGGTTCTCAGTCAGAAACCAGGGTCTTTTCCCCACATGTGGCTGCCAGTTGGGCTATAGAGGAGTCTTTATAACACGATGAATGGCTTTC
The DNA here is from genome assembly GCF_907164565.1 of Psammomys obesus. NCBI lineage: Eukaryota > Metazoa > Chordata > Mammalia > Rodentia > Muridae > Psammomys > Psammomys obesus. The sequence continues at coordinate 26,512,609 of NW_026585504.1, read as the reverse complement.
CCTGAACGAATGATTCCAAAGCCAGGGCACATGCTAAAGTGTCTTTTGTGACGCCAACAGGAAGTTGTGATTCCACTGATGACTGAGATTCACATTCATCACACTCGTCACACTTCAGATCAAACAGGCCGGATGTGACTCAGCATGCGGAAAGCCAGCCACAGTGTCAGTGTCAGCAGGAAAGGATAGGTGCGGCGGTCATTTGGGAGTCCCACCGCAGTCTAGTACTCTTCATCATATTATTGCCCCTTTGGGTTTACATAAAACTGCTTGGTTAGTTACGCCTGCAGTTATTCATGTATATGTGTGCGCATGCACACATATGTGCAAACACCCTGGTGAACCATGTGGAGGCCAGAAGACAATTGAGGAGAGCCAGGTTCTCCTGCCATCATGTGAGTCCAGAGAAGGAAATCTGTGTGCACCTTTACCCACTGAGCCATATTTCCGATCGATGAAAGCTCTTTTATTCTCTCTCTCTCTCTCTCTCTCTCTCTCTCTCTCTCTCTCTCTCAATTTTGGAAACCTATCTCCAACTACACGATTATTTGATGAACACATCTCTGAAAAGGAGGGATCTTGTTTTCTAACTTTTTATGACTCATATAGGGTCAAATAAGGAGATACTTCTATGTTTTTTTAATCCAAGTCATTTCAAATATATTAATCCTTCAAATCCCCTATGATTTCTCTTTTCAAAGCCTTTGCCCTTTGCTGCTATCTCCATTCTTAAATCATTGCCTGGTTATAAAATGAATTGAAGAAAGGGATGATCTTAACACATGCTAGGAATGTTTCCATGCCTCCTCCCTCTTTCTTAGTAGATACTGACTAGAACACCAAACACAGAGCTGCAGGCATCAGTAAATAACGACGTAAATGTCCGTGGACTGACTAGAAAGCAGAGCATAATAGCCTTGACGTGGGTCTATTAAGTTACACTCCATATAAGTGAAATCACCGTGCACAACTTTCATGTCAACCAAAGCTTCCAGATAATCAAACCTACTTCAGAAAGTTAATGAAGGGCGTAAAGGAAGTGACTGTGGTCTGTTCCCATCTAGACAGGTGTTTATATTCCATACGCAACGCATGGCACGAACAAGTCCCTGGTGAGGCTCACTACTGTGTGGCCCACTGAAATGCATGGTTAGAACTGGTAAATACTGAGAATGATTCCCCAGTCCCAGGATGGGAAGGCAACTTTATGTTCATGGGAGCAGAAGCCCACACAAGTTGTCAAGGCGTGGCCTAGGGAAGGAAGGGAACAAGAGTCTATTTACAACTTTTTATTTGACTTTTTTTTTAACTCATAAGATGCTCCAAATTTCCCAAAAATGAAAACTGAATCTGATTGAGCTGTAGATTTTGTTTAAATAAAGCAATGCCAATTTTTCTTTTAATTAAAACATCATTTAAAAATAAGTGAATCACACAGAAGTCTGACCTTCAGAATCTCTGAAGATCTGTCAACCATAACAGAAGAAAGGAGGCCTAACTGCTCTTACCCAAATATCATACGAAATTAACTAAAAAGAACCAGTATTGTAAAGGAAAGATGGCATTGTGTAGAAGAAGGGACTCATTGTTCTGAAGAAGGAGGGTTTACTTAAGAGTTCATAAAGGACTTTGTCATAGAGGTTTATAATTGCATTTGAATAAATAGAGAAGGAAGGAAATGTGGGCAGGAAGTGTAGAACAAATTTTTTTTTATTTTTAAGTCAAAAGATAAATAGTTGCAGGAAAAAAAATTTTCAAGGAAATTGAGGGCAAGTGAGTTTATAGATAGTCCTAGAATCAGGAGTCATTTGAGGATTTTTTTTCTTTCTCCTTGCATAGTCTCCTTTTATTCTATCTGCATTGTTATCACTTTTTGGATTGGTTCATTTTCGTTTACTTTTATTATAAAAATGTTTATGGACATTCTGTTTAAAACAGAATGAAGAGCATATGAATCTCTGATATTTGTAAAGTTTACATTTATTTTACACATAACTGTCGTCTAAGCCAACCAAATGTATTTTTCAGATACCAATGCCAAACCAACAGTATAAGGCACCCCTCTACAGTACGAGTACACTGATATGCCCAGCAGATCAGGAATCCAGGTCCTACAGCTGCCAGTCACCCCCGTCACTCAGTAACAACAGTGATTAATTTATGTTCTATGACACCAATCTTCATAGACTTGTTTGCTGAATTCCTAAATTCTGAGCAAAAAAAAAAAAAATATATATATATATAACAAGTGCTCATGACACCACCTCCTGCTACCGAAGATCACCCACCTGTAACCTCTGGTAAAAATGTTGGAAGTGTTTGTGATTGGTATCTTTACCTGTCGATTATCATTAGAAAAATAAGCCTATGTCTCTACATCCTGCTATTATTGTGCTGCTATCCCTAACTTCGTTAGTTACTTTTCTCATGGCTGTGACAAATTACTTGACCAGAGCAACCTACAAAAGGAAGGAAAGGTTGTTCTACCTCACAGTTCCAGGAGATGCAGCCCACCGTGGTGGGAGAGTTGAGGCAACGGGAGTCTGAGACAGCTACTGTTAATTCACCCACATTGGGGAAGCAAGACATAGGAACACCGCAACACTGCTCCTTCTCTCCTTTTTATTCGGTCCAGTTCCCCTGCCACTGGATCAGTGCTACTGGAAGTTATACCTGCTCGCCCATTCCCAACCAGCAGCAACTAACACAACCTAGAAACATTTTCACAAACCTGCTTGGAATTTGTCTTCTACTTTATTCTAGATCTCGTCAAGCTGACAATCACTATTAAGCATCAGGATTCTTTTAACACTGTAGATTCAAATCAGCTTTTTTTTAATGCCACGCATTTGGTGAACAGTGTCGTAATAAATTATCTCTGAAGACTTTATTTAAAAAAAATTGGTGAATAAGAACTATGGCTTTATCTCTCTGGAATCACAGAAACAGGAAATGACTCATTCCTGGAGGACAAGTCAGTATTCAGCTAACTCTGGCTCTCAGGTTTCAACTTGGAATTTAATCAGTATATTGTATATGCATGTAACAATAACAATTAAAGAAGAAGAACTCATGAATTTGGGAACAGGTTGGGTGACACTGGAGGAGTTCAAGGGGTGGTAGGGGCAGGAGTAATGCATTACTCATATATGAAGTTACAAAAAAGTAAAATACAGGGGGAAAAGTGTTTGTTTAGTAAAGCTCCTTGCCACAGGATTTACTCCTTCCTCAGATGTAGCCCACAGACTCAGTCTCTGAGTGGGTTCCTAGTAAGGAGAGCAGGGGCTGTCTTTGACATGAACTCAGTGGCTGGCTCTCTGATCACCAATCCCTGGGGGGTGGAGCCTTGCCAGGCCACAGAGGAAGAAAATGCAGCCAGTCCTGATGAGACCTGATGGGTTAGGGTCAGATAGAAAGAAAGGAGGACCTCCCCTATCAGTGGGCTAGAGGAGGGGCAAAGGGGAAGAAGAGGGAGGGAAAGCTTTGTTCCATCTGCAGTTGATGTTTTTCAGGCAAAAATTTGCAGAAAGTTTCAAGGTAGATATTAACAAATGTTTCCCCACACACCTTTTTATGTTCTTCTTAACAAGAGCGATGTTTAGGGGCTGAAACAGTGCCTCAGTTGGCAAAGTACTTGCTGCATAAGCCTGAGGACCTAAGTATGAATCCCCAGTATCTTTGTAAAAAGCCAACACAGTAATTTTTAGCTATGATTCCCCACTCTTGGAAGACAGAAACGAAGAATACACATCACTCATTGTGTAGCTGCTCTCTCCAAGATGGTGAGCACCAAATTCAGTGGGAAACACTGATTCAAAAAAAATAAACTGGATTTTAGTATATTTATCCTATATTACATGTCTAATAAAAACACTTAGGAGTGAGTATATACCATGTGTGTCATATAATATAGGATAAACACACTAAAACCTATAGTCTTAAAGAAGCTATACAACAAGGAATACCCTAGGGAAGTTGCTTAATCCTCTTTCAAAAGGGCAAAGGCAGTAGATATCAGAAGCAGGAGAAGACAGGGAACAGGACAGGAACCTAACACAGGGGCCTCTGAAAGACTCTACCCAGTAGGGTATAGAAGCAGATGCTGAGACTCATAGCCAAACTTTGGGCACACACACACACACACACACACACACACACACACACACACACACACGATGTACAGCCTCTCTTTCTACTTCAAATGGGAATTGGTAACTATTTCTACCAAGAGAAAACAGTAGGATGTTAAATATTAGATCAAAAACAAAACATGTAGTTCTTCTGTTTTATGATGTCACATGAGAAGTCTAACTATACCTTGAGGTCAAGATGCAGGAGAGGACACACATACATACATACATACATACATACATATATATATATATATATATATATATATATATATATATATGTAGAAAGTTCCACTCATCTTTAAAAATGATCTGAAATCTGTCCTTCCAAACTGATCCATCATTTACTCTGAGACACAACACATACTTAAGAAGGAAAGCATGAATGCAGGAAATCCCCAAATTTTTCACATACAAAATGATAAGCAAAATATAACATTAGTTCAAAGCTGTTATATTTAGAATTCCTAGACCTCAATAATTCTTGAAATATACATCCATTACATGTTTTATTGGTGTATATGAACAGAACCAAAAATGATTTGTGCACATTATGAAAAGGCAAGTATTCAATACTTTAACTCTTTCCATATGTTCAACAATAGAGAAGGGGGCTATAAAAGATGTATTTTTGACATTGGAAGAAATCAGAAAAAAAGTCACACTATCTATGTTTGAAGTATTGACCTAGATGAAAATGCCTATTAACTAAAGCCAAAACTATTGGCTTCCAACTCAGTAAATTGTTATATGAAATCAATGATAAAATTACAGAGTCATTTTACTACACTGTTATTTACCAATTGGCCTACAAGGACGTATATTGAATGTACATCCCTGGAGAACCTGTAAAGTATATTGAAGCATTATTGCACTTCTTAATGATAACAATTGATAGTATGTTTACTAAACAACTTGTGATTATCCAGATTTAAAGTATACACATTAGATGATGATATAGTTAAAGTATATAACCACCCTATGAGATGCACCACACTGTCCTCCCTCTAGAACAGGAAGAGTTAGTAACCAAAGACACATAGTATAACAAATTAAGACAGACTTCAATTCTTGTGGTCTAGCTGCTGAACTTGTCCTCTTGCTGTTATGAGCTCTCTTGGGCTTAATGCATTTGAATGCCTACATCAGCACAGCAGTGATGGGGACAGATAACAGACATGGTTCATTTTCTTCATGTCTGAGAGCTCTTTCAACTGTTTTCTTTGGTGCTAAGTTTACATCCATGCACACTGCACATTTCCTTACACATGTACATATTCAGACAAAGAATTGTCTGTTAATCCTACATTGTGATAGAGCCAACTCACAGCAGAAATGTGCACATTTTTTTCTTTTTTTATTAATTAATGCAATTTAGAATTTGGTCATGGGCCCCTTCCTGCTCTCCTCATAGTGCCACACTTTCTCCCTCCCACATCCCCTCTTCCCTATTCTTCAGATTACGGGAGCTCCCCTTAACAGACACCCCAGCTCATCTCATCTATTCACATGAGGGTTGAGTTCATCCTCCTCCCCTCAGGTCTGGTAGGGAAGTCCCATCAGGGAGTAGTGATCAAAAAATGTAGTCCAGGATAGACATACCAGAGTGCACATACCCTAAGAAGATAAGTCTGATGGACGTCTTAGACTTCATGTGGGCCCACTAGTTTGGAGAATGGGGGATATCTCAGACATGGACTACGTTGCTCAGCCATGTTCATAACAGCTTTATCTGTAACAGTCAGAAACTGGAAAGAATCTAGATGTCCCTCATAGAGGAATGGATAAAGAAACCATGGTACATTTACACAATGGAATACTATTCAGCCATTAAAAACAAGAAAGTCATGAACTTTGTAGGCAAATGGATGAAACTAGAAAAGATTATCCTGAGTAATACAGACCCAGACAGAGGCACATGGTGCACTGTTTTTTTTAAACTCAGTGTGTGTGTGTGTTTCTACCTCTCTTATTTCTCTCATTTTCTTCTCCTTTACTTTCCATTACTTCTGTCTTTTCCTTGTCCTCTTTTTCCTCCTTAAATATTATCTCCCTTACTTCTTTAATGTTAAATTTATTGATGGATTTAACTATTACATGTTTTCTGGGGAGATGGCATTAGATAAAATTTCTGTAGGAAGAAAAAGCTGAGGGATGTTAAGACAACACTGATTTGAAACCAAGTTTTCCTAAAAATATGTCATTCTTGTGACTTTAACCATACACCGTCATTAGAAAAAACAGCTTGCTTCAAAATGTCTAACACTACACAAATATCTTTAAAGGTTGGTATTCATTTTCACTCCAACATAAATAAGAACCTACATGAACATACCCTGTTTATACTTTAGCTAATAATTTAAATTTACCAAATAAATGTACAGGTCTAGCTGTTCTCAAATGGAATAATATTTTTTTTGCTCAATATTCAATCATTAACAGTAACTTGTTCAGTGAAACTAATGGGATGGTGGAATGTAGTTTACTGTGATATACTCTTTGAAAATTACATTTCTAGAAATCATTCTAGTTTTGAAAATTGGCAAAATACCAGAAACCTCATTTTTGCCTTCTTATAAATAGCATCTGATTTTCTGATTCTTGTGATTTCATGCCAATTAAGTGAGAAAATGGAGCAACTGGCATGGTGTCCTGATAAAAATGAGTACTGGATGCTTGAAAGCATACATATAAATATTTGATTGAGAAGTTTCCACCATAGTACTAGGCACATAACTACTTGGTCCCCAGCTGGTGGCACTCTTTTGGGGAGGTGCATGTGGTATGACTTTGCTGGAAGGAAAACAATGCTAGCTGCCATCTTGAGAGTACAAAGCCTATATCTAGTTTGTTCTCTGTTTCATACGTGAGGTTCAAATAGTGAACTCTCAGCTTGTTGCTCTAGCAACCATGCAGACTACTTGTGTCCATGCTATATGCTGTCCCCACCATCATCGACTTTTACTCTCTGGTACCATAAGCCTAAATAAACTCTTTCTTCCAATGGTTTCATTTGTCATAGTGTTTCATTACAGCAATATAAAAGTAACTAATACTGCAGACTGGAACAAAACGGATCATCTTCTAAGAACTGTCATGTGCTCTCAAGAACAAAATAATTTTTCAGGCACTCTCACATAACTAGGGCTAAGATTATGGTTCAAAAGAAAAAACCTATACCAGGTCTGTTCCACTGATGATGCCTCTTGCCCTTTACCCCAGTGTCAGTACTCAGAAAAAATAAAGAGTCTTGAGAGGTGGGTGCTGTACCTCACTGTCTGTTCTTATTCCCAAAATGACTACAGTGACTAAGTCTCTCTGCTTTTCACCATAACTCATCTCTTTAATTGTTTTATTGGCAGTAGATGTGTGGTTTGGCCTAGCATATTGGGGCTGCCAGAGACTCAATTTTGCAGTAATAACTAGTTAAATTCCATCTTTTCCCTACATTCATCTCAAGGAGTATTACAAACAGGAAGAAACCAGAAACAAAGTGCTAACACTGTGAGAGTAAAATAAGGTGGTAGAAGGCATAAGGCAACTGGAAGACACTCTAACCCAGAAACCAAACAGAAAATGCATTCTTCAGATGTGGAATTGGTGCTTACACAAAGAATCACAAGGACATTTTTAACTTGATAGTAGGAAGTGTTGGACCCCTGATAAAAATTATAAAAATATCAAGATTCTTTAAAACAGTACAAAACAAGCACATAAGCAACATCAACCAATAAACAAAATAAAAAGTGAATGCTTTCAGGGTTTTTAGAGGCATTTGAAAGCAGTTCTCAAGCACTGATATAAATGACTGCACTTTACATTATGGAGTGTATAACATAAAGTGAAGTCCAAATCAAGTACCTGCCTAAGAATGAAATAAACTTCCTTTTCTGTCACCCACAAACAACTTTTTATATGTATACAGAATAAATAGAAGAGTTCAAGGTGCTTCTTACATGAGATTCATATAATCCACATTCATAAACATAAAAAAAAAAAAAAGACGAAGACCATCCAGAGATCAGAGAATACCGCATCCATTTAAGGGAAGGTTGAATGAGAAATCAGATGAACAACAGAAAAGAAGAGGAAAAGATCATTCGGAAGACAAAAAGGAACAGCGAAGTCAAAATAATAATAACCATTTTCATGGTAATATAAAAATACAGTGCGATGAAATATCTGTAAAGGCAGAGTGGACTCGGAAAGAGAACAAAGCTTAGGATATGTATTTATTACTTTTGAAAACAAAAGTTTACTTAATATTTTTTCAAAATATCCCTCCATCATAAATATTTCATGATGTTGACATTCATGAAACAATCTCAGTGGATAATTGTTAAATAGACATAAAATGACACCAATAGTAACTCATCCTTAAAGATGTCACATTATCTGGGATAGCTACAAAGATTGAATCTGAATCCTGCAGACAGAGACCTGAGAAGAATCTACTGGAAGTTAAAAAGCAAGCAAGGAAACTATTCACTTTCAGGAGGAAATAGTTAGTATGAAAAGTAAAACAAACAAACAAAAACAAACAATCAAAAAACAAAAGCAAATGCCCCTTGAAGCTGCCAAGAACTAGTCATCTTTACCAAGTTTCTTTAGCAACAATGCAAAACCTTTACTTGAACTTGCATTGACTACCTAATTTAAATAAAGGTTTGGAGCCTAACATTGTGTTTGCTATTTGTTTTTCAAGCCAAAAATATGGAATCAAGATGAACTGAAAACCTTGGAAACCAAACAGAAGCAAAGCAAATACTGTCTTGAAGGAAAACTTCCTGTGTCCAATCCTGAATAGAAAAAAAAAAATCAGATATAATAAAAAACAACTCAAAATGAATACATCAAATCACAGAAATATACACAATCTTCAAGGAAATAATCTACCATGAGAAATTACCCATAGGAACTATGAAGAACAGAAACAGAACAGAGAACTTTTACAGAAAGTCTATAAAATATCGGATAAGAGTATCAGAGAAAAAACATCAGGAGAGAAATAAAAACTGTTTTGGGTAGATTCCTAATAGTGAAATTGATTCATAGAAAACTGAAAATTTATAAATCTTTGGCAGACTTATCCAGAGAAGAAAGAAATTGCATAAACCATTAGAATTTAAATGAGTGTGTAAACAATGCGTAAAGCTGTAATAATGTTGAGGAAGAATATCACAAATATTTCCAGTTCTAAGCTTTTATACGACATTGACTAATTCTTAGACAAATAAAACTGACTCTTGAAGAATAAAAAAGTGTATACTTCCATAATTACATGTGAAATGAAACAACATACAAATACATAGAAAGCAGTTAGGCCAACAAACCAGCTTTCAATGTCCTTGTATTTTTTTCTTTTGTCATAAAGTATTTTTTAATGTTTTTTTCTTTATTTATTGCACTTTATTCACTTTGTATCCCCCCTGTGGTTCTCTCCCTCCTCCCATCCCAATCCCTCCCTTCCTCAAATCCACTGATAGGGGAGGACTTCTTTTCCTTCCTTCTGATCCATACATGCCCCTCCCCAAGTCCACTGATAGGGGAGGACTTCTTTTCCTTCCTTCTGATCCTAGTCAATTAGGTCTCATCAGGAGTGGTTGAAGTGTCTTCTTCTGTGACCTAGTAATGCTGCTTCCCCCTCAGGGGGAAGCAATTAAAGAGCAGGCCAATCAGTTCATGTCAGAGACAGTCCCTATTCCTAATGCAATGGAACCCACTTGGATACTGAGCTGCCATGGGCTACATCTGTGCAAGGGTCTTAGGTTGTCTCCATGCAGAGTCCTTGGTTGGAATATCAGTCTCAGGAAAGACCCCTGTGCTCAGATTTTTTGGTTCTGTAATAGCCAGAAGCTGGAAACAGCCCAGATGCCCCTCAGTGGAGGAATGGATGCACAAATTGTGGTATATCTACACAATGGAATATTACTCAGCAATAAAAAACAAGGAAATCATGAAATTTGCAAATAAATTGTTGGATCTGGAAGAGTGAGCTATCCCAGAAACAGAAAGATGCACATGGTATATACTCACTCATATAGACATATAATATAGGATAAACCTGCTAAAATCTGTCCACCAAAAGAAACTAATCAAGAGGGAGGAATCTTGCTAAAATGCTCAATTCCTATCCAGAAAGGCAAAGAGGATGAACATCAGAAAAAGAAGAAAAGAGGGAACAAGTCAGGAACTTGACACAGAGGACCTCTGAAAAGCTCTGCCCTGCAGACTATCAATGTAGATTCTAAGACTTATAGGCAACCTTTGGGCAGAGTGCAGGGAATCTTAGGAAAGAAGTGGGAAACAATAAGATCTGTCCTTGTATTTTAAAATGAATTAGAAAAGAGAGAGTGGTAAAAGAAAATGGAGCTACTTATGCATTGGCTAAACAAGGAAGAGAAAGACTCGAGTTTCTTTTTATGTTCTTGTAACACTCTTACAATTTTGTATAGAAGATGAAACATAATTCAGAAAATATGCATGTGTTAATTTAACTGTGAAATAAGCTGCAATAATTCTGGGAAATCTGTTACTAGAAGGCAAATGCCTACTTTAGCATTTGTACCAGGGCTTTAGCCTTTCCTTACTCTCTTCGTGGGATTTTTAGGAAATTCCAAGAATTTCTGTGGAAATCATTGGTTGTCATGGAACTCACTTTGTAGATCAGGCTGACCTTGAAATCGGAGATCCACCTGCCTCTGCCTCAGCATCCACAGTTCTGGGATTTAAATTGTGTAACACCATCAGCCAATAGTCATACTACAGGGAGATTGCAAGGAGCACCAAAGAGAAGAGGTTCCAAAACAGCCTAATCAATAAAAATAAAAATAAAAATAAAAATAAAACTGAAGGAAAGCAATTAAATGTGTATCAGAGTTACTATTGTTAAAAATAACACACCAGATGATCTGAAAGTTAAGTATACTGTATTACATCATCAATCGTTTCTCTTTATTTTAAAAATGACTCATTTCATTTTTAATTGTGTATGAATATGTATCAGTGCATGGGCACAGGCATGTGAATGTGGGTGTCCGTGGAGGTCAGACTATGGCATCCAATTGTCAGACGGTGGAGCTGTACATGATTGTGAGCCTCCTGACATGGGTGCCAGTAACTGAACTTGGGTCCTCTGCAAGAACAGCAAATGCTCTTAACCACAAAGCCATCTCTTTAGTCCTTCCGTCTTTATATAATCAACTTATGCCCTGCTTTTTTGTTGTTGTTGTTGTCTGAATTCCTCAATGTCGTTAACTTCTCTAGTCTGTGAATTGATTGATAGCTATGTCTCCAGTTGAAACCTTTCAAAGAGTCCTAGAAATTTCTGTGAAAAAATTTGGTTGAATTTTTAATCACTCACATCATTTACTTTGGCTATTTTCACTTCTCACTCTCCTCTGTTGACCTACTCTCACCTCTCTATCTATTCATTCTTCTAGACAGTCTTGATTCTAATTTCATATCATCACTATTGCCTACATAGGTATCTATGTATTAGTGTATTTATGGGTCTATGAAATCGAGGATCCACTCATAAAAAAATGCATAAAAAGCTTGCTGTTGTTGTTATTGTTGTTTAAATGTAGCTTATTTTTGCCTAATAAGATGATCTCAGATTGCATGTGGCTCTCTGCATGTGTCAAACTTTCATTCTTTCTAATGGTTAAATAAAATTCCATTGCCTTACATGGACTACGTGTCATTGATCCATTCATCTACTGACAGACACGCGGAATGAGTTGATAACTAGAGCATAGAGAATAGTGCTACAGTAAACACGGATGTGTGAATATCCTGTGGTACATCTTTCAGTTTTTAGTTGTACACTGGAGTAGTATAGCTGGGTCATAAACTAGTTCTTTTTCATTCTTGTGGAAATTTCATACTTGTTTCATGCTGGAATAATTTACATCTATACCAGAACTATACAAGGAGTAAACGGGGTAAGGGGTAGAGTAAATGTAGAGGGATTCAGTTAAATCATGCGGGTTAAATTTTTCTTTGCTTTTTTTGAGGCAGGATTTTTGAGCAGATGAAGTGTCTCAGCAGCCTACGAGGTTGAACTACAGCCTTTATCATGGGGTATGGCTTCATAAGAACTTCCTGCTCCACCAGCTCCTCTTTTTAATAGGGGAGGTAGTCTTTCTCCAAATGCATTTCAATTTCTGAGGCTCTTATGTTGCTCTGCCAGTGTTTGCTTTCACATTTATGGAGAGGCTCTGATGTATGTAGACCCCCCCACCAAGCCTATGTTTTAAGTAAATATTTTCACCTTATCAAAACTTGAGGCTACATCTGCCCATCATTTTAGCTTGACTATGCTTGATCTTCTGGTTTCACTCCAGGCTGGGTCCTGCAAGTGATCACAGGGTTCTCCAGGTCTCTGTCTCTTCCAGAGTCTTTGGTTTTACAGATTTGGCTATATAGAATTCTCTACTGTTGTAGAAATTCTCTTGGGATCTGCTTCCTTCTTGTCCTGGCTTAACAGGCAATAATGTAGGACAGAGCTACAAGGAATTTCTGCCTCTGCTTCACGTGTGGATCTGTCTTCAGCAAGTTTTTTTTGCTGTCTTAGCTTCAGGAGATTTTTCTTTTCTCTTGCTTTCTTGACACAGCACAAAGAAAAGTAGATTTTCTTTTTTTTTCCTGCTGCCAGAACAGACAGAAGTCAAGAAATGAGATTCAACATCTATACAGGGGGGTTGTCTTTTTAAGTTAAACTCAAGATCCATGAAGAAAGTATGATTCTGTGATATTCACTACAGTGTCCAGATGTCCCTAAAGTAGAATGAAATATTTACACTATACATGCATATCAGCACAGAGAGGGAGCATATGGAATCTGTATAGAGGATTTCTATAGAAAAAGAAGAAAACCAAGATTGCTAATAATATAATACTGATAATTAGGGGTCATTAACTCAGAAAACATCAAAAGAGAGGTGCTTATCATATGTACAACACATATATATATATATATATATGAGTGTGTATGTGCATATATTTTATATGTAGCATTATATACATAATAATGTTTGACAAACAAGCATTTTCGTTAGTCTAATAAGATGGCTTAGCAGATAGAGACACTTCTAGCTGGCCGAAAACATTTGAGTTTGTACCCAAAACTCAAATGATGGAAGGAGAAAATAGGCCCCTCAATATTTTTTGTGACTTCCACACATATGTTAAGCATGTGTCCCCCCACAAAAACCAAGAATTAAATAGAATATTAAATGAATTAATGTCTTAAAATACATTAACAAAAACTTATTTCACATAATCCTTATGCTAAAATCACCTACTACTTATATTCTAGAAACATTTATAATCCAAACAGCTCCATGTTGTTCATAGAGCCACGTTCTATTTCTGCTCCCCTCGTCCAACTTTAATCAGTTGTTTTAGATATATATACCCTTTCTAAACCCATTCTCAGTGTAGAATGACAACACTGCTCACCCAATCTCTTAATCTCCTTACCTCTCAGTACTGATGCAGGCTGCCCTCAGCAGACCCTTCTATGTGTCAGACAGACTGCCATGACTCACATGACCTAAGCTGCAGATAGATGAAAAGCTTCGGCGCACAATGTCAGTAATTTCCTGATGTGGCAGCCAAGTCTTAAACTCTCTGCTTCATGCTTCCTCTGACCTATGGTGGCTGTGGAGAGCCTTTACTGCCAGGAACAACCTCCAGCCGCTAACCATAGTAACTCTGAACTTGACTACCCTTTGCTGAAACCATTGGGAGGGGCTTGCCACTTGCTTTATAGGCTGCCATAGCCGAAGGTCCCAGAGGACCACATTAATGATGCCTATTGTACAGTCATGTGGTCTGTATCATTTACCTAGCTGCTCGAGGTCATTTCTCAATATTACATTTATAATTTAAGCCCTTATCTCAAGATTTTCATCTGAGAAAGCCAACAATAAAATATAACTAACAATTCAAATGAATGCATTTCTGTTCCATTGTCACTTTTAGAAAATTTGACCTTTCATTTTCTTTATCTATAAATTTTCTTTTCTAGTTGTTTTTACCTTTATAATTACATGTTCTCAACCTATGCCTACTTGGGCTGGCTTCCGGTTTCTTCTACTAAATTAAGAAGACCTTATATCTGTACTTTTAGCATCTCCATGGTTTGTGTCCCACAAACTCTTCTTACAGTATTTTCATTGTGAGGGCGCTACAGCTGGGGTACAAAGTGAATAAACTGTAATTAATAAAAAAATTAAAACAAAATAAAAGATCAGTGACTACTGAATTAAGCCACCTTTGAGTAAAAGCACATTTAATCGATAAAGTAAAGAGTAAATAAAAAAAAAAGAGTTGCCAGTTGTGTGTTGGTGGCTACCAAACTTTTCTCTACAGCTCATGTCTCTCTGTACTTGCAGACATATATTTTCAGTTGTTCATTATATGTCTCCACTGAGATACCACCAGATACAATGTATAGGACTCGTATTCTATAATTAATTTTATGTGTCCATAACACAAATATGCAGTTTTTAAAATATGTTTTTATATTAATATGTTTCCATCCTCAACATTCCTGAGCATTATTTGTACTCTTGTTTATTTCTTTATTTTTTTATAGAAATTAGCTATACAGATTTTATATCCTCCTATACATATATGCAAATACATTATATATCACATATAGCCACATTATCTGGGATTTAACATGTGTTCTGTTTACATGTATATTTACAAATGCACATATTCCTTATGAAGTACATATGATTAATTTTAAAGTAATGTTCCTCTCTGGATAATTCTTACATCACTTCTTATTTGGAAATGTACAGTATTAACCCAGAAGTCATACTGGATATCTAGGCATCCAGGACACTGTAATCTGAACCATCTTTTTAAAATTAGAACATAATCATCAGAAATTCTGCTTGCAATCACTATATCATGTATTTAAAATTTTCATCTACTAAGCAAGTACACCATGTAAGAAACAGAAGTCTTTGCAAATTTCCAGGCAAGTAAATAATGGCTGGTATAAATTATCATGTTTGAGGTGTTGCAGAATGTATATATTAATAGATGATCCTAAGAAAAAAGCAAACACAGCCATCAAGACTCAGGTGAAAAGAAGATGCTTGAAAGGAAACTTATCACAGCTGGTTCTACAAAAGTTTACCTATGAAGATATCTAATAAGTCCTACATAATCAAGACACTCAAAACCACACCAATGTGGTTTTTGTACTCTTAAATAAATTATCACATGATCTTTACAATCTAGTCTTTACATTACTGAGTCTCAAAGCATATTACTTACCATATGAAAAACTATAAAGAATTAGAACTGGAACGCGGCTTCTTCTCTAGTATAAGAAAATTTGTTTGAAGTATTTTCAGTTCTTTTTATTCAGCCTATCCTGCTCACTATCCAAGGAAAGTAGTTAAAATACCATTGACAGACTGATAACACTTATTTTCTCAACAATGATCTTTTATGGGTGATAAAATGCTACTTCCCTTGTAAAGAGAAAGGGCAGCTGCCTATGAAAGAACAGCGATCTCCCCAGGTGTGATCAAAGGAAAGTGCATTGTGTAACAAATCTGTGGAGGAAGGAGTTATTTCAGGACTGCTGGGTGACGTCAAATGTGGTCTTTTGAAGGTTAGCAATTTCGTGATCTATGTTATTTGATATTTCTGGGAGTGCTGAAATATCTGAATTGTATGTAAGTTTAATCTGTATTTTTTTATGCAAATCACACTCCTGGTAAAGTAAAATTAATAGTTTAAGGCCGCATTTATTGATTTCCTTCTTTGAAAGGTGCAGAATTGACTAACAGGCAGAGGCGTAACTAAAAATCTAACAAAATTGGTCAATGCAGTCTAACAAAATCTAACAAAAGGTATAGCAATATTTAAGGGGCACAATAGAGTGTAGAAATAGAATTCAGATGTCTTAACATGGTAAACAGACATGATCACAATGAAGCGAATGCCCGCCTTTCTTGGTCTGTCTCCCGTATTCTCAACAAAGCATGTAGCGCAGTACGTTAAACAGCCACAGTACCTAGATGGTCAAAATCGTCTGTACATGAGTGTGTTATATCAGTTTCTTAATTGTGCAGTTTTCTAACGATAGGTATATCATGAATATATAAATACTCATAGATGTATTTATTCATCTATATAAAGCACATAGCTTCTTTTTATGGTGTTTAGTCTCTCTCTCTTTCTCTCTCTTTGTATGTGTGTGTGTGTGTGTGTGTGTGTGTGTGTATCCATGACTATATGAATCTATGTAGATCAGAGGACAGCAAGTAGTTGGTTCTCTCTTTTCATCATGCCTCGCACTGTCATGCTTGGCAACAAATATCTTTACCTGTTGAGCCTTTCTCACAGCTTCCAAGAAAGGTATTGCTTGTTCATGAACACTTTAGTGACTATCAAGGCTATATGCAGTTTTTTAAATATTTACATAGACGTTGCCATACATTTCTCCTATGAGCACTCACGGAGAGGCATTCCATATGTCACAGGATTTAAAGACAAAACTCTAGAAATGAGTTTTAAGCTCCTCCCTAACTTGAACCACACTTATGTTGTTATTCTAATATATGAGGACCTTTATGGGTCTTTTTAAATTTTTTATATTAATTACAGTTTATTCACTTTGTATCCCAACTGTAGCCCCCTCCTTCTTTCCCTCCCAATCCCACCCTTCCTCCCTCACTTCTTCCCATGCCTCTCTCCAGGTCCTCAGATAGGGGAGGTCCTCTTCCCCTTCCATCTGATCCTAGCCCATCAGGTCTCATCAGGACTGGCTGCATTGTCTTCCTCTGTGGCCTGGCAAGTTCTTAATTCTCCTTTATCTTAAATTTTATTGATCTCCCCAGGGCTCAGTTTAAAATTCAACGAGAACTAGGTTACTAGACTCATTCAATTCCTAATCTGTCTACGAATTACTAAACTTTTTTTACAGCTACAGTATCATTCACTTGTAATCACTGGCTTTACATTTCTTTATTTCAACTTTGTATACATATATGTGCGCATATAATATAAGGTTGCACATGTATGTGTGGATCTGCTTTTCCATGCTTGTGGGTGTGGAAGGCAGAGACTGACAATGAAGTACCTTTCTAAAAATATTCTCTGTCACATTTTTTGAAACGTATTCTCTCACTGAATCTGGAGATAACATTTTTACCTACTATGCCTGACACATGAGCCCCAGTGACCCACCTGTCGCTGACCCCCAGTGCTTGGGTTAGTGCCAGAGGACAGACATGTACAGCCATGCCAGCATAGGTGCAGGAAAACATCCCAACTCCTCGGAAGCCTTTTCAGGGTTTCAAAACCAGCAGAGTGGAGCTCGGAAGGGACGTGAAACCAGACTGCAAATAAGTTCATAGACCATGTTAGGCTCAGACTTTTGTCTATTCAAAGTACAGAGATGTCATCAGTCAATCCCATTAACATTTTTCTTAACCTTTCATGTTTTGAGAGTTCTCAGCACATTAGAATGAATAGCATACATGTTTTGGCTTTACAAAATGCTCCAATTAGATGTTTTAGAAGAATTCTAGAGAGGGTTGGTGACTAATCCCAGGTAGGTTTAAGATGAACTTAAATATAGCATAATTATTGTTATAAATGTAGAACCATTTCCACAATACTTTATGTATGACCAGTTCAGGTTTTTATTTTGTTTTGTTTTTTGTTTGTTTGTTTGTTTTTGGGCGTCACCACAGACTTAAGGATATACGGTAAAAACCCATAAATGTTTACCCTGCATGGTAATGGTTTCACTCTCCTTATCAGCGATAACTGTGTGGTACCCATAGGTCATTGCTATTTACAGTTATGCTTTTTTATTATATCTAGAAGATGAAATATAGACATCTCTGCTGCATAACGTTATCTTGAAATTTAAACCAGAAATGACTTAGCATAATTTTAAAAGTACAAACACATACTTAGTCCTTATTTTTATTTTTCATTTTTTTATTTTAATTTTTTAATATTAGTTACAGTTTATTAACTTTGTATCCCACTCCCTCATTCCCTCCCAATCCCACTCTCCTTCCCTCATCTCCTCCCTACCCTTTTCCAAGTTCACTGATAGGGGAGGACCTCCTCCCCTTTCATCTGACCCTAGCTTATCAGGTATCTTCAGGATTGGCTGCAATGTCCTCCTCTGTGGCCTAGCAGGGCTTCTATTCCCTCGGTAGTGGTAGGGGGGGTCAAAGAGCCAGCCATTGAGTTCATGTCAGAAATAGTCCCTGTTCCCCTTACTAAGGTACCCACCTGTTTACTGAGCTACCATGGGCTATATCCGAACAGGGGTTCTAGGTTATATCTATAAATACTTTATATAAAATTAACATAATTATAATAAATTTGTTCTCTTTCATGTATAAGGCTACATACCTTCATGTATAAGTGATATAGATATAATTCCTTTCCAAAAATAAGTAATCTAGGTTTTCGGCACTGGGTTAGGTCAAGTCAAAGCTTGGGCCCTGGAAGTCGTAGAAGGTAAGGTTCTCTCACTCATCTTAATAGGTCAATTAAATAAAAGCAGAGAAAGTTTTACTTAGTGTGGCTATACTGTGAACAGGAACAGACCAAAAGAGGTCCAGTTACCCCAAGGTTCAGCTTTGGGTGCATGATGTGAAGCTCTGATTTAACCGGAGGCAACTGAGAAGCCTTGGTCCTGGTGTGGTCCTCCTCACCATTGTCGCATCTTTGAATGGGCTCTGCTCTTTCCTGAAAGGTGGTTTGGCGATTTGTCAGAAATGAGTGAGACCCGTTTTCTTGGAGGCTGTCTCTCTATATGGATAGTATTATTTCAGTCTTTTCTTTCATTAGGATGAAAAAAATTCTGGAAGAAGTTATACTTCTTTGGAGTCTTTAATTTCAGTTATTTGACAACCACAATGAGGAACTTTAGAATATAATTTCTACCATGAAGTTTACATTTTGTCTTGAATGAGATTATGTTTTTCTTGCTAAGGTTTCTTTGCGAGGGTTAAAAATGGCTCAAATAAAGATGTGAAAATGTATTGGACAATGTGGTTAAGATGAATGACATCATATGAAGTTCATTTGGGAGGTATAGGAAACCTGATCATCATAAAATGTGAATTTTCACTATGTTATCACAAGTCTCTTCCTGTATGTACGTGGATCAATTTCTGAAATCAGAAGAGGAAGGAGCAAATTGCTGAACTTTTGCTAGTGTGAGCTTGCCAATCAGCCAGCCAGCATTTGTCCATATTAAACAAACAGAAGGGACAGACAATTAAGAAGAGTGTACTAACAGCTGATATGTATTTTTACAGTTGATTGTTCCATTGGCCTGAGGCCAATGTGGGAGTTAGACTTGGGGTAGAGAAGCTACCTTTGAATTGTGCACTTCACTACCGTAAAGTGGTGGAAAGCAAAGATCTTTGGGGAAGTATGTCTCCTCCCAGTTGCTGTGCTTCCATGTGTCTCCAGGCACCTCATCTGGCTTGTATTTTTGGAAACCTAAGGCGAAAAGAGTAGAGTAGAACTGTGGAAAGATCTGGGAATACTGGGTGCCGAGGGAAGAAATGATATAAGTAAGCTGTTGTGCAAAAACTGGGATTAAATTTAGTGAATCCTCAGGGAATGATTAGTTTGGGTAAGTTGTAACCTCAGTTTCATTGACTTCTATGAAGTCTTCAATTTGTTTATTTATTTCTTCCTTCAGCCAGTGATCACTGAGCAGGGAGTTGTTCAGTTTCCATGAGTATGTAGGCTTTTTGTTCCTTCTGATGTTGTTTAGATGATGATGATCATGATTATTTGATAAAGAAAATGGACTAATTCAATATTCATATCTTGGTTGAGGTTTGCTTTGTGACTGTCTATATGGTCAATTTTGGAGAAGTTTCCATTTGGTGCTGAGAAAAATGTATTTTCTTTTGTGTTTGAGTAAAAAATTCTGTAGAAATCTATTAGGTCCTTTTGATTCATGACCTCTGTTATCTTCATTATTTCTCTATTTAGCGTCTGTATTTATGATCTGTCCATTGGTGATAGTGGGGTGTTGAAGTATCCCACTTTTAAGGTTTTGGTATTGATGTGTGATTTATGATTTAATAATGTTTCTTTTATGAATGCAGGTGCCCATTTATTTGGAGCATAGATGTTCAGGATTGTGACGTCCTCTTGGTGGATTTTTTTTTCTTTGCTGAGAATGTAGTGTACTCTTTCTTGTTTGATTAATTTTTGTTGAAAGTCTCTATTTTAGATATAAGGATGGCTACTCCATCTTGCTTCTTGGGTCCATTTGCTTGGAAACCTTTTTCCAACCCTTTACTCTGAAGTAGTGTCTATCATTGTTGCTGAGGTGTGTTTCTTGAATGCTGCAGAATTGTGGATTCTGTTTCCACAACCATGCTGTTAGCCTGTGTCTTTTCATTAGAGCATTGAGAACACTGATGTTGATAGATAATAGTGACCAATGATTGTTAGTTCCTTTTATTGTGGAGTTTGTGGTAGTAGTGTGTTTGTGTGTTTGTTTTCTTTTGGTTTTGCTATTGTGAAGTTATCTATATCTGGTATGTAGTAGACTTCATTTTCCTGTGTTTCAGCTGCATTAGAATAGCCATTGTTTTGGAGGGTTTCTGGTGGAGCCATGATGTCCTGGGTTTTGTTGATTGTGTTCTTATACTTGCCTTTAGCCATTTGGTTGTCTGTAAGCCTTGGCTGTTTGTTTCTGGAACCTACACCAAAGACTGGCTCTGCCAGTAGTAGTAGTCATGATGACAAGAGAGGTACAGGGAAAGAGGAATGGGTGCTGGATTCCCAGATGCAGCCATGCTGGAGTGTTGGTTTAGAAAGACTGAGCAAGGCCACAGGTACCGTGAAGGGCAGGGTCTTGGGCACAGGTGCTATGAAGGGCAGGAATGTATGCACTGATGCCTATTAGGGAAAGATTTGGGGGGCAGGCAAGGGCGCCTTGAAGACAGGTTGCAGCTGCTGGGGGTTGGTGCATCCACCTCAGGTAGCAGCCATGGGGAAACCAGTGCCTCAGAAGGTTGCTGAGCTGCAGCTTACAGGCCTACTGGACGCTGTGTTTCTGAGACTCAGATTCATCTGGGCTCCACACTGTTCTATCTGTCTGATTCTATTTTCCAGCTGTTCTCCACAGAGAGACAAGTAGAACTGTGCTTTGACGGTTGGGATGTTGTCCCAGAAATCCAGATGTTGCCCTAGTTGAGGAAGGAGGGTTCCAATGTCTGTCTGCTGACGCTGAGGGACCCTGTGATAGGGGGCCTACATTCCCTTCAGTATGCGAAAAGGACATGGGCCTCACAGTTCCTGCCTCTTGGAAAAAGGAGATAGTCATGGGGGCCTGGATCTGATGGTCTGCAACTCCTGGGTTGTCTCCTCCAGTTTGGGAACCACCAAAGTTGGCGTTTTTGGTCTAGCTGTCTGTTTACTCACTGGTTTCCCAGTCTCTGATCTTCTCCACTTAGATTCTGTAAACACTGGACGCCTTCATTTTGAAATCCCCCCTTTTTCATTTTTCTATTGTTTTGTTTCATCCAAATTCAATGCGATTGTTGTATCTTAATATATTTTTATTGCTTTGATTTGTTATCTCTTCAAAAAAATGTTCTTTTCAAATGGGAAACAGAAAGGGAATGGATTTATTTGTTGGACTCTTGAAGGAGTAGAGGGAGAGGACGCTATATTTAAATTATGTCGTATGAGAAAAGAATCTATGTTTAATTAAGGGGAATAAAGAAAAATAAAATGTGGTGGCTTGTGGATATAGTATGTGAGTGAGTTTTATGTTTTTTCAGTAGATGCAATGGAAGGTCTTGTTCAACAAAGCAGTGCAAACTTCAGCATGTGATTGAAGTTAAAATTTATTTTGACTCCCATTTCTTTCTGAATGGAAGGCTGAAATTCAAGTAAATAGCAGTTAATTATTGGATTTTTCCAAAAGGGTGTTATGGTGGTATTCCTGATAACATTATATCAGATGTCAGCTGTCAGTGGGAAGAAACAGTAATGACATGGGATTTCAAAGTCTATGTTTTTACAGACAAAACCTGCTTTTGCTACTAATATAACCTGTTACTAGGTTATGAACCAAGAAACGGGACCTGTTACACTATGTATGATGTAATATGTATGTATTTATGTATATTACTATAATAACAATATGTATGATAATACAATTATATGTGTGTATATTATATGTATGCATATGTATATAATTTTGGATGGTATAATACCACACCTGGAATCAAAGAAATGTCATTTAACAGTATTAAGGATTTGAATGCCCATAGCTGTTTGTACAGTGAGGTGACAGAGGAGGAGGAAAAATGCAAAGAGTACAGGGATGGACCTTGAAAGCCTACTATGTGACATTTTCCTGCTAGTTCTTATGTTTTTTAAGCATACCTAGTTATATTTTATCATTGGATATAATTTAAAGCTTCATAAGTATGTTTATATTTTAAACCATTTATCAACAGAATTCAGCTGGAACTGCTGTAAAACAGTCTAGATGTGTTCACTTAAGGAATTTCAGTAGATTGTCATATATACTCACTCATATAGACATATAATATACGATAAACCTACTAAAATATATCTACCTAAAGAAACTAATCAAGAGGGAGGACTCTTTTTAAAATGCCCAATTCCTATCCAGAAAGGCAAAGAGGCTGGACATCAGAAGAAGGAGAAAAGAGGGGACAAGTCAGGAGCCCGACACAGAGGACCTCTGAAAAGCTCTGCCCAACAGACTATCAATGTAGATGCTGAGACTTATGGGCAACCTTTGGGCAGAGTGCAGGGAATCTTAGGAAAGAAGTGGGAAACAGTAAGATCTGGAGATGACAGAAACTCCATAAGGAGAGCAACAGAACCAAAAAATCTGAGCACATGGCTCTTTCCTGAGACTGCTATTCCAACCAAGGACTATACGTGGAGATAACCTAAGACCCCTGCACAGATGTAGCCCATGGCAGTTCAGTATCCAAGTGGGTTCCATTGTATTAGGAACAGGGACTGCCTCTGACATGAACTGAGTGGCCTGCTCTTTAATTACCTCCCCCCTGATGGGGAAGCAGCATTACCAGGCCACAGAAGAAGACAACACAGCCACTCATGATGAGACCTAATTGACTAGGATCAGAAGGAAGGAAAAGAAGTCCTCCCCTATCAGTGGACTTGGGGAGAGGCATGCATGCAAAAGGTAGAGGAAGGGAGGGATTGGGACGGGAGGAGGGAGGGAACCACTGGGGGGATACAAAGTGAATAAAGTGAAATTAATAAAGAAAAAAAAGACTCGAGAATGGTGTGTTAGTATTTGGTTAGTTGCTCCATAAAAATTACATATTTATGAAAATCTAGTTCAGAAAAAGCTATTCTCTGGTGAATATTTCCACTAAATTTTCAAGTGAGTAAACTTGTGTGCTCTGAACACAGGAGAAACATTGCAAGTGCTTTTCTGAATGGAGATTCTTTGATACATAATAAAAAAATTTATGTATATATTATAAGGATTTAATAGGATTCATTCTCTCATTCAACTAATACCTACTAAATGTGTCATATATCATAGAATTATTTATTGAGAAACAAGAAATTCACTGGCTACTCTATTTATTATTGGGAAAAAATAATTGCTTAAAACATTTAAGGAAAGCACTTAACAAGGATGATTAATGATGATCAATATTAGTGTCATTACGATCTCTCAAAGTACTTTAATAGACCACGCTGCCATAAAATAAAAGGAAAAACTTGTCAATTTTGTTACATTTATATGCTTGTGTATATATATATATATATATATATATATATATATATATATATATATATATATACACATGCAGTCATATGTATCCAAGGTTTCTAAACTCACAAACATACCAGTCATTCTACAATTTCCATTACAGTTCTCTATTTTAAGATATAAAATCCAATATATCTTCTCTTAACACAGAGGCTTAGGATTCAAACTAATTTAATAAAAATTTTAAATGAAGTTGGAATAGTGAGTGACTCATAGGTCACAAGTGGGTGGCAGGTGACAGAGGGGAAGGCCTTGAGGCAGAAAAGAGACTCTCAGTACTAACTATTCAGTCAGAATGGAATGAGGTATTACTTCCTCTGTTTTTTTTTAACCTATGGTTAATGCATAAGTCACATTTCCCCACACTTCTATACATGAAAGTAATATTTACAGGATTTGTAAAAAGAAACTCATCAAGTGTCTTCCCTAAAAACCATCAAAACTGAAGATTTAATATAGGGTTTTTTTTTAATATCATGTTTATGTGGCTAGATTTAGTATCTTTCTCTCTATTCCTTTCTTTCCCATAAGAGAGATAAAACAGCTTTCTATAAGCAGTATCATGTCTATAATTTAGCTGTCTAGTCTGGATTCTATGTTAAATCATAGTCATTTATGCAAATATTCACATTTTTTTTGCTGATCACCCTAAGTAATTTACATTTTTGTTGTTTGTTTGTTTGTTTGTTTTTCAAAGACAGCCCTATGCTTCAATTGTCAGAGGACCCACATGAAGAACAAGTTGCACATCTGCTACATATGTTGAAGTGGCCTAGGTCCAGCCCATACAAGCTCTTCGGTTGATGTTCCAGTCTCTGTGAACTCCGATGGGTCAAGGTTTGTTTATTCTGTAGGTTTTCTTATAGTGTCATCGAGCCCTCAGGCTCCCTCAATCTTTCCTCCCATTCTTCCACAAGACTCCCTGAGCTCTGCCTACTGTTTGGTCCTGGGTTTCTGCATCTGTTTCCATCAGCTGCTGGATGAAGCCTCTCAGAAGACAGTTACGCTAGGCTCCTGTCTGCAAGCTTAGTAGTGGAGTATCATTAATAGTGTCAGGGATTGGCTCTCTCCCATGGGTGAGTCTCAAGTTTGGCTAGTTATTGTTTGACCATTCCCTCAATCTCTGCTCCATCTTCATCCCTACACTTTCTTGTAGGCAGGACAAATTTAAGTCAAAGGTTTTATGGGTGAGTTGGTGTCACCCCCACCCCTCCACTGGAAGTCTTGCTTGGCTACAGGAGGTGGTCTTTTCAGGCTCCATATCTCCCACTGCTAGGAGTCTCACCTAGGATCACTCTCACTGTACAGGTTTAAATGGATTTTCCTTTGCTCTGTTTACTCTAAATTACTGAGGATGGAGGGTCACAGCAAGTTAATAATTTACTGTAAACAGCGCAAACAAGAAATATATTTAAACTTATATTATATTAAGTCAATGATTTTGCTTTGCTTTAACAAGACATGCTCACAGATGTATTAATACCAAAACAGACCATGATTTCAATGCAGAATCATGACCTATTTTCATATCTCTGGGTTAACTACTGTAGATTAAAAAGACATAAATTACAGAGCTAACCACATGTTTAAGACTAACAATGTACTTAAATGTTTCAAAGTCTAAGCATTAATAATAGTACGAGCAGAGCAAATCTTGTTTTATCTAAACACATTGAACAGCACCCTTATTTAGTATTGAAGTGCAAAAATCAGAAATTAATGGTGGAAGAGTGGGAGTCTAGAGAGATGATAGGTGGTTAAGAGAGTATGGTTATCTTGTACATGACTGGGGTTAAGTTATCAGGACCCATGACAGGCTGCTCAAAGTTGCTTTTAACTCCAGATTCAGCTTCAAGGAACCCAACATGTTCTTGTAGCATCTATGTGCACCCATCACCCATGCTAATCTCTCTCTCTTTCTCATCTTCTCTCTCTCTTTCTCTCTGTCTCTCCCTTTCTCTCATACACAAAGACACAAATATATAAATAAAAATTATGGAAAAAATAATTTACAGTGTAACTATGAACTTACACTGGAATAATTGTATCATTCTAATAAAGACAAAGACTGAAAGTTAATTATTTTTATTTCTTTTAGTAATGATGACATTACTGTTATACCCATAGCCTTTAAAACAAAGTCTATACAAGCTAAATATTACTAAGTTCATCGTGTCAATTTGTCTATGCAAACATTAGGAATATGAGGGTTAGAAAGATGGCTCCCTGATTACAAGCATTTACTGGTCTTACAGAGGATCCATGTGGTTCTGAACACACATGTCAGACTGCTTTCAACCGCCTATAACTCCAATTTAAGGGGGTCCAATGACGTATGGCCTCTGCAGTCACCTGTGTACACATAGCACGTACACATAAATCTTTGCATGTCCACATACATTCACCTAATTTTTAAATATCTAAAAAAGTACTTTAAAATGAAATAAAAGCCTATCTATGTAAGTGTGAGTATATTTAACATAATTCTATCACATGAAATAATGCTTATAGTTAATAACATTAAGAAAATCCTGTATGTTAATTAAATTTAACACCTAGGATGAGTGAATGTTACAATATAAATCACTGAGCTTACTAGATTTTATAGGCATATCAGAGATGAATAGTTTGTTTTTCAATATGCAGTGATCAGTGCTATAGAAGAGATGCAGGGTTAAGCTCTGAATATATCTCATGGAACTTAATTAAAACGTTCTTTTCTACTATCATCCTGGTAAAACTTGCTAGTAAATAGAAACTTAACACTTAGCAACCAAAAAAGCAGGAGAAAAAAAATAAAACCACACACTTTTGAGAAATTTACATAACTGATATGAAAACAAAAATCTACCTAAAACAGAGGTTAAATATCAGTGCTGAAAGAGAAATTACTAGCTACATGCGGAGAGTAGAGCCACTGGAATAAAAATTTCAACAGAAGTATGAGCCTCATTCTGTAAACAAGTCAGTCATGACAGTAACAGGTTAAAATGTTTGTAGCATTTAATACTTGAGATATGGCAAAGATTCAGTGATAGTCAAATGGTAGAACAGACATGAAAATCAGTGGAGCAGTTTCTGGGATCAGGTGTTGAGAACGGAAAGTCTTTAGTGAGCAATGGATGATAAAAAGAGAAAACTAACTCCAGATATTAAAAATAATAATAAAATCCAACAGTGACATATTGGATGCTATGGATACCACAGCAAAAGAGGTTCTGTAATTTTCCTTCAGAGAAAGAGAGGTACAGAAATATTAGAAAACGACATCACATAGCTACATTTAAAACAGAAAAACATTTTAAGGAAGAAAAGTCTTGATTTATTAGAAATGCACCGAATTTACTATCATCCCTACTACTCAGCTTAACACAAGGAATGCAGCTAATCAGTTTCAGTGTGAATTTCTGAGTGGAGAATAAGCACATAAGAATGCATGCAGGAAATGAAGGATGAGATGCCGCTGGAGACTTTCATAGGTCATGATCAGAACTGAGGATGTAGGCATGCTTTAAACAACATCAAGGGCCTAGTATGAAATTAGATAATCCTCCAAGCTAAAGATAGAAATAAAGGTTGTTCTTAAAGATGAACAGAAATATGTCCAGCGAATGCCCAATATGAAAACGTCAAGGTACCCTAAAATAACAAGTTGAGTTAAACTTGGTGGCTGTAGGGACCAATGATCTTTTGTAGTCTTTTCAAAGTGTCTTCAGGAGTGTATAAAAATAGAAGAAAGAGAAACTGTTACATAGTTAAAAATGGTGCTTTGTAGTAATATAGACAATTCTACAAGGTTTTGGTATAACTAGAAATGTTGAAAAGTAGTAGAATAAGTAGTAGGGCTAGATGTCTTAAAGACACATATATTTGAGTAAGCTTGGAAGTAAATTCCATAATAAAGAAAATTAATTGGACACAAAGGCTGAACAAATTATGCTGACAACCTTCCAAGAGCTCATAGCCCAAGAGGCCCTTCTCTGAAGACTTGAAATTAAACATGACCTGATATGGAGTTGAAGATAATACTTAGGTAACGTGAGAGGAGTTAAAGCAAGATTCAGTTTGCAGTAACAATGAATGATATGTTTCTTCAGAATAAATAATGTAAAAATAGAAAGTAGTTTCTTTTTTTTTTTTTAAGAGAAAAGAATAACCAGAATAAGGTGGTGATATTTGAGGGCTAAATGAAAAGTCCTATATGATCACTGGTAGTTGATGATGCAACCCCATACATTGAGTCTGAAACTTTTTTCACTTCTGTATTCCTTCTTTCATTTGTTTCCTATTACATGACAGCAAAATCAGAATTAGTAAGGAATGAGGAAATAGATGTATAGGCAATGAGCAGCATCTTGGAAGATTAAAGTAAAATGGAGTGATTTAAGGTTGGATAACATACATAAATAAAGCAAAGTACAGCACAGCAATTTGTTTCATAATGAAGAGCGTTAGAATGAAGTGCTTTCAAGATGAATGACAGGAATAACTCTTCCTGAGAATCCCACACTCATATCTTCCATGTGGATTGTTACTTCTGAAAGTTAAATCTCTTTTATACTCTCACTTTTGCACTAGGTGTTTTTTGTTACATGGCTTAAGCTATATTAAAACATTTTTGTCTTTTTAAAGAAAGTTTATACCATAATTACAACATGTATACCTTCACTTTCTTCCCTCCAAAATCTCCCATATACCCCTCCCCACTCTTCTTCAAATTCATGGCCTCTTTTATCACTAATTACCACATGCACATACACACTCAAGCACTCTTTCTCCACCCCACCTCTCTTAAATATTGATTGCACACACATACATTCTTAAAGATTACCAGCTCAGTCAGTACAATGTTACTTGGTTTTTTTCTTATTATCTTTTCTTTTTTAGTTTTTTAATTAATGTTTTATTTTTTATATTAGTTACAGATTATTTACTTTGTATCCCAGCTGTAGCCCCTTCCCTCATTCCCTTCCAATCCTACCTTCCTCCCTCCCTCCCTTATCTCCTCCCTGCCCTGCTCTAAGTCCACTGACAGGGGAGGTCCTTGCAAGTGTGTTTTCAAGGCTGATCATATAGCACTGGACAAACAATTGGTGTGGCTTCCCTGAGGAAGATCACCTCTCCTGTTCTCAGGTGTTTAGTTGTCTATATTTCTTTTTGAGGGTTGAGGCCTCGTGAGCTTTTCTCCATTTATTTTGGCTTGTTTACTGTTGTCATTTTGTTCCTCAGATCAGGTAGTCTCAACTTTGTTTCATGATAATTTGTCATGACCTATAATATTTTTTAGTGTAGAAGCCAAGCATGTAGGCTCCAGATGGACAGAAAGACCTTCTTAGACTATGATAGACAGCAGCACTGGGCTGTGGCTTCTGCTGCAGGTGCCCCTGCCATCTTGGTTAGTGGACTATACAGGGGTACTCAGAAGCACTACTTGTGAGTTGCCTTCCCTGTGGCGTAGCTGCTCTATTCTTTTGGTTTCACTGTTTAACCAGATAGCTACTGATTCCTCTTCCTCTTCTGTCTCACCTTCTATTTTGTTTTACCTTTTGTTTGCTGATTAGACACCCACTTACTTTTTAAAGGAATATCACTGGTCTAAAGATTAAATACTTTTAGATGCCCTTTCCTGTGTCTAGTGGAAGGATCATGGCTGAGTTGGAGGACATCAACATAAGGGACTCTGTTGCCTGAAAGAAAGTTCTTCAGAACTTGGAGGTGAATCAACTTTGGGGTGATAATTACCAATGTTAATGTCGTTTACCAAGCAATCTGCTCTAGAATTTATCAGGAATTGCTTTATGCATGACAATCTCAGAACCTTCTCTTGTTCATAAAACTGACATATTAGCTCTCCTAACCTTTCTGCTTCATGGGAGGTGAAGCTTGAGGCATTCTGTAACTGTTTTGTACAATTTTTTCCACAGCCTCCAACTTACACCTGCTCAGATGGATTCCTTTTTTCATCTGTGAATTCTCACTGAATGATATTTGTTTTTAAAAACCAGGAAACACAATATGATATGTGTACTCAGAGCTCTCCATCTTCACCTGTTGACCTTTCCGCTGAGCTTGATGGACAACTGATGGGCAGAGTGAATGGAATTTTATGTAAGAAGTGGGAAATAGTAAGAGCTAGAGGGGACGGGAACTCCACAAGCAGAGCAACAGACCAAGATAATTTGAACACAAGGAACTTCCCAGAGACTCATACTCCAACCAAGGACTATTCGTGGAGATAACCCAGAACCCCTGCACAGATGTAGCCCATGGCAGTTCAGTGTCCAAGTGGGTTACATAGTAATGGGAAAAGGGACTGCCTCTTACATAATCTGATTGGCCTGCTCTTTGATCACTTCCCCCTGAGGGGGGAGCAGCCTTACCAGGCCACGTAGAGGACAATGCAGCCACTTTTGATGAGAACTGATAGACTAAGATCAGAAAGGAGAGGAGAACCTCCCCTATCAGTGGACTTGGGGAGTGACATGCATGCAGAAAGGGGAGGGAGGGTGGGATGCGGAGGGGAGAAGGGAGGGGCTTATGGGGGGATACAAAATGAATAAAGTGTAATTAATAAAAAAAGTCATATATTTTCTCTTATTTCCACTAGAGATATATGCATTTGGAAGTACAGACTTTAGATTAACAATTAATTAGTGGCTTTGTGATATGATGAAAGTAAGCATATAAGAGCCAAATTTATGTGAACCTGATAGGTAGTACATTCCCCAAAACCTAGCTTTTGGGAGTTGTGCACAGAAGAATTGTGAGTTGAAAGCCCACCCTAATTCTACAAAGTGATTTGGAGTCAGCCCAGGTTACATAAAACTGTCTCAAAAATAGATATTGTACTAATTTAAATCTAATAAATAATAAATATGAACGAACGCTACAAAATCTTTTAGTCCATATTTATGTATGGCTACATGATTCTATATGTAGCCTACCTGTTTGTATATCATTATAAAATATCATGATCTTTTTTATTTAAATAGGAAGAGAATTGAACTAATGTGAAACAGTTACGCAAAATTCAGCAGTCTTGATCATGGCATGGTCTAACTCTCTCAGTTTTGCAATGTAACATGAGGGGACCTACTACGGAAAAATTACTCAGAATGAAGCCATGCATTCATGGATAACTCCCTCCCCGCAATGGCTGTTCCTTTTTCTGTGAGACTGCTGCCCAGGAATTCAAGGTGACTACATGTTCAGGATAATGACTTCTCTTTTTGTCAGACTTCCTTCAGCCTTGGAAGAAGATAAGACAGAGAGACCCTCCCCTCTCTCCCCATAGTAGCATGCCTATGCAGAAGCAAACAGGAGTGTGTCCAAAGGAAAGGAGACAGACATGAAAGGAAGGTTAATATGCCAGCCATTCATCCTGGCTTGAGTTAACTTGTGAACGCAAGTGAGTCAGTTCTCTCTTTTTAATTTTTTTTTGTATTTTATTTTTTCTTATCAGTTACATTTTATTAACTCTGTACCCCAGCCGTGTCCTGATCCATTCATTCCCTCCTAGTCCCTCCCTCCCTCCTTCCTCTCCACCGTGCCCCTTGCCAAGTCCACTGATAGGGGGGACCTCCTCCCCATTCATCTGATCCTGTTTTATCAGGTATCTTCAGGACTGGCTTCAAAGCTCTCCTCTGTGGCCTAACAGGACTGCTCCTCCCTTGGGGGGTGGGGAGGCCAAAGAGCCAGTCATTGAGTTCCTGTTAGAAATAGTCCTTGTTCCCCTCACTATGGGAAACCAATTGGTTACTGAGCTACCACAGGCTACATCTGAGCAGGGGTTCTAGGTTACTTTCATACATGGTCTTTGGTTTTTGTTCTCCTAACAAAAGTTTTTTTTTTTTTTTTTTTTTTTTTTTTGTTGAGAGCCAGACAAACCCAGTGCTTTCTCAGAGGTCCTTTCTCAGAGGTCCTAGATATGATAGAACAAAAGGAATCTAGTTCTGTGTCCTTGCCCAGGAGCAGACTTGGCCAGGCCTGGTGTAAGGGCCTGGAATGAGTTAAGGTTTTGGTTTTTGGGAACTTGGCTTTTGCCCCTAGAGAGACTGATGTTATCAGTCGTTGAGCCACTGAGTATGCCTTTGAGTTATCCTGTGTTTCCCTTGTGTAACATTTCTTGGTTAGCTTCCTGATGACCTTTCTTGTACTGTATGATGACTTTTTGCTGAGTCTGTCCTATTTTTCTCCAGCAAATAATATATAAGGTATTGTACTTCATTAAGTTTGCTTGTAGAAGCATTTGTCTTTTTTATCTTCTCATCCCCTGGACTGCTTCTTCTTATCACTAAAGAGCTTGTTTTTCCAGGTTGATTTTTGGTGCTTCTTATAAAAGAACTTAAATATAATATAAAACTACTTAATTTAAATTTATAGGTAAGTTAAAAATAAGGTGTGTCGAAAACCATTGGCAGAGTTGGTCTGTGTTTATAACTGGTAGCGATTTAAGACAAAGTAGCCTTTCTGTGTTTCAAAGACACACAAAAATAGCCTCCTGTGTTTTAATAGAAATACATAAAGAAATTCTGTTTTGTTGAAAAATATAAATATTATAAAGGAGCTATAAGAATCATTATCAAGTGGAGAAAAATGATATAAAACTTTAGTAATAGAAATATGTTTTAATAAAGATGGTATTTTTAATGATTTACTTTTATTTTTTTATTTTTTTTTTTTTGTCCCTGTTCCTATTACAGTGGAACCCATTGGATACTGAACTGCCATGGGCTACATCTCTACAGGGGTCTTAGGTTATCTCCATGCATAGTCCTTGGTTGGAATATCAGTCTCAGGAAAGACCCTTGTGCTCAAAATTTTTAGTTCTGTTGCTCTCCTTGTGGAGTTCCTGTCCTCTCCAGATCTTACTGTTTCCCACTTCTTTCCTAAGATTCCCTGCACTCTGCCCAAAGGTTACCCATAAGTCTCATCATCTACATTGACAGTCTGCAGGGCAGAGCTTTTCAGAGGTCCTCTGTGTTAGGCTCCTGACTTGTTCCCTCTTTTCTCCCTCTTCTGATGTCCAGCCTCTTTGCCTTTCTGGATAGGACTTGAGCATTTTAGCAAGAGTCCTCCCTCTTGATTAGTTTCTTTAGGTGTACAGATTTTAGTAGGTTTATCCTATATTTTATGTCTATATGAATGAGTCTATACCATGTGCATTATTCTGCTTTTGGGATAGCTCACTCAGGATGATCTTTTCCAGATCCCATCATTTACCTGCAAATTTCATGATTTCCTTGTTTTTTATTGCTGAGTAATTTTTTTTTAAATTTTGTTTTTTGAAATGGTTGATCACCGTTACTATGCTCATTCCTACCATTCAAAAATATTCAACTATTGTTTCCTACTAATATTTAAAGAAAGTGTGCATAGTTTTTAAATAGGCTCAACCTATTCCTACATGTTTATAAGGGCAACTAGGGTTATGTTTAAATTTTTAATATTTTTCATTTTAACCATAATTTATATTTTATCAGAGACAGCTTTTGAAGTGTGTGTATGTGTGTGTGTGTGTGTGTGCGCGCGCTTGTTCTTTTTTTTTCTTGTATATTTTTTTTTATTTAAATCTTTTATTTATTTTTTATTAATTACACTTTATTCATTTGTATCCCCCCATAAGCCCCTCCCTCCTCCCCTGCCAATCCCACCCTCCCTCCCCTTTCTGCATGCATGCCACTCCCCAAGTCCACTGATAGGGGAGGTCCTCCTCTCCTTCTTTCTGATCTTAGTCTATCAGTTCTCATCAAAAGTGGCTGCATTGTCCTCTACTGTGGCCTGGTAAGGCTGCTCCCCCCCCCAGGGGGAAGTGATCAAAGAGCAGGCCAATCAGATTATGTCAGAGGCAGTCCCTCTTCCCATTACTATGTAACCCACTTGGACACTGAACTGCCATGGGCTACACCTGTGCAGGGGTTCCAGGTCATCTCCACAAATAGTCCTTGGTTGGAGTAGGAGTCTCTGGGAAGTTCCCTGTGTTCAAATTATCTTGTTCTGTTGCTCTGCTTGTGGAGTTCCCGTTCCCTCCAGCTCTTACTATTTCCCACTTCTTACATAAAATTCCATTCACTCTGCCCATCAGTTGGCCATCAGGCTCAGCATCTGCTTTGACAGTCCATACTGCAGAAGCTTTCAGAGGCCCTCTGTGGCAGGTTTCAAGGTGGTTTCCTGTTTTCTTCTGGCTTTCAGAGGCCCTCTGTAGCGGGTTCCGAGGTTGTTTCCTATTTTCTTTTTCTTCTGATGTCCATCCTCTTTGCCTTTCAGGATGGGGATTGAACATTTTAGTTAGGGTCCTCTCTTTTGCTTAGTTTGTTTAGATGTACAGCTTTTAGTGGGTTTATTCTATATTGTATGTTTATATGAGTGAGTATATACCGTGAGTGTCTTTTTGCTTCTGGGTCAACTCACTCAGGATGATCCTTTCCAGGTCCCACCATTTACCTGCAAATTTCATGATTTCCTTATTTTTCATTGCTGAGTAATACTCCATTGTATAGATGTACCACAGTTTCTGCATCCATTCTTCAGTTGAGGGGCATCTGGGTTGTTTCCAGCTTCTGGCTATTACAAATAAAGCTGCTACAAACATGGTTGAACAAATGTCCTTGTTGTGTACTTGTGCCTCTTTTGGGTATATGCCTAGGAGTGGTATGGCTGGATCTTGAGGAAGCGCTATTCCTAGTTGTCTGAGAAAGCGCCAGATTGATTTCCAGAGTGGTTGTACCAGTTTACATTCCCACCAGCAGTGGAGAAGCGTTCCCCTTTCTCCACAACCTCTCCAGCATGTGTTGTCCCTTGAGATTTTCATCTTGGCCATTCTGATGGGTGTAAGGTGAAATCTCAGGGTTGTTTTGATTTGCATTTCCCTAATGGCTAATGAGGTTGAGCATTTCTTTAAGTGCTTCTCTGCCATTCGATATTCCTCTGCAGAGAATTCTCTCTTTAGCTCTGTTCCCCATTTTTTAAGTGGATTACTTGGTTTGGTGCTTTTCAGCTTGTTTAGTTCTTTATATATATTGGATATGAGTCCTCTGTCAGATAGAGGGTTGGTGATGATTCTTTCCCAATCTGTAGGCAGTCGCTTTGTTTTGATGACGGTGTCCTTTGCTTTACAGAAGCTTTTCAATTTCATGAGGTCCCATTTATTGATTGTTGCTCTTAGAGCCTGTACTGTTGGTGTTCTGTTCAGGAAGTTGTCTCCTGTACCAATGAGTTCTAGGGTATTCCCCACTTTTTTTTCTAGCCGATTTAATGTGTCTGGTTTTATGTTGAGGTCTTTGATCCACTTGGACTTCAGTTTTGTGCAGGGTGATAAGTATGTATCTATTTTCATTTTTCTACATGTAGACATCCAGTTGGACCAGCACCATTTGTTGAAGATGCTATCATTTTTCCATTGTATGGTTTTGGCATCTTTGTCAAAAATCAGGTGTCCGTAAGTGTGTGGGTTTATTTCTGGGTCTTCTGTTCGATTCCATTGATCCACCATTCTGTTTCTATGCCAGTACCATGCAGTTTTTATAACTGTTGCTCTATAGTACAGCTTGAGATCAGGGATGGAGATACCTCCAGAAGATCTTTTATTGTAGAGGATTGTTTTAGCAATTCTTGGTTTCTTGTTATTCCATACAAAGTTGAGAATTTTTCTTTCCAGGTCTGTAAAGAATTGTGTTGGCAATTTGATGGGAATTGCATTAAATCTGTAGATTGCTTTTGGTAAGATGGCCATTTTTACTATGTTAATCCTGCCAAGCCATGAGCATGGGAGATCTTTCCATCTTCTCATATCTTCCTCTAATTCTTTCTTCAGAGACTTGAAATTTTTTTCATACAAGTCTTTGACTTCCTTGGTTAGGGTTACGCCAAGGTACTTTATGTCATTTGTGGCTATTGTGAATGGTGTTGTTTCTCTAATTTCTTTCTCAGCCCTTTTGTCTTTTGTATACAGGAGTGCTACTGATTTTTTTGAGTTAATTTTATATCCGGCCACTTTGCTGAAGGTGTTTATCAGCTGTAGGAGTTCCCTGGTAGAGTTTTTGGGGTCACTCATATATACTATCATATCATCTGCAAATAGTGATAATTTGACTTCTTCCTTTCCCATCTGTATCCCCTTGATCTCCTTCGACTGTCTTATTGCTCTAGCAAGGACTTCCAGCACTATGTTGAAGAGATATGTAGAGAGTGGGCAGCCTTGTCTTGTCCCTGATTTCAGTGGGATTGCTTTAAGTTTAGTTTATTTTTAAGTGTGTGTGTGCGTATGTGTGTGTCTGTGTGTGTGTGTACATGAGTGCAGTTAACTATGGAGGCAAAAAAAAAAAAAACACATTAGATACTTTGGATTTGGAATTATAGGTGACTGAGGTTTACCAAACTTAGTTAAGAACTAGAAAATAAACTCAAGTCTTTTATAAGGTTAATAGATATTCTCATCCATTGAACCTATTTTTTCACCTTCTAATAAAGAAAGTTAAAAATATTTTGTTCCATAAGACAATTTTGTATAAAAGGTAAAGTGTCATTTTAAAAATGTAAATAGAGAAAATGGGGAAAATCCAGAAAGTTCAAGAACTCTATGAAGATAAAATGTATAGCTCCTAAGAACATATTGATATAACCATAGATGAGTGCATTGCTGAACTCTCAGCAGAGAAGCTGCATCTTCCAATAGATGCTAATTAACACAGAGACTGCAACTGTACAATAATCAGAGAGTGAAAGACTTTAGATCAATCAGCCCTAAAGGTGATATCTGTATCATACCTCTCCCCTTAAAGTTCAGGGTTCTAATCAGAAGGGGAGGTGGAAAGATTGCCAGTCAGATGCACAGAACTCAAGGACATGGTAATAGGAGTGATGCACAAATGAAACCACAGACTATGACAGCAAATACAAGACCTTCACAAGCTCCAACCAAGAAGAAGAATGGAATGAAGAAGAATGTGGATGAACGGGTTGGCACAAAGTCCCACCACCAACCAATAGGCTGTTTGTAAAAGTTGCTAGGAGATAGAAAATCAGTTTTCTTCAAATGGAAAGACACTGCAGCCGACCAGCCATGCCTCAGGGAAGGCGGGAATTGTTGGCCAACACAAAAGAGATTCCATAGTTGTTTATTTTGTTGTGTGTTCTGTACTTTTTCTTTGTAATTTGTTTTAATTTTAAGAAAAAAATATTACCTGAGATAAGTAGGAAAAGTGGTCATCAGGAGTTGAAAAGGAGGCGGGGAGGGGGGAGAAATGACCAAAATATATTTTAAGAAATTTCTTTTAAAAAGTAAAAAGTGAAAAATTAATAAATATCAGAGAAACAGAAAAGAGGGAAAGTGTTATGCTTAACTACTAGGTTAGGTTAGACATTACTAAATATGTGTGTGGCTTGTTAATATCTTTAGGAGAAAGCTACAAAAACAGACAATGGAACCTTTAACATTCCTCAATTAACATTTAAATTCATCTTTTGGAGTTTCAACAGTAAGGATAAAAGAGGGGCTGTCCACAAAGGCTCTGCAGAACCAGCCCATGCCCTGGAAAAGGGCATATTTCCCTAAGCAAATGAACACAGACCCCCACAACCTCTCCCAGAAAGAAAGGAGCTTCTGAGAGACAAGGCTTGTAGTTGTACAAATTCTGAAACTGAGAAAGTGCCCGCAGTAAGGTTCTAAGAAGCTGAGACTTTGCTCCCTCTGCAACGGGAGAAACGACCACCCTTCAACAGAAGGAAAGAAAGACCTTCCCCCCAATGTTTACTGCAATTAAAGAGCAAAGCTGCTTAGGGTTCCCACTGAAGATGCCTCTCAAGAAGATACCAGCCAGGAGCTTTGGGAACCTTAAGCATAGCAGACAAAAATGTTGATTTCATTTTCTGAATTGGAATTTTGTTCTATGATTAAACCAGAGCTCTTATTTAAGTAAGTTTGTATAATAACTGTCTTACTTGTCTATGGTTATGACAAAATACCCTGACAAAAACAACTTAAAGGAATTTGGCTCATAGTTCAAGGTAAAATTTATCCTGGCAAGACATCCAGCAGGCAGGACCTTGAAGTACCTAGATAAATTAGGTACCCAGATCCCAGGGAATAGGGCCACCCACAATGAATGAGTATTCTTACCTCAATTAATCTAGTCAAAACAATCCTCCATAGGTATTTCCAGGGGCTAATATGATATAGGTATTATCTCTCATAGGTACTTTCAGAGACTTCTTTCCTGAGAAATTCTAGATCTCTAGAATTCCTGATTAGAAAACTTGCAAGGGCAAATGATAAGGTATGACATAGTTCTCACTTAGAGGACTCATTCAGAGGTTGGGGCATATTCTGAGATTACAGTCCGCTTCCCTGGCTCAGCTCTGTAGCATATGGATGGCCAAGAAGTTTACAAGCTTTAGTAGCAACAGCAATGGTGGGTGACTGGAGTACAGACTGGGTCTGATACCTCTGTTACAGAATAAAATGTAAATTCCATCTTACACAGGAGCAGGAAGGGGGTGCTGCACTCAACAGGGCTATGGACTCTTCAAGTGACTGACTGAGTCAAAGGAAACATGAGTCTGTTGCCCCAAGCAGATCAATAAAAAATTATTAAAGGACTTGGTGACTCATGTCATATAGGATGACAGACATTATCTATTCTAGACACCTGTGCCTTTGGGGAGAAAGAACTAAAGTAGACAGTTCCACAAGTGGTAAAAACCTATCTCCTGTTTCTATAACTGAGAAAGTAGAACCAAGCCATTGCCTTCACTGAACCTAATAGAAAGGAGAAACACTCCTCAGGAAAAGATAGAGATTAACATCACACATATGCCCAGCTTTCAAAGATATAAATTTGGTTTTCTCTGACACTATCTCAGTGTGGACAGAAGGCTAGCCTACTCTGACTAACAAAACCTAAAAGGGATTTTCTATAATTAAACTTGTCTCTTTGAGTACCCACTGCCTTAAAATAACCTGAGGTTAAGCCCATGAGTACCTATAAACTTTTAAAAGATTTAAGAGTCTCTTCAAACAAGAGGAAAGACATCATTTTATGTATAAAGATGAGTCTCATTTATAAGTCTATCATGAATTATAAGTTTACACAGTGCTTTAAAGCGTTTTTTTTTTAATGTTCTGTTAGTATAATCATGTATATTCAGTGAAGACAATAGCATACTATTTCCTTTTTAATCTATCCCACCAATGGATAATTTCTTGGAATTATTCTTTCGGTGCTTTGCCATATTCTTAGTATACAGCCATTAGTATATGTTTTTTTCACTGTCTCCTTTCTAAACTCAAATGTTAAAATAATGAGGACAGCCATCCTACAAAACTGAATGGTCTTGAGAGAATGACAGGAGCACAAAGGGGAACCAGGGCCATTGTTAAAGTAGAGTGCTGTTTTGTATGACAACTGGGGCAATTTGTCCTTCATTCTCCAAAATTTGTGTGCCCAAATTAAATCTGAGTCAGATTCTGCTTTGGAGCATGGTTCTCAGATTACACACACACACACACACACACACACACACACACACGCACACACCCACCACCCTTCTATCTTTGGGTCATGACCTTTGAGTTTGACCTTGTGCCTTCTCTGGTGACAAACCTGTGCTTTTGCCATTGAGAAACTCTTAACGAAGATTACTGTGCTTATAGTCAAAGCAAGCAACAAACAAACAAACAAACAAAATGCTCTTCCTCAAAATGCTTTAAACACTGTAATATTAGAATTTACCATTTCATATATGCAACTGTGGTGGTTTGAATGAAAATGGCCCGATAGGCACAAATATTTTAATGCTTTGTCCCCAGCTAATCAGCTCATCAGGAGGGATTAGGATGTGGCATTGCAAGAGGAGGTTTTCACTAGGAGTAAGATTTAGGGTTTCAAAAGTTCATGCTAATGGACCCAGTGTCTCTTTCTTCATGCTTGCTGAGCACAGATCAGATGTGAGTGAGTTCTCAGTTATTGCTCCAGAACCATACCAGCTTGCTTACCATCATCCTTCCTTCCATAATGGTAATGAACTAACTTCAGAAACTATAGACAAAGCCTCAATTAAATGTTTTATTTTATAAGACTTGCCTTGGTAATGGTTTCTCTTCATGGCAATATTACAGTAACGACAAGTGACTATTGTTAATTATATACTAAGTGTGACTTTTTCTAGTGAAGCCTACATACATGTCTTGAAGGTGCATTTTTTTTCCCTTAAGGCTGTCTGTCACTCTGTCTTCTGTCTCTCTCTTTTTCTTGATGCCCATGATTAAACCCATATTAATGTTTTTCTTAATGAACCTCAACTTCTATATAAAAATAACAAATATGAGAGATTCAATTTTGATAAAGATCTCAATGGTATATTCCAGAAATGAAACGGTTTCAAGCCTGCTTAATAAGTTCTGCCTCTTTTTATAATGGTGCACCTTAGTCCTTACTAACTAACTCCAGTGATCAAAATCGAAGTTGATTGGCCATTCTAAAATTCTACATGGGAACTTGTTACTCTAGTTTGGCTTCTTCTCCAGGTACTCCTGGGGAAAGACCCTAGCCAGAATCCTTAATGCCAAGATCAAAAATAGAACAAGCTCTCTTATGAATACTGAATGGCAGTAGACATGTAAAATCTTTTCCATTCGCTTAAGTCCCAAACTACAAACAAACTGTACTCTGTGGGAGGCAGAAATGAACTCTAAAAGGAAAGCAAATGATACAGCTTTTGTAGACATGTTTGGCTACAAAAATAAACAAATACATAATAATTTCAAGGGAAAATATGTTTTGTAGATATGAGTTATGTTATGTTAATTCATGTCATGTTAATTCATGATTAAGAAAGTAAAGAAGCAAGATAGTATAAACTGAGCCAAGAACCTGAAAATCCACTAGTGCAAATATATTCCTTTTCCTTTCTCAAAATTATCTTCTAATTTTGTTTTTTGCTGTATGTCTCCATCAAAGCTCTCTTTAGATATCTCATTTTCTTGTTTTCTATAAGCAGAGAACCAACTACAGTTAGCTAATTTATTTTCTCTCTATCTGAATTCCCTACAGCTTAGAATCTGGGTGATTTTCCCCTAAGGAGATAGATGCAAGCTTCTTAAAGAAGAGTTTGTGTGATGAGAACACTTAGCATTTCTCATAGCAAAGCCTTTCAAAAAGAAATCAGACTTCAGGATACATGCTTATACCAGTGCTTGGAAAATCTGAGGCAGGCAGATAGCCATTAACTCAATCAAGGCCAGCCTAGCTGACTCAATGAGTCTAAAGCCAACCAAGCCAGCCTCAACTACAAGTCAAAAAAACCAAGGGAAAAGAAAGGGCACATCACAAGGAATGTAGAATGGAGACAGTGCTCAAATTGAGTGTTTTAGGTAAAATGTTTTCTTTAAGTTTTTAATTATTAATAGCACATATTGATTATATATAATAGTAGGTTTTATACTGACAGTTTCACGCATGTATTTTGACGGTATTCACTCCGCAGTATACTCTGGTGCTCTTCCCATTCCAGCTGACAAGCTGATCCTTACTGTTTTCCAGTCCAGTCCCCAGTCACCCTTGTACTTTTTTTAGTTAGTTAGTTAGTTAGTTAGTTAGTTAGTTAGTTAGTTAGTTAGTT
>NW_026585504.1:26461999-26471019 GCF_907164565.1 Psammomys obesus | reverse complement strand
GTTAGTTAGTTAGTTAGTTAGTTAGTTAGTTAGTTAGTTAGTTAGTTGGTTGGTTAGTTGGCTGGTTAATTAGTTAGTTAGTTATTTTATTTTTTTGGTGGTCCATGAAATTTCATTTGGGTTGCTCAGAATAAAACGAAAGAAAGAAAGAAAGAAAGAAAGAAAGAAAGAAAGAAAGAAAGAAAGAAAGAAAGAAAGAAAGAAAGAAAGAAACACTTTCCTAAAGAATAAAATCAAATATCTTTACATCAATTGCTGTTAGCCCTAGGGCAAAAGAACCATTTAAGAATGCTAAAACATACAAACTTAATGGATTCCCTTTATTGAGAGTCCACAATGTAATTTTGAGTATTGTAGTTTTATATTCTCCAGTCAGCTATTATTATGCATTATTTGGAAACTGAAATCAAGTATTTTAGGTGTTTAGGTGATGCCAGTTGAAGTAACTAATATAAAGTACTAGTTATGCATACAGAAGAGAGTCACAGAACAAGGCAGCAAAGGCTAGTCAGTACTCTACCTACACTGGGGTTTTAGTATCTCCCAAACGGACAGTCTGTGTTTTTATTTCTGTCTGAAATGTCTGTATTTCTTTTTCTCTTCCTTCCTTCCTTCCTTCCTTCCTTCCTTCCTTCCTTCCTTCCTTCCTTCCTTCCTTCCTTCCTTCCTTCCTTCCTTTCTCTCATATATATACTCACTTTACATCCCTATCATAGCCCCTCCCTTCTCTCCTACCTGAACCATCTCTCCTCCCTCTTTCCTCTCATCCCCCTCCTCTACTAGCCAAAAAGGAGGAGTCCCCTTTCCCACCAACCCGCCTCAGCACATCAAGTCTACCTATGAAAATCAGATTTATCAGGCCTGTTCAAAAAAAGGTATGACTTGTTCCATAAAACTCAGTTTTACTTTAAAACAAAACAAAACAAAACAAAAAATGCTACCAACCTCTCCCTCTTTCTCAACTTTGATCCAAGCAAGAAGGTTGTTTTAAATTGGATCCTCACACTTGAGTCAGATTTTTATAGAAACACAGCAAGACAGGAAACTTGTTCTGTGTGAATCATATCTTCTGCAACTGTGTTAACCTGTAAATATGGTGAAAAATGATTGAGTGCATCCTACTGAAACAACAGGTCAAATCCCTTTCATAACTGACTTCAGAGAAATTTATTTTACCTTTAAATGTCTTTGCTTTGTGTCGAATATTGCTCCAAGCAAGGAGCCCCTCAGCTGTGTAAAGAAATATTTTTTATAAAATGAACATTTGAAATATGGCTGAATTTTAAATAAGTTTATAACCCTATGCTACAACTGTAGTGTGTCCTCCAAATGTATATACTGAAGTCATAACTTTTAATGAGACTAAATTGGAGATAGAACTTTTTGGGGAAAGCATGGTTAAATGAGATTATAAGGAGCAATGGGGTCCTGACCTTAGGATCAATGGCTTTATTAAACAGGAAAGATCAAATTCTTCCCATATATTCACTCTAAGGAAATATATAACTACTTTTTGCAAATCAGGACAAGAGTCCCTGCCAGAGTTTATTCATGATGGCATCCTGATTTCAGACCTAGATGTCAGAAATCCCCAGATGTGAGGAAACTCTTTAAAAAAATCAGGCATCTTAATGGACTTTCCCTATGGCAACCTGGAATAGCCATGGCACCATAAAAATTTCAGTTGCTCCAACAATCACAAAATCTCAATGTTCGGAACCCAGAAAGAAATCTTTTAACATAAACAAAATTATAAACTTACAAATTCTGTGGTAGCTTGTAAAGACTGTAGAGACACTCCATTTGGCTATTCCATGGAAAGTTACTGCTTTTTTTTGTAACTGCAGCATGTTAAGACCTAGCTGCAAAGATAATTACATCTTCATCTGACACTTTGTGGAAGTAATTTTGATTTATGAGAAAATTCAATAGCTCTTAACTTATGATAACAAAATTAATCATAGATTGATTTTATTATGGAATGATTAAGCATGGGGATGAAGTCATCATTACATTACTAATTTACACACTACAAAGATACAATTTATGTTTGTGATTTTTTAATTTTCAAGTTCCAAATCCCACTAAAGCCTACTGCTAATGTGGGTCTCTGGTTTAACACTTCATAGCCTCCTTTTACGTAATGCCACCTAACTAAATTCAGAAGGGGATTTCAAAATATAAATAGAGATGGCAATTTTAGAAATTTCATTAGTAATCCCTCCCACACCACTGATTAAGTTTGGTTTTGGATCATTGATTGTCAAAAATATTCACTAATAATTCCCTGAG
This sequence comes from Psammomys obesus, assembly GCF_907164565.1. Lineage (NCBI taxonomy): Eukaryota > Metazoa > Chordata > Mammalia > Rodentia > Muridae > Psammomys > Psammomys obesus. The sequence goes on along the minus strand of NW_026585504.1, from coordinate 26,468,727 downwards.
CTAAAATGATTATTTAATACATCCCTATACCTTTTATATTTCAAAACACAGATCAGTCTTTTTTGCCATGCTTTTAAATAAGGAAAAGTTATACAAGTATCTTAGCTCTATAGCAGCTTTGAAATGAATAGGATTTTTTTCAATATAACAGTGTTTCACTGATGTCATGCAGGAGGCTTATAACAGTACATGTGTAATAGGAAATATGAAAATATGAAAAATATATCAGTTGTGACTTTATAGAAATATACTTATTTGCTATTTCTCTAAGCTAGAAGCATGTTAGGTAAATAATATTTCTTTTTCTTTCTTTATGATTTGTCTATGTATTTGATACTAGGGAGCTAACTCAGGACCACTTCTTTTGCATTTAAAACACATAATCTATCACTGAACTAAAGCTACAGATCCTTCAAGTTATTTTTAATTCTTATTAATTGAAAAGAAATTTGCTGGGGTTAGAATAATTACCCAAACAGTATGTTTAAAATACTAGAGGTTATAGTATTTATATTGCAATGATCTTCAAAAGATAAAAAGACAAAGAATACATTTTCTTTTTCCTTTTCCATATTCAAAAAAACAATTATGGGAACTTATAAGCGTTAGGATTTTGATGTTTTCTTTTTGGCTCAGAGTTGAGAAGTCAATGATAATGGTAGATTTGGTTTCTGTGATTACAGAGCTCTTACACTTCTGGGAGAAAAAGGCTAATAAAGCAATAAAATACATCGATGTAATATTATAGATATGGTGGATGTTTTGGGCGAAAGAAGATATGTGTTTTCTTAGGTATTCTCTTAGGTAAGCAGATAAAAACAGTGGAATTCTCCAGAGCTACTAAGATCTGGGAGACGGGCCTTCTTAGAGCTGGAGAAGCAAGAGTAGCTTGGGAAAGAAGGAATGTAGCAGTTTATCCTAAGGGTAATGGAAAACAAAATAAAATAAAACAAAACAAAAAACCCTAGAATGTATTTTAAAAGCAATTCAAATTGAGGATTGAGCACTTTTTCAGTCTAGCCAGTAGAAGTGAAAGATGTCTGTAATGCTAACAAGGAAGCCTACAGCCATGAAGACAAGTTAGGGCTAGCATAGGCTAAATAGCTACAAAGCAAAACACTACCTAAAAAAGAATTCTCAAAAACTTCACCAGCCTAAATAATAAATCAGAGGAAAAACATATGAGTGCCGAATAGGCTTATGTTCAGGGAGTCTGAAAAACGTGGCTACGTAGACTAAGATATGAATAAAGAAGATGGGGAAAACAGAAAATCAGCAGTACTTGGTAGTGCATTGAGTGTGTGAAAACCAAAAGAGTACAGTATACCTATGTAGGAGATTATAATTTCAATACTAAACCAGATGAATTTTTATAAAGCACTCAGATTATAATGTGGCTTATCTTGGTTATCAACTTTATACTCCTGGGAAGAGGAAACCTGGACTTCAGGATCCTTCTAGATTCTGACCAGTGCCAATGCTGTGAGGCATTTTCTTAATTACTAATTAATGTAGGAGGGCTCAGCCTCCTGTGGGAACTATTATACATAGACAGTTGGACCCAGGCCTTGTAAGAAAGCAAGCTGAGCAAGCCAATGGTGGCAAAGCAGTAAACACCATTCCTCTGTGGTTTCTGCTTCAAGTTTTGTCTTGTCATCTTAGTCATTTTTCCTAAATGATAAAACTCTATGATCAAAGCAATTTACAGAATAAAGTGTTTAATTTGGGGTGCAGAGTTTCAGAGGGTTAAAATTAATGACCATTATGGTGCAAAGCAAGACAGCAGGCAGGTATGCATGGCTCTGGAGTAATAGATGAAAACTTATATCTTTATCTACCTGCATGTGGACAAGAGAGAGCAAACTGGTCAAATTAACTGGCTTGAGCTTTTGAATTTTTGAAGCTCAAGCTCTGGTTTCCCCAATATTACAGCATTCCAACAAGAGTATTCCTCTTAATCCTTTCCAAACAGTTTTGCCAACTGGAGATGGAATATTCAATTAGAGCAGCCTTTTTGGAGGAAATTGTCAATTAAACCACCATGCATGTCTTCCCTAGATAATGGGCTATCATTCGTAAGATAAAATAAATCTCTACCTCTCAAGTTGTTTTTGGTCATAGTGTTTAAAACATAAAAACAAACCAAGGCAAACAACAACAACAAAAAACTCTATAGCTGTTCTGTTGTGTTTATTTTATATTTCCGTTACCCTTGTCTAATCCAAGCTTATTACACAGCAGAGACTGGCCTTGAATTCTATTCCCCTCTGAGTGTTTGGATTAAAGTCATACACAACCATTCCTTGCTTCTCCAGATTTTGTGCCAATGAGATAAGGAGTCTGAAATGGACAGTAGAAGTTTTCAAGTCATTATATTTGCAAATCTCTAAGGATTCCAAATAATTTTACTATTTTGATTAACTATTGTGATGCTTCACTGATCATTTAATTCTACCACAGTCTATAGTATTTACCTGTAAATTTTGTCTGTAAATTCTCATGAGTGAAATCTAGTTCTGAAAAAGTTATTCACATCCTGGGTAAAAATATATCCTAATTCAAAGAGTACAGCTTAGAGCTTATCATTCTTAAGGAGTCCAGCATTTCACCATAGCAGTACTGTCCTTGAATTCTGAGGATTTCAGGTTGCTATGTAACCAGGGAAGTAGTGCAAAAATTCTTTTCAAATAATTTATCATATGCACCAATCTCCTTAAATGGGCACACACACACATGCAACTTGAAATTTTAATGCAGTTTTTTAAGGAAACGCTTAACTTTTCATCACTTTTCTTAGTCCACAATTAATGTTCCATAAGACATAAAAGTTAGTTAAGTGATTTTCTCAGCTTCTTAACTGACTACATATCATGCTGATAATCAAAAAAATATCACCACTGATCCCTTTTCTACCTTTTCAGAATGACCTTAAGAATGGCTACAAATTACTAATTCTGCTACTAAGACTGAAGAAAAAAGATCTTCAGCGATAGTCACAAATTTAGAAACAGCTGATGACCTTAAACAGGAAATTAAGAATTTCAGAAGTGATTATTACTCTTTTTTAAAAATGAAGGAAAATACTCCATTACTAAGCTTTCCAAGTTGAAATAGTCAACATCTTCAAGACAAACAAATGATTTTATGTCCCTCTTATTCTGTCCTAAAAGAGAGAATCTTTTGTCTTGATATATATTTCAGGTTGGCCCCAGGTATCAATGAGTTAAAATTTGTGTGGAGAAATACATTTCCCCTCAGATATTATTAAAGCATGTTTAACTGATAAGTTTTACAAACATGTGTAGGCCAACTATTTCTTCTCATAATTTCAAGAGATTCTGTACATTCTTCCTGTCTTCATTTCATTTATATTTCAGGGAAAGCACTACTTACTTACCAACACAATAGAGAAAGCCAACTATAATTACACTTGATAGTAAGAGATGGGAATATGTACATGTTTTAAACTGTCATGTAGAAGGTAAATTCTGTAACACGGTTATGCAGGCTTTGTGTGGTTGATACAGGTTCAGTGAAATCTCCTATAATGATATATTAAATTTCACAACTCCAATACCTGTAAATGCTATTTTGTTTTGAGAATAAGTCTTTGAAGGTGCAATAAAGGAAAAATGAAGATCATACTACATGAGAATAGAGCCTTAATCTGCTTACTGTTTGGGTTTATAAAATGGGAGGGCTACAGAGAACCATAACAAAGTGAAGAAAGCCATAAGAAGACACCAGAGAAAGTCTCAATGATTGCTGGCCACCATTAAAAGCCGAAGCAAGGGAGAATTATTTCCTACAGCCTTCAGATGGAGCTGCTCCCTTTGACATCTTACATTCATAATTCTAGTTTTCATAACCAGGGAGAATAAGTATCCGTTCATGATACCCATCTCCATCAACTGCAATAATTTGGTAAATCAGGAAACAGGCTGAGTATCATTTTTAAATTACTTAACTTTGCAGGAAAGAAAACATATCAGATGGTCAGTGAAATTTACAGACACTGGATGCACTGAGGTACTTAAATTTTTTTATTGGTATAATTAAAATAATTGGGAAACAAAATATATCTATGTAGAACCACAAGAGTATGGGAAAAGGACCTATAAGAACTCCAGGGACAAAGATAGAACAAACAGAGCAGAGACTGAGGGGATCTCCAACCATTGTGAGGCACCACTCAAAGATCCACACGATGGAAGACAGCCAACCCTATCACTACTGATGATACCCTGATGTGCTTGCAGACAGGAGCCTACCAGAGTTGTCCTCTGAGAGGCTCCAGTTCTTGCCGTTGTTGTCATTGCTGTTATTTTTTTTCCACTAAGAAAAGCTCTCACACTGTAATCCCAGATGTCCTTTGACTCACTATATAGTTCAGATGGCTATGAAGTTAGGGAAGTATCCCTATCTCAGCCTCCTAGTGGACCAATCTGCCCAGCTGTCATTACTTAAGGAAATATAACCTCTGCGATTGTGACCATGAAAGTCCTAAAGATGAAATAGGGAATGGGAAAAGGAAAGCTCATTCAGAGATACATTTCATAATTTTTGGAAGAAAACAATGAATTCAGAGCTAGATGTTAAGGTTCATAGCAAGAAGCCAGGTATGGCATAGGCCAGAAGGGTGCTTTGGCCATAGTCTATTTATATTATTATTATTTTTAACTTTTATTAATTACACTTTATTCACTTTGTATCTCCCCCATAAGCCCCTCCCTTCTCCCCTCCCAGTCCCACCATCCCTCCCCATTCTTCACACATGCCCCTCCCCAAGTCCACTGATTTGGGAGGTCCCCCTCTTCTTCCTTCTGATCTTAGTCTATCAGTTCTCATAAGGAGTGGCTGCATTGTCATCTTCTGTGGCCTGGTAAGGCTGCTTCCCCCTCAGGGGGAGGTGACACAGAGCAGGCCAATCAGTTTATGTCAGAGGTAGTCCCTGTTCCCATTACTATGGAACCCACTTAGACACTAAACTGCCATGGGCTACATCTGTGCAGGGGTTCTAGGTTATCTCCATGCATGGTACTTGGTTGGAGTATGAGTCTCTGGAAAGACCCCAGTGTTCAAATTTTCTGGTTCTGTTGCTCTCCTTGTGAAATTCCTGTCCTCTCCAGCACTTACTGTTTCTCACTTCTTACATAAGATTCCATGCACTCTGCCTAACAGTTGGCCATAAGTCTCAGCATCTGCTTTGATAGTCTGCAGGCAGAGCCTTTCAGAGGCCATCTGTGGCAGGTTCCTAACTTATTTCTTATTTTCTTCTTCTTCTGATGTCCTTCCTCATTGCCTTTTAGGATGGGGATTGAGCATTTTAGCCAGAGTCCTCCCTCTTGATTAGTTTCTTTAGATGTACAGATTTTAGTAGGTTTATCCTGTATTATATGTCTATATGAGTGAGTATATACTGTGCGTGTCTTTCTGCTGCTAGGATAGCTCATTCAGGATGATCCTTTCCAGATCCCACCATTTAACTGCAAATTTCATGATTTCCTTATTTTTCATTGCTTAGTAATATTCCATTGTGTAGATGTACCACAACTTCTGAATCCATTCTTCAGTTGAGGGGCATCTGGGCTGTTTCCAGCTTCCGGCTATTACAAATAAAGCTGCTACAAACATGGTTTAGCAAATGTTCTTATTGTGTATTTGAGCCTCTTTTGGATACATGTCTAGGAGTGGTAAGGCTGGATCTTGAGGAAGCGCTATTTCTAGTTGTCTGAGGTAGCACCAGATTGATTTCTAGAGTGGTTGTATAACTTTACATTCCCAGCAGAGGTGGAGAAGGGTTCCTCTTTCTCCACAACCTCTCCAGCATGTATTGTCCCTGGAGTTTTTTATCTTGGCCATTCTGATGGGTGTAAGGTGAAATCTCAGGGTCATTTTGATTTGCGTTTCCCTAATGGCTAATGAGGATGAGCATTTCTTTAAGTGTTTCTCTGTCATTTGATATTTCTCTATCGAGAATTCTCTGTTTAGTTCTGTTCCCCATTTTTTAATTGGATTACTTGGTTTGTTGCTTTTCAGCTTCATTAGTTCTTTATAGATATATAAAGAAAAAAAAATATATATATACTGGATACTAGTCCTCTGTCAGATAAAGGGTTGGTGAAGATTCTTTCCTAATCTGTAGGAGTCGCTTTGTTTTGATGACAGTGTCCTTTGCTTTACAGAAGCTTTTCAATTTCATGAGGTCCCATTTATTGATTGTTGCTCTTAGAGCCTGTGCTGTTGGTGTTCTGTTCAGGAAGTTGTCTCCTATACCAATGAGTTCTAGAGTCTTCCCCACTTTTTCTTCTTACTGATTTAATGTGTCTGGTTTTATGTTGAGGTCTTTGATCCACTTGGACTTTAGTTTTGTGCAGGGTGGTAAGTATAGATCTATTTGCATTATTCTACATGTAGATATCCAGTTAGACCAGCACCATTTGTTGAAGATGCTATTTCTTTTTCCATTGAATGGTTTTGGCATCTTTGTCAAAGATCAGGTGTCCATAAGTGTGTGAGTTTATTCTGGGTCTTCTGTTCGGTTCCACTGATCCACCTTTCTGTTTCTATGCCAGTACCATGCAGTTTTTATAACCGTTGTTCTATAGTACAGCTTGAGATCAGGGATGGAGATACCTCCAGAAGTTCTTTTATTTTAGAGGATTGTTTTAGCAATTCTTGGTTTCTTGTTATTCCATATGAAGTTGAGAATTTTTCTTTCCAGGTCT
>NW_026585504.1:26394313-26456999 GCF_907164565.1 Psammomys obesus | reverse complement strand
GAAGAATGGATGCAGAAACTGTGGTACATCTATACAATGGAGTATTATTCAGCAATGAAAAATAAGGAAATCATGAAATTTGCAGGTAAATGGTGGGACCTGGAAAGGATAATCCTAAGTGAGTTGTCCCAGAAGCAAAAAGACACACATGGTATATACTCACTCATATAAACATACAACATAGAATAAACCCACTAAAATCTGTACATCTAAACAAACTAAGCAAAAGAGAGGACCCTACCTAAAATGTTCAATCCCCATCCTGAAAGGCAAAGAGGATGGACATCAGAAGAAAAAGAAAATAGGAAACAACCTCGGAACCTGCTACAGAGGGCCTCTGAAAGCCAGAAGAAAACAGGAAACAACCTTGAAACCTGCCACAGAGAGCCTCTGAAAGCTTCTGCAGTATAGACTGTCAAAGCAGATGCTGAGCCTGATGGCCAACTGATGGGCAGAGTGAATGGAATTTTATGTAAGAAGTGGGAAATAGTAAGACCTGGAGGGGTCAGGAACTCCACAAGGAGAGCAACAGAACAAGATAATTTGAACACAGGGAACTTCCCAGAGACTCATACTCCAACCAAGGACTATTCCTGGAGATAACCTAGAACCCCTGCACAGGTGTAGCTCATGGCAGTTCAGTGTCCAAGTGGGTTACACAGTAATGGGAAGAGGGACTGCCTCTGACATAATCTGATTGGCCTGCTCTTTGATCACCTCCCCTTGAGGGGGGAGCAGCCTTACCAGGCCAAGGTAGAGGACAATGCAACCACTTTTGATGAGAACTGATAGACTAAGATCAGAAAGGAGAGGAGAACCTCCCCTATCAGTGGATTTGGGGAGTGGCATGTATGCAGAAAGAGGAGGGAGGGTGGGATCGGGAGGGGAGAAGGGAGGGACTTATGGGGGGATACAAAGTGAATAAAGTGTAATTAATAAAAACTTTTAAAAAAAGAACAAACACATACCACATTTCATGAAAATAGACATGAAAGCAATTACAGTCTTCTATTGACTACCTTTTCCCTCTTCAAAACAAAATATTTATATTTTCCTGTGGTTAAAAAAAACCTAGAATTTTGTATAATCATTTATCTTAATTATTTTTCTGTTATAGATAATATTATGGTGAAAATTTCCAATCTGCTGGATTAAGTCTTTGGGTTAGAGTTGTAGAATTGGATCTAGTTCAAATAGTATATACTCTTTGACATATGTTGTTCTCTGGAAATATTGCACTGGTTTACTCCCGCAAGCAAAATAAGAAGATGTCCATTTTCCAACACCTTCGCCCACAGTGGGCCAAGTTAATAGCATATTTTAAAACTATTTTATGGTGTTATTCTCATGTGTAGGAAGGAAACTCTACTATTGTGTTAAGGTTGGTATTATTCTTTGTTTAAATGAAATCATGAGGGAAGCTATCCACTACCTAGTAACAAAATATATTTCCTTAAGAATATTAATTAATACTAGGTTATAGGAGTTGAGGTAGATTACCAGAAATGTTTGCTCTCTAAAGCCATGCTATAATTAGTTTCCAATAGCATCAGAAGCTTCAGCTTTAATGACTTGAATGACATTTATTAACTATTCCATGATTAACACAAAACAAACCAGCATCATTTTATAGCCAAAAAATAATTAATTTGCAGTTCAGTTCCCTTCTTGTGAGTCACCAAATGCCACCTACCTGTGACAAATTCCAAGATGCATTAACAGGGATTTTCCATCCTCTGGAACATTATATACATTCCCCAAACAATGGTTTGTGTTTATTCTAGTTATGTTTATTTTAAGCTAGTTTATACTTGAGGAAGTCAGATTAAAATTATGTTTTCCTCTTAAGGGTGGACTCAGTCTTGGCACTGAAATGAAAGCCAGGAGTTTTGCCTCAATCTTTAGAGAAAAGTAGATAAGCCAAGCCCATGGAATAGTAATTATTTACTATTTGCTTCAAGTGACATATAAACACTTGATATACAAACATGACCTTTGAACAAGGACAATGAAAGTGAAATACTCTGCATGGAACCTAATGTATATATAATTAAATCCCAGTGTGGTATATGCTCTGCCTCAGTTTCCTCAATGCAGAGAAAGGCATTGAAGTACACTTTGTCTAATTTCCCTTTGAGTCACTGACATGAGATCATCAGCTTGTTAGAATTCTATTTTTAAATGTTCTCAATAGTACTTTAATTTTCTTAAGTTTCTATTTTTGTTGCAGTTGCAACACTTTTGCATTGATTGTTAATTTAAGAAAAACTAAAATCTTCTAATATTCAAAAATAAAACAATGACAAGAAAAAGGAGTCAGTGTATAAAGTTAAATGGAAACACCACCACCAAGTACAGCATTGAATGTAAATGTTGCTCAAGCTGAACTCCTGATTAAAATCAGAACTAAATAAACCCACAAAACTGAGGAATTGAGTATGTAGCTTCTGTCCATTCATTTTCTTTTTAACACGGGAATTGAATACTTCAAGGTTCTATTAATTCATTAACTGGTACTTGAAGGTGTGAGTTTGTACAAGAGATATTTAGGCCTCTGAGATTACAAGGACAGCTACTAAACTATAATCACACCTAAATTTTATAATACCTTCCTCTACCACTGGGGAAAACCAAACATATTTTATGATCATTTACCCACTTTAATATCAGTTAGCAATACATTCCTTTGAGCCTACTGAAGACAGTATGCAAAGTCTATTTTTAGAAAGTACAAATGCCTGTTGACTGCATCGAGGTTGTGGGCTGTTAGTCTTGTCCAGTCAGTTAGATGCATGTGTGAAGATGAGTAAGATTGGTCCACCACTAGGATAGGACTTATGTTCACTGCAAATCTTTCTGAGAGAGAGAGAAAAAAATACTGGGCCCCTATAGTCAAGAATCTCGTTTCTGATTACAGAAATTGCAAAATATTGACTAATTTTTAAACCCATCTGAAACCCAGTTTAACCATTTATGAAATTTAAAGCAATTAAGAGAGATTAGAGCGATTGTGTAAACTAAACTATGTATCATTGTCCTAGAACATCAGGACATGAGAGGGGCATAATTTGTCATTGAGTGACTGTCTGACCATTTCCTAACAGGTCAAAAATAGACAGAAATCTTCACTCCAGCCTATTGAAGGCTAACTTATCAAAATTGTTTTGTTCTTTCTAATCAACAGTATTTTCTTCTTTAATTGATTTGTTAAAAGAACTTTACATTTTAATGCTTACTTACCAGACATCAGAACATTTATATTTAAAATTAAGTTGGTTCCCAGCATGTTATTTATGCCAAACTATTAAAGAATAACAATAGACTACTCAGTTGCCAGGAGAGGTCGGAGACTTCCTGATTAAATGTCTACACAATAAAATTCTTTGAAGCTCACTAGTCCTTGAAATTCACTGTAATGCTTCATATCGTCAGCATGCCTATAAAAACTACACATAAAAATGTGGAGAAGTTTTTGAGTGCACCTAACCTTACTGGGAGCAGAAGAAACACATGTCATACAGAATGACCCTTATGTTTGCACTACTTTCCCTTTTCAGCCCCAGTTCTTTCCCAAGGAACATCTGGTTGGCTTAATGTTCACCTTTATGACCAAGCAGATTGGATGGTTCTTGTATCACCAATTTAAAACCTCTTTCCTCTTCTTTCCACTTAGCTATGTCTTTATTATTCCAGGCACTCATTCTGTATAGAGAAGAGCATATTTGGACCTCTGTGAAGGCAGTCTTTCAGTCCAAAAGCAAGGTATTACTATCTAAGCCACAGATATTACCAATATTGGTGAACAGTGATTTTTAGCAACCAAAATTTTGCAGTTTAGGAGCCAGGCACAGTGGCGCACGCGTGTAATCCCAGTACTTGCGATTGCTGAGGAAGGCAGATCTCTCTGAGTTCTAGGCCAGTTTGGCCTGTGAAGTGAGCCCAAGACAGCCAAGGCTAGACAGAGAAATGCTGTTCTGAAAAAAAAAATCAGTTTAGAAATATGTATTACGTTAATTATTATGACTGAAATTTCAGTTGAATATCACGAATTCATATTTACAAATGTAATTCAGTGATGTATCCCACTTTCCTGAAAAAATATTTATTTCCGTAACTCACACAGTCATCTACATTGATATCAAAAGGACATTTGACAAGGTTAAATCTGATTGTATGATAAAGTCCTGAGGGCATTAGTGCATAGATGGTGTTAACATCCAAATAATGGAGATTGTATGAAGCATACCTGTGGCAAACATTCTATTAAGAAAGAAACTTAGCATGTCCTATCAAACCAGGAATAAAACAAAAAGCCCTACTCTCCTCGTTATTATTGATTATACTGCTGGTAGCCTTAGCTATACCAATTATAAAAGAAGATGCAAAAGGAAGAAATTAAAATATACTTATTTACCTATGAAACAATTTTATAATTTAAAGACTATAAAATCTATTGGAAATTTTTTGAATCTAATAAACATTAAAGTTACAGAATACAAAATCAATAAAAAATACACAATGAACACTCAGGGAAAGAAAGCAGGAAAACCATCTCAATTTAAATAGCAGAAAACATCCAATAAATTACATAGGAACGTGTTAACCTAGCCAATGGTGTGAATGACCACTACAAATGGACATTTCAAGATATTAAAAAAGGAAGTTAAAGAGGATGCTAGACAATGGAGAGAACTTTCATGCTCTTGAATTGGCATTCACTGATATCATGAAAATGATTTTATAACCAAAATTAATCTGTAGACATAATGGAAGATCCATACATTCTAATGCTGTATTTCACAGATCTAGACAAAATTATAATTCTAGTGGAACTAAAAAAGAAAACAAGTAATCAAAACAATCCTAAGAAGCAAAAACACATGGGGAGGACCTAAAATCCTGGCTCAGATGTAGCCCATAGACTCAGTCTCCAAGTGGGATCCGTAAGGGGAGCAAGGGCTTTCTCTGGCATGAACTCAGTGACAGGCTCTTTGGTCACCTCTGCCTGGGGCGGGCTGGTGCAGCCTTGCCAGGCCACAGAGGAAGACAATGCAACCAATCCTGATGAGATATCAAAAGCTAAGGTCAAATTGCAGGGTAGGAGGACCTCCTCTATCAGTGGACTAGGGTTGGGGCATAGGGGGAGAAGAGGGAGGGACTGTGAGATTGGGAAGAGATGAGGGAGGTGAACACTGCTGGAATACCATTGGAACAGAATAATCGACCAGGAAATAAGTCAATAGAACTATAGCTACTTTATCTTTGACAAAAGTGTCAAAAAATACAGCAGAAAAACATTAGCACTTTTAACAAATGATGCTGAAAACACTGGATATCCACTTGCTCCTGAAGAGGAATGAAATTAGATCCATATCTTTTACACATACAACTCAAAATGGGACAAAATTGTAATTTACTCTTGTGTTTAAACATTTAATCATTTTTTTCTTTTCAAAGTTTATCAGTCTCTGTCATCTAGCATCACAAAAGTTTTATTATTCTAATATGTTGTGGTATGCTCTGTCATTGGAAAAATATGGTCAACCAAGAATATTGCTATATCTCCTTCAGTCTAAGACATTACGTATTCTTTGGGATGTTAATCTTCAATTGTTAATGATATATAGAGATAGATACATAACATGTGTGTGTGTGCTTATAAGTTTATAAGTATAACCTGCTGAATTAATTTGATTTTGCGCATATGTTTGTGTCTAGCGCTGACTGCTTGGGGTCAATAACCTATGAACAAGCTAAACTGGTTCTCAATCTCTCTCTTTCTCTCTCTCAGCAGCCTATCGCTCTTCTACAGGAATGGGAGATTTCCCTCACCCTCATTGGTATGTCACTTAGTGTTCTCTTTTTGGGTAATCTTATTTAAGCAACCTTATTGTAGAGATAGAGACAGGTCCCCTTCGCTGTCACATATAGGAGACATATTCTTGCAGAAGCTCTCTTGGACATTTGACTTTTTCTGCTCCCTCTTCCATGATGTTCTCCAAGCCTTACATGTGGAGGTTGTGTCGGACACACATTAGTTGTGTATAGACACCACATAGTCACATGGCAGGTTCTTATTCAGGGCCTATGCTCTCACCAGGGTCACTAGCCACATGTGGGTAGCGGGATAGGTTTATAGTAAGTAAAATGAGTTTCTTCTTTTTGAGCAGGCCTTAAGTTCAGTTAGGTAGCTTTTGATGACCCTCCAAGATATAAAATCATTACTGTACCTTTGGGGATATCTTGTTCTGGTCATTACCGTTCTTTGTAGAAGTTACAGGTGATTAGGACTTCAGGCTAATTTACATGGCACCTTTTAGTACTGTGACACCTGGTCCTCCATAAGCAGAATTTGAAGTCTAATCCAGATTGATTCATTCATTTCCTGTTCCCCAAATATGTTGTATTTTCAGCAACAGGGTCTTACCGTTAATTTCTTGGAGAAAACCGAGGACAATTTCAATAGCTTATATTGTTTTAGCAGGTCACTTAGACTCCCATGACGAATAACTCAAACAGGCTTTGTATGCCTGGTGTTTTGGATTTTTGTTAGTGTTTGGTTCTGCAGGAAGGCATAATCACCCTTGGTGGTGAGACTTCTAGATTCACATACAAACATACACACACACAATGCAAACACAAACACTAATATGATTTCCTATGGGCTTTTCAAACATCTTTAGTATTATTTATCTTTCCTCCCTCTATCTCCCTCTGGAGTGTTCTTCCTCTTTCTGTTCTCAGTTAAAGTCCCTTTAGCTTTTTTCCTATTTTCCGTTTTATAGTAACTGCACCTAACTTACTGTTGCCTTCTCTAGAACTCCATCACCCCCACTCAGTCCTGGTCTCTTGTACTTTCTTGGTTTCTGCAGTTATTCAAAGTTATAGACTCACATGTGAAGATTTAGGTTGGATCTCCAAATGAATGAGATCACATGAGGTCTGTTTTTCTGGATTTAGATGACCTGTCACTATAACATTTTCTACTTAGATCAATTAGACAAAACACAAAATATGTAACTTGATAATACTTAAATAAGTTCAAAAATTATGAAGTCAGGTGCGAGCAAGTGATCTATAATAGCTCATTGATATATTTAACTTGTTAGATTTTGTATTTTTCTTTCAAGGGATACGTTATTTACATTAAAAATTGTGTTGTCAATGTTATAAAGGCATAACATAAAGGAAAATAAAGAGTACCTGTCCTTCAGTTGGGACAATCAGAGAACTTCACAGAGAACTGGAATTAGACCTTATACAGGACTCATTCGAATGCGAGTACAGAAATAAATTTTTAGGGTTTTTGCTTATAATAAGATAAACTAGGAATAGAATAGGAACATGTATGGTCCAGTAACATCATAAAAATTTCAAGCCCTCTTCTTCTTAATTTATTCCCTTAGCTGCAAGGTGGTTCTTGACTAGAAGTTAGCCTAAGTTATAGGAAGATGAGAGTAAAAGTTAAAGGTTTACATGAAAGCATAATATATATGTTTTATTCATCATGATACTAATTTTGTCATCCCTCACCATATATATATATATATCTGTACATATACACATGTACACACTAAATATGTTTATACATATATATGTACACACATATATATGTATAAACATATTTAGTGTTTGTGTATAGACATATATATCAACAGTGAAAGAAAAATAGATTATCTCCATGCATAGTCCTTGGTTGGAGTATCAGTCTCAGAAAAGACCCCTGTGCTCAGATTTTTTGGTTCTGTTGCTCTCCTTGTGGAGTTCCTGTCCTCTCCAGATCTTACTATTTCCCACTTCTTTCTTAAAATTCGCTGCACTTTGCCCAAATGTTGCCCATAAGTCTCAGCATCTGCATTGATAGTCTGCAGGGCAGAGCCTTTCAGAGGTCCTCTGTGTCAGGCTCCTGACTTGATCCCTCTTTTCTCCTTCTTCTGATGTCCATCCTCTTTGCCTTTCTGGATAGGAATTGAGCATATTAGCAAGAGTCCTCCCTCTTGATTAGTTTCTTTAGGTGTACAGATTTTAGTAGGTTTATCCTCTATTATATGTCTATTTGAGTGAGTATATACCATGGGCATCTTTCTGCTTCTGGGATAGCTCACTCAGGATGATCTTTACAAAGATCCCACCATTTACTGCAAATTCATGATTTCCTTGTTTTTATTGCTGAGTAATATTCCATTGTGTAGATATACCACAATTTGTGTATCCATTTCTCCACTGAGGTGCATTTGGACTATTTCTAGCTTCTGGCTATTACAAATAAGGCTGCTACAAACATGGTTGAGCAAATGTCCTTATTGTGTACTTGAGACTCTTTTGGGTATATGCCTAGGAGTGGTATAGCTGGATCTTGAGGAGATGACCTAAGACCCCTGCACAGATATAGCCCATGGCAGTTCAGTGTCCAAGTGGGTTCCATTGTAATAGGAACAGGGACTGTCTCTGACATGAACTGATTGGCTTGCTCTTTAATTACCTCCCCCTGAAGGGGAAGCAGAATTACCAGGCACAGAAGAAGACACTGCAGCCACTCCTGATGAGACCTAATTGACTAAGATCAGAAGGAAGAAAACGAAGGCTTCCCCTATCAGTGGACTTGGGGAGGGGCATGCATGCAGAGGGTGGAGGAAAGGAGGGATTGGGACAGGAGGAGGGAGGGAACCACAGGGGGAATACAAAGTGAATAAAGTGTAATTAATAAAGAAAAAAAAACAAAAAAATAAAAACAATGTAAAAGATCAAAGAAAACAATTTTATTAAAAAAACAAATTTGTCACATAATAAAAGAAAAATAGGACACAAAATTTGAAAGACAGAAGAGGGAAATACATGGAAAAATTTGGATGAAGGAACAAGAAAGAAAATGATACAATTATAACTTAAAAAAAACAAAAAAGTTTAAAAACAAAGATTTCTAGAATGTGCTAACAATGACAAGAGTTTGTAGAAAACAGTGAAAACCAAAAAAGAAAATAAAATAGATTCCTCTGTAGGAAGCTTAAGCTGAAATGTTCTGTAATATTTCTCAAATGATATATAATATATAAAAAACACTATTTTAACATGAAATATTGCAAATATGCTTAATTTTTATTGATTACTTCAAATTATCTTATGATCATTTTTCAGATTTTGTGATTGTTTCTGTTAACTTTAAAACCTTTTAATATCTGTTACACACAAATATCTTTATTATATACAGAACAGCATAGTATTAGCATATTAAAAATGTTCTTGTATTTTTCTGCTCTATCAGTTAAATTTTATTGAAATAATTGGTTATCCAGAGATTCAAAGGAGAAAGAAGAACTGAGTAGCAAAAGCCATTATTCCTTGAAGACTAGGCATTAACTAAGGCAAGAGTTTACAAATGAGCTCCCTGAAGGGAAGTATTAAGCATCATGTAGAAACTTGTTAAGAAACATATTCTGGCCTTCCTCAGACCTACTGAAGCAGAAATTCTAGAAGAGATTTTTAAGCAATATGCATTTTTAAAGACCTTTTGGTGGTTGCTATGTGCATATAATTTGAGAGCTAATGGAAACATTTTAATTATAGTACCTGCCTGAACTATAGAGGTAAATGAAATTAGTCATTTGACAATGGTCCTCCTTGTGTAACATTAACCATTTACAGATCAGATGAGTCTACCTTTTCTTTGTACGGCTATCAAAACTAATCGTATTTTGAATGAACTAGACTCTGAGGTAGGTAGAACTTGGTTGGATTCAAACCTACACATGCCATTTTCCCCCTTCTAAAATTGGTTACATCTCTTTTACAGTGATAAAAACATATGAGTGAAATTTTTCTAAACTGAGTTTCCAACATGTCTTAGCCTTCTTATGTAACGGTATCCCCTGATCTTCAAAACCAAATACAGGAAACTGCATTCAACTATGTTAAATATGGTACCCACAGCCTCATAGTAGAGAATTTGTTCTCCGTGGGTGTTGCTGGATCAATAGTGCCTTCATACTCTGACATACATGCACTGACATACTCAGTTCTCAGTATTACACCATTGTAATAGGAACACCATACATGCTCAATAAAAGTTTGTGGACCATATGGAGATCAAAAAATTGGGCAGAATATCCTCTTTTGTGTGTGTCGGTAGCTGATACAGAACAGAAATGTTTTGCAGACACCTTTACAGATAGTATCCAGAAACTGGGATGATACTCAGCCTTATATGATGGTCCACTTAACAGTGGGGGCAAAGAGAATGCTGGTGTCGTTGAAGAATAACGATGTCATTAAAATGTTTAGATCATTACAAGGCAAACATTTCACTCGCTATAAATTCAGTTCTGTGTTTCATCAGTGCTCCTTGAAACCATTTAACGCACACAAAATATATTAAAAGAAATTTTATAATGTTGGTAATGGCTTTGATTTCAAGCCTTTAATCCCTCTAAGGAGCATCTATGGTTCATTTCATTTCACTTACTATCTAGATAGTGTCCTAAAGAAATATAAAGAAGGAGAAGAAAAAAAAAAGAACTCAACTCAATTTTAAAATCACTTCCAAATTATATGAAATGACATACGGAGACAAATGCAATAGTTGCTAATGTTTCTTTGAGAAGTCATGGGGCAAGGGAGAAGGAGAAGCAGATTAAGACGCTGCAGACATTTGTTATTTGAATAGCAGCAGGAACGGCAAACACATAGGGGTAACATTTTAAAGCTGTGTGTGGGAGGCACTTACACAAAATATTTTGCCAACAGGATTTCTGCGTACACCTCTCACACACTGCTTAGAAAATGTACCCCAGAATAGAGATTCTCAGCTTTTTTTTTTTCTCTTGCAAGCTGTCTAGGCTATCTAATTAAAGTCGCCAGCAAACTAGTATCAGGTGCTGACAAGATAGATGGGTCCCTATCCTTTGCCATAGATAATCCAAGATACACATTTTCATTTTGCTCAACTACAACAGTGAAAAACAGTTTCTCTCATTTGTGCTCTGAAGCACTCTCTACTGCTGGTTTTTGTTAAGTTTCTCTACCACCCCCAGTTGACATTTTTCTTCTCTTTGGCTCGTGGAAAGCTACACTATTCAAACACATTTATTATTATTTGATCAAATGCATGCGAACATCTTGAACCTTTATTTATGGTAATAACTTAAAAGCATGTAAGCATTATCAGTCGGACTCTATAGTGAGGTTGATATTCCCTGTTTATTTACAGGATTTCAATGTTAAACGGCACTTTCCTGTGCAAACTTAATGACCATGTCAGTTTTAAGACATATTTGCAGACCAATTGATTAAAATATGATCATATGAGGTTTCCCCATTACTTCGATTTCCCACATACTCAATCCTCCATTGCAAAGTTCGTCTCAGACATTTCAGAAAATATTTGGGAATGTCATCTCTTTTCCAAGAGGGCTGTGGCATGGTACACTGTCAGTAGATGTGACCTCTTTACTTGAGTACATTCCTTGGCCCATTGACCTCTGAAAATGCACTTCAAAAACTGAGGAATTTTATTTAGGTTGCCTTTTTTCAATATGGGCTAAGGGACAAAAAGCTTTGTTCAGAATTACCATTTCTCTCAACATTTATCGAATTTGGATTAAAACAGACCCTTCACTGAAATGAGGACATTACATCCCAATTTACATTGAGATTAAGGGAGGACCTAAGATTGGCAGTCTTGATATCTGAGGCTCTCAATTAGCTGTGCTGGCCATGCATTTCAAAAAGTCCTTTGCATACAATTCCTTCATTGCCTACCCACAACTCACATCTCTGTAGTCACATTTCCTTAGCACTATAACTCAAATTAGACAAGAAATGTCTTCTGATTTCGCTGGTGCCATACGCAAAACTTTCTTTTCAAAGATTCTGCTCATGACTCATTACAATAAAAATGAAGACAGGTGGCTAAATGACTATATATTCACACTGGAATTTTTAGTGAAAAGGGTAGTAATTATACCAGACCCAAAGTTGTAAAACAGAACTAGTCTAAGTTTTAATGAATCTGTTTCAAATCTCCTCTTGACCTTCACAACTTTTCAGTAATTTACTGATCTATAAGGCAAAAAAAGGTGTATTGATTACAAGCAATATTATAACTTCCTGAGCAGACGACAGAAAATTAGCAAAATAGAATTTCTGTTCAGATAAAGAACTGAATCTCTTAAAAATTGGTGAAATGAAAAGATATGAAATATCAAATCAAGTATTTACAACAAGAGGATAAGATAAGTTCTTATTTTGATAAGAGGTATAAACCACAGAAAGAGAATGTCGGAGGGTATTTTTGTGCACTATGTATTCAAATTCTGCTTTCTGTACCCAGAGATTTGATTGCAGTCCAGACCATGGAACTGTCATTATTATGAAGCTTTTCCTGTCTTTTAAACATTGTTCTCCATCATTTTCTGATTGGTTAAATAAAGAGCTGTGCAGGAGAGAATAAGGCAGAGTGGATGTGGGGGTAGGAGTCAGTGGGTGGATGGGGGGGTTATGAAGAGGCAGATGAAGAAGAACATGCCAAAGAAGGAGGCACCTGAAGCTTTTATAAGTATAATAGTTGTCCATGTCATTATTCAGAGCTAGGGTGGGCATATAATAAAACCTTGCATTTTACATTTGGTTTCTAATGCCTGGCACAGAATCCAAGCTTGGACACTAGATTCAGCATTAGGCCAAAAGACACAAGAGCCAGACCAGAAATTCAGGCAGTAGTGTCCTAGCTGGACAGCAGGCCTAGCCCTTTAAGAGCTTGCAGGGTGATGCTGCTATGCATAGGAAGGCAGCTTCTCCCTAGAGCAGCATGGTAGGTCAGGTCCCTTCTCTCTGGTGGCTTCAGGCAAACCACCAGCTAGAAGTTGAACAGCCATGGCAGAACTAAGCCCGGCTAGGTCCTGCTGGTCATACAAACAAGTGAAACCATAGGGTAAAAGGCAGCTCCTCTGGAGTCCCTACTGAGCAACAAAGCCAGCCTCTAGATAGAAAGCCAGGAAATCATGAGAGGCCTAGTGCACAGGGGCCCTCCTCTACCTGAGCCTCAGGCATTTCCCAAGGTGGCAGGACAGAGTAAGCAGCAGCCAGCTGGGTCCCTCTGTCCCTGCGCTACAGCCTATAGGAAAAATCTTCCCAGATGCCACATCCTGATTCTGGTCCACACAGGAAAGCTTGCAGTCACCCAGAGTCCAGCAGAAAGAGGGACCGCCCTGAGACTGATGGAGCCAGTAGCCTGAGTGACATGCTAGCTAAGCTGCAGAGAGACTTGGCTGAAGCCAGCTACAGACACATGGAGATGGAGAGGAAAAGCTGAAAAGTCACCAGACTTGATAATATACTTAGGAAGTCCTTAGGAAATAGAGCCAAGTAAAAAAGAATAAAAGAAGTAAAATCCAAAAATGGAGTGACAGAGGGCATGAGGATAGGGTTTAATTTCGTTATTCTTATGAGCATAGAAATACTTATGTTTTCAGAAATGATTGCAATTATTGCAATTTTATATATCCTTTTTAAGAGAGAGCTGACTTAGATAAGAAAATAAATGAAAAAGTCCATGCTATGTTACAAGTAATAAATAGAACAAAAGTTAAACAGTTCTTTAAATCATAAAAAAATTACCTTGTTCTGTTACTCTCCTTGTGGAGTTCCCGTCCCCTCCAGCTCTTACTATTTCCCACTTCTTACATAAAATTCCATTCATTCTGCCCATCAGTTGGCCATCAGGCTCAGCATCTGCTTTGACAGTCTATACTGCAGAAGCTTTCAGAGGCCCTCTGTGGCAGGTTTCAAACACAGGGAACTTCCCAGAGACTCATACTCCACCCAAGGACTATTCGTGGAGATGACCTGGAACCCCTGCACAGGTGTAGCCCATGGCAGTTCAGTGTCCAAGTGGGTTACATAGTAATGGGAAGAGAGACTGCCTCTGACATAATCTGATTGGCCTGCTCGTTGATCACTTCCCCCTGAAGGGGGAGCAGCCTTATCAGGCCACAGTAGAGGACAATGCATCCACTTTTGATGAGAACTGATAGACTAAGATCAGAAAGAAGAGGAGAACCTCCCCTATCAGTGGACTTGGGGAGTGGCATGCATGCAGAAAGGGGGGGGAGGGTGGGATCGGGAGGGGAGGAGGGAGGGGCTTATGGGGGGGATACAAAATGAATAAAGTGTAATTAATAAAAAATTTAAAAAAAAGAACATCAGTGAGCATAAAAATAAATAAATCTTTTAAAAAATAAAAAATTAATAATTTAGAGGAATTCAATCCAGAACCTACAGCGAGAGCCAAAAAAAAAAAAAAGTTCCATAAAAGGAAAAACAAAACAAGTTCTTGAAGAATTAGAATGGCAACCCCTAGAAATGCAATATTCCGAGTGAAGAATACAAGTTCTGTTTAATGATGCCACCTCAGAGCAATGCCGTACAACACATTCTGTGTTTAAGTTTGTGGTCTTTGAAAAACTAAGGCACGTACATGTGTTAATGCATCCTACAACTGATATCTCCTCAAGATTTCAATCTGTTTCTGCTCTGGATTCTGAAGAGGTTGATCCTGAGATTACATCTACATTAGAGGTGATGACAGTCTTGGAAACGCCTTTAGAGATTGAGGCTGATGATGCTCTGAGATGTGCATCCATTAGAATGAAACAATAGGTTAACATTACAGCATGGCACATGCTACTGGCATAATTTACATGCCCAGTGGACATGCAATTGTGGAGACATTTAACAGGGCTTTAAAGGAAACGCTCTTAAAACAGAAAGGGGTAAAAAAGATCCCCAGAGATAGAATACCTAATAGTTTATTAACTTAAAAAAATTTAAATGCTAATGAGCAAAGACAAACAGCTACTGTGAGACCTGGGATTATGAAAAACTGCTTTACTAAACCAGTCTTTATTTTAAGGATATTTTAACTTCAGAATGGAAGTCAGAAAATGTGTTGTGTTGAGGAAGGAGAAGGAAAGCTATGGATTCCTCCAATATTAATAAAGATTAGATTCGATCTGGGGAGAGCTCCTGAAAATCTTGGGTATAGACATGTAGGTAAAAACCAAGAAGAGCAACAAAACAGATAGCATGAATGATGATCCCTCTGCATGGTTACGGTTCTGAAACTGGCTGAAACATGAAATTGTCTTTGCATAAGGAATGTTCTTGTTGGGTACAGAGTCCTCAGGACCTACATGCCATCTTTTCATATGGACATTTACATTACAGACAGAGAGCAGAGAAACATTTTTAGTGGAATTGTGCACAATGCATATTCCATACATGTGTTAATCCATAAATGTATATTACCTTTAAAAGTTTATGTGTTTACAGAGCAAAAGGGCAAAACATCAAAAAAGATAAGACAAGACATGTGATTATGATCCAGCTTCATAGACTGCCTCAATAGACATTTCCTCAAAAATCTGCATCCAGAACAAATTCAAAACAGTTAAGATGGTCCAGCCTCGAAGACTGTTGTAGCCACGATTTCAGGTAAACTCTGCACTTGCCCATCACACAGAAACTGGACTAAATGTTACAACTAGCTTTCTTAGGATTTAACCATTATTCAAATTTTCTTAAGAAACCCCAAGATGAAGGAAGCAATTATGAGAGAATGATTACCCATTCCCAAGAGGTGAGTTAGATGGTTTTTGAGCATTCAGGGGGTGATGGATGTTTCTTGTCATTTTTAGGCATTAGCCACAAGTGGTTAACGGTCTTAGTCAGGGAGGAAACAAATTAAAGGAGGTTAGATTCCTGGATCACATTTTTATTTCTTTCGTCTTTCCTTTTATTCTTTCTCCTATCTAGTGATAGGGGTTGAAAGAGGAAAAAGTGATTAAAAAAGGGGGGATACAGAAATGACAGAATAAAAGGGATTAGTTTTAAGCTAAAGAACAACTGGTGGTCTCAAATATTTTACATCGGTATGAATCTTTGCATATTGATGACATATACATACATATATACATGTATATATGTATACATATAAATGCAATATTAATTTTTAGTCCTTATTGCAGGTTGTTCTGAGGCTTTATTTTGATGGAAATTACCAGCCCTCGAGAACTGATTACTGCATTCAACAAATGGGACCTCATGAAACTGAAAGCTTATATAAAGCAAAGGACACAGTCATCAGAACAAAAGGACAGCCTACAGACTGGGAAAGGATCTTTACCAACCCTATATCTGACAGAGGGCTAATATCAAGAATATATAAAGAACTAAAGAATTTAAAAAGCAACAAATCAAATAATCCAATTACAAAATAAGGTACAGAGCTAAACAGAAAATTCTCTGTAGAGAAATATAGAATAGCAGAGAAACACTTTAAAAAAGGCTCAATGTCCTTAGTCATCAGGGAAATGCAAATCAAAATGTTCCTGAGATTTCACCTTACACCCATCAGAATGGCCAAGATGAAAAACTCAAGTGACCATACATGCTGGAGAGGATGTGGAGAAAGGGGAACCCTCCTCTATTGCTGGTGGGAATGTAAACTGGTACAACCACTTTGGAAATCAATCTGGCACTTTCTCATACAATTAGGAATAGCGTTTCCTCAAGATCCAGCTATACCACTGCTAGGCACATATCTAAAAGATGTTCAAGTACACAGCAAGGACATTTGTTCAACTGTGTTCATAGCAGCTTTGTTCCTAATAGTCAGAACCTGGAAAAAAAAGCATTATTTCCTCAACAGAGGAATGGATTCAGAAATTGTGGTACATTTACACAATGGAATACTATTCAGCAATTAAAAACAAGGAAATCATGAAATTTGCAGGCAAATGGTAGGATCTGAGTGAGGTATCCCAGAAGCAGAAAGACACACATGGTATATACTCACTTATAAGTGGATACTAGACATATAATATAGGATAAACCTACAAAAAATCTGTACACCCAAAGAAGCCAAGCAAGAAGGAGGACCTTGGGTAAGATGATCAATCCTCACTCAGAAATACAAAGAGGATGGACATTGGAAGACGGAGAAAACAAGAAATAGGACAGGAGCCTACCACAGAGGGCCTCTGAAAGACTCTACCTAGCAGTGTATCAAAGCAGATGCTGAGATTCATAACCAAACTTTGGGCAGAGTGTAAGAAATCTTAGGAAAGAAGAGATAGTAAGACCTGGAGAGAACAGGAGCAACACAAGGACAGCAACAGAACCAAAAAATCAGGGCAAGAGGTCTTTTCTGAGATTGATGCTCCAACCAAGGGCCATTTATGGATATAACCTAAAACCCTGCTCAGATGTAGCCCATGGCAGCTCAGTATCCAAGTGAGTTCATTAGTCATGAGAAAAGGGATTGTCTCTGACATGAACTCAGTGTCTGGCTCTTTGATCATCTCCCCCTGAGTGGGGAGCATCCTGGCCAGGTCACAGAGGTTGGCAATGCAGCCATTCCTGATGAGACCGTATAAGCTAGGGTTAGATGGAAGGGGAGAAGGACCTCCCCTATCAGTGGACTTGGAGAGAGACTTGGAGGGAGATAAGGGCAGGAGGGTGGGATTGGAAGGGAATGAGGGCAGGGGCTACAGATGGGATACAAAGTGGATAAACTGTAATTAATATAAACAATTAAAAAAATCTGGTTACTGTCTGGGTACACCTATCCTTGTTGTATTAACATTCCTGATTGGCTGACTAAAAGGCCTATATGTGGGCAGAGCAGAACGGGGTAGGCATGGCTAAGGTTCCTGGGCTTTTAAGGACAGGAGAATTATATGAGAAAGATAGATGGGAAAAGTGGAGGAAGAAGGATGCTACGATAGGTTAGCATGGAAAAGGAACCATGTGGGCCTGTAGGAAAGACTCCAATAATGGAGTGGAAAGTCCCAGATGAAGATTAAAAACAAGTATTCATAAGATTATGGAAGAAAGGTAGCCCAGATAAGATGGTTAAAGTAGATTGCATTGGAGAGGGCTGGAAGATAGAATGTGAGGTTATTGAGACAGCATGGGTAGAAATAGGTATTTCTATACCCATGCCCAGCACAAGGTAATAAGGCCATAACAAAATCTAACAGATGTCTGTGTCTTATTTGTAATAGTGGGTCAAATAATACTGCCACAGTAATTATAGGCCTAACAATAAAAGTTATATGGTCCAACATTCATTTTCATTTTCTATAACGAGTTCTTTTGAAAACTACTATTACAAACTATTTAGGAAAATTAAGAAATACAAGTTAGTAGTCAGTCAATCAAACTTATGTTCATGTCAGGTACTGGTTTATTAAATCACAAAAATTAGCTTTATTTAGCCTTCTGTAGATGTTTTCAAAGTTAATCTGATATTAAATAACTAAGAAACAAGCAATGATTGCTTACTCATATATACTATAATATATAGATGTTCTTCAAAAACTTCAGATATCTACAGAATATGACATTTAAAGATATTTTATTGATAAAAGGCTTTTCTTACAGTGAGACACATCAGCTCCTATCATCACCTCATCAATTTATTTTTCAAAGATGGTGTGCATCAAAGAATGTTCATATGGAGTTTGCTTCAAATGTGGCATGCTTCCACCTGGCAAAAAAAAAAAAAATACAAAAACAAAAACAACTCTTCATGCCTCAGATGATGACAGTATGCTTTCGAAGCAATGAATAAATGGCCCACAGAAATGTCAACCTCTAAACTTTTCAAGGAAAAGGTGGACAAGAGCTTCATAATTCCTGTTTCACAGAAAAGTCTCTCTTATACTAGACAGAAGGTCAGAGATGCATGCTCCAACACTGCAGAGGAACTCTGAGTGACTGTCCAGGCAGCCAGCTGTCTCTATCATTTCTATAGTTTTGGAAGCTGCTTTCTCTGTTCTTCCTGTCTACTCCAATAATATTTACTATTCCTAGGTCTCTGATTGGCTTGAAGACTAGATGGTTATAGTCTCACAATTAAGCTTAAGTTCTTTAGGATTTAAGAAAATGTATTAAGGTTTAAAAAGATATTTATAGGTTGATAGAAAATGATTTAAGTTACAGAACTTTACATTCACCAAAATAGGATACATAGTAGCGTACTTTCTCCAAGGTTGCCAAAAAGAAATGGACTGAACATTGTGAAAGTAATTCTTTTTTTTTTTTAGTAATGCCTGAAATTATTTATTCAGATTAGCTATAATAGTTCCATATTCTGAAAATCATTAATGCTTCAATTTTTTCTATTTTTTAAAATTAATTTGTTATTATTTTATAGATGTTTTCTTTTTTAATTTTTTATTAATTACACTTTATTCATTTTGTATTCCCCCATGAGCCCCTCCCTCCTCCCCTGCCGATCCCACCCTCCCTCCCCTTTCTGCATGCATGCCACTCCCCAAGTCCAATGATAGGGGAGGTTCTCCTCTCCTTTCAGATCTTAGTCTATCAGTTCTCATCAAAATTGTCTGCATTGTCCTCTACCGTGGCGGCCTGGTAAGGCTGCTCCCCCCTCAGGGGGAGGTGATCAAAGAGCAGGCCAATCAGATTATATCAGAGGCAGTCCCTCTTCCCATTACTATGTAACCCACTTGGACACTGAACTGCCATGGGCTACACTTGTGCAGGAGTTCTAGGTTATCTCCATGCCTGGGACTTGGTTGGAGTATGAGTCTCTGGGAAGTTCCCTGTGTTCAAATTATCTTGTTCTGTTGCTCTGCTTGTGGAGTTCCCATCCCCTCCAGCTCTTACTATTTCCCACTTCTTACATAAAATTCCATTCACTCTGCCCATCAGTTGGCCATCAGGCTCAGCATCTGCTTTGACAGTCTATACTGCAGAAGCTTTCAGAGGCCCTCTATGTCAGGTTTCAAGGTTGTTTCCTGTTTTCTTCTGGCTTTCAGGGGCCCTCTGTAGCAGGTTCCAAGGTTGTTTCCTATTTTCTTTTTCTTCTGATGTCCATCCTCTTTGCCTTTCAGGATGGGGATTGAACATTTTAGTTAGGGTCCTCTTTTTTGCTTAGTTTGTTTAGATGTACAGATTTTAGTGGGTTTATTCTATGTTGTATGTTTATATGAGTGAGTATATACCATGTGTGTCTTTTTGCTTCTGGGACAACTCACTCAGGATGATCCTTTCCAGGTCCCACCATTTACCTGCAAATTTCATGATTTCCTTATTTTTCATTGCTGAATAATACTCCATTGTATAGATGTACCACAGTTTCTGCATCCATTCTTCAGTTGAGGGGCATCTGGGTTGTTTCCAGCTTCTGGCTATTACAAATAAAGC
This sequence comes from Psammomys obesus, assembly GCF_907164565.1. Lineage (NCBI taxonomy): Eukaryota > Metazoa > Chordata > Mammalia > Rodentia > Muridae > Psammomys > Psammomys obesus. Next base: position 26,436,773 of record NW_026585504.1, on the reverse strand, counting down.
TGCTACAAACATGGTTGAGCAAATGTCCTTTTTGTGTACTTGCGCCTCTTTTGGGTATATGCCTAGGAGTGGTATGGCTGGATCTTGAGGAAGCGCTATTCCTAGTTGTCTGAGAAAGCGCCAGATTGATTTCCAGAGTGGTTGTACCAGTTTACATTCCCACCAGCAATGGAGAAGGGTTCCCTTTTCTCCACAACCTCTCCAGCATGTGAATGTAATTCTTACCTGACAGGTTTCATGATTGTTCTTATTGTATATTGTTTATTAATATAAGAGAAAGTCTTTTATTGGATTAAAAAAAGGAGATGTTGGAGGATGCCTTTATGCACTGTGCATTCAAATACTGATTTTTATACCCAGATGTGGTTAAAGTCTAGCCTTTGGAACTGTAATTTATTATGAAGCATCTCTTGTATTGGTATATTGCAAGCATTGTTATCCATCACCTTCTGGTTGCTTAAATTAAAGAGATGAACAGCCAATAGCTAGGCAGGAGAAAATAGTTGGGACTTTTGAATTGACAGAGAGAGAAAGAGTCACCATTGAGAGATGAATGAAGAAGGAGGTACTAAAGTAAAACTAAAAAGAAAGGTAATAGGCCACATGGCTTCAGCCATGTGGGTCAGGCCAGAATTGTCAGGTTAGAAAAGTTGAGTATCTGTCCAGCTATACTTGCTTGAAGCTTTTGATATATGTAATAGGGCTCCATGACATTATTCAGAGCAAAAGTAAGTATTGAAAAAAAAAAAAAACCTTGCATTTTATAGGAGAATTTAAGTTTCTTAACAATTCTCATTTATATGTGCTTGCATGCATAAGGAGGAAGCAGATATGCATTTTGGGTGAGAGGCTGATACACGGCTGGCTGTTGAGTAAATAAAGACATGGTAAATGAAAGAGATTGAGCAGAAACCCAAGAAAAAGCTCAGAGATCACAGACATGGCGAATAACTTCAAAGTTTATAAAATTGGGTCATGGCTGGAGAAAATAGTAAATAGGAAAAATGGGAAACAACTACCAAGTTATAAGTTATGCAGTGTTGACAGTTAAATATAGCAAGAGAGACTGAATAATAGACATTCAAATAAAGACCACTACACTGTTGAAATCTCCTTCTCCCTCCCAAACACACACACACACACACACATACACTCAGAGCACAGCACAGCACATATGCATATATGCAAATATAGCTTCTTGTAAAGCAAGGAAACACATTTCTTTTTGCAGGAGGAGTTTTCTTTATGGTGTCAGACAAGCTATTTTCTTTAAGTAATACAAGCAAAATGCTCTCTGTTGCAACTTACTTTTTATCTGTTATAACAAACACCTGTCAAAAATGGACATGTCTGTATTCCAGAAAACTTTACATATAAAAGAGACTGATTTTGGATGCAGGTTTAATTGGCAGATGGTTTGTCTTCTGGATTATTAAAAAAATAAAGATTTGACGACAAAAAATAAAAAGAGACTGAGAGGGACTGGATTGATGATCAGTATTTAAAGGCACTTGCTGCTCTTACAGAAAACTTAGGTTCAGATCTCAGCAATCATATGGTGGTTCAAAACCACCTATAATGCCAGTTGCAGAGAATTCAACATCCTTTTCTAAAATGAACAGGCACCAGGCATAGATGTGTATAACTCTCATACCCACAAGGCAAAAGAAATAAATCTAAAAAAACACACACAGAGAAAGAGAGAGATAGAGAGAGATTTAGAGCTTCGTTGGTGCTATATATCCTCCTGGGTATAATCAAACAATAATTTTTTGCTGCCATACCCTATGTGCATTTCAGAAATTTATTCTTCCCACAGGTGGCATCATTTTATTTTATCCAAGGATTCACGGGTTTCTATTTCTGTTGAGTATCTTGTGTCAGCCGTAGAAAGATGAGAGTTAATCTCTAATGGTATCCTGAAAGCCTGAGGTGGTTTTGATTTGTCAAAAATGACAAAAAAAAAAAAAAAGGAATTTATTGACTGATGAAACTAAAGAAAGTCAAAATTATATTCCTAATAAGAACTTTTAGTTAGCCAAGCCTGGTGGCACACACATTTAATCCCAACACTCAGGGAGGCAGAGGCAGGAATTTTTCTGTGAATTCAAGGCATCCTGGTCTACAAAGTGAGTCTAGGACAGCCAAGGCTACACAGAGAAAACTTGTCTCAGAAAAATGGGGGGGGGGGGGGGGGGGGGGAAGTTGCTTTGGTGTCTGGGTAGCATAAGAAATGTTACAATCTACTTTTAAAAAACTCATCCTTGTCTAAACAAATAGGTATTTTTAGAAAAATGGTGTTTTCATTTATAAAATGTTTTTATTATGTTTAAGAAAAAAACTGTGGTTAAAGGTATTATCAAAAGAAAAGATTGCAATCTCAAGATCATTCCAATTGTATTCATTTGATAAATAATTGTATTAAAATGTTTTGGCCTCAGGTATAGGTTAAGTACTTAGATGTAATTCTAAAAATAAATAAATAAATAAAAAAGCTATCATCTTCTGAGAGGAAGTCACAGTCCAGGAAGAGTTTTGGAATTGTTGTAGAGATTCATCATTTTTAAACATCTTTTGAACCTTACAAGGTTGAGTGCTCAAGTGAATATTATTATAAAATTAAAATAAGTCTGTAAAATCCAGTTTACTAACAGGGATTTCTGCATTTTCTAGGATCTTTAGTTCCCAAATCCTCAGTTATAAACATATTCATCGGTTAGTCATTGTTCTCATCTTGAATTGCTTGATCAAAGAACAGAGAATGAGGCCATCTCCTAAGAGACAAAGCCTGTAAATATGTATCTTTGGGTAACTGTTTCGCTTGGATGTGTCTCCAGTACACATGAGAGAAGGATGAACTTCCACAATGGTTAGTGGTTTGCCAAAAGCCCAAGCAGTTCGAGAGTTGACTTGGGCTATTTTTTTAAAAATATTTATTATTATTATTAATTACACTTTATTCATTTTGTACCCCCCATAAGCCCCTCCCTCCTCCCCTCCCGATCCCACCCTTCCTCCCCTCTCTGCATGCATGCCCCTCCCCAAGTCCACTGATAGGGGAGGTCTTCCTCTCCTTCTTTCTGACCTTAGACTATCAGTTCTCATCAAAAGTGGCTGCATTGTCATCTTCTGTGACCTGGTAAGGCTGCTCCTCACTCAGGGGAAGGTGATCAAAGAGCAGGCCAATCAGATTATGTCAGAGGCAGTTCTCTTCCCATTACTATGTAACCCACTTAGAAACTGAACTGCCATGGGCTACATCTGTGCAGGGGTTCTAGGTTATCTCCATGAATAGTCCTTGGTTGGAGTATGAGTCTCTGGGAAGTTCCCTGTGTTCAAACGTTCTTGTTCTGTTGCTCTCCTTGTGGAGTTCCTGTCCTCTCCAGCTCTTGCTATTTCCCACTTTTTACATAAAATTCTATTCACTCTGCCTGACAGTTGGCCATCAGGCTCAGCATCTGCTTTGATAGTCTGCAGGGCAGAGGCTTTCAGAGGCCCTCTGTGGCAGGTTCCTAGGTTGTTTCCTGTTTTCTTCTTCTTCTGATGTCCATCCTCTTTGCCTTTCAGGATGGGGATTGAGCATTTTAGTTAGGGCCCTCTCTTTTGCTTAATTTGTTTAGATGTACCAATTTTAGGCTATTTTTTTTAATAATAATCATGTTCTGGCCTCTTTAGTGCTCCTCTTTGTCGTTTTATACCTATTAATTTAAGTAAAGTTTCATGATATAAACATAAAGCTTTCTCATTTCTAGAAAAATTTTCCCATAGCAAAACTTCTCAGGTCTCAGAATTATAATGTTCTAGTATTGTTTAGTGGTTCTGTTTCTTCAGAGAGAGAGATAGAAAGAGCCTGAGAGAGAAAGATGGAGGGAGAGACATACAGAGACAGACAGAGAGTCAGAGTCAGAGAGATAAGAAACTGAAAGATTAATTTCCTTCTGTAAGCATAGCATGGTCAATACAAATTCCCAAATCATTCACAGTGCATATCCAACAATCTACTGACCCTTGAATTCTTCCTTCCCCTCCCTTCTTGAGACATTTGTGATAAATTCAGGTGTTTGTCCAGTATAACCTCCATTAGACATGTTTTTATATCTTGTAAATCTCAATGAAGGAATCTCATACACCCATGAGACTTTGTTTAGCTTCTGATCAGCTACTTTTCTTATTACAGTGAACAAACTCCAATCAAAAAGCAACTTAAACACAAAAAGTTTATTTTGATTTACAGTTCCAAAGGAATTCAGTCCATCAGAGAAAAGAAAGCATGGTGGCAGGACAGGCTTGAACTGTGGTGTCCACGGGAAGCAGAATAAAAGAAATATCTATGCATAGATAGCTTTTTCCTTTTCTATTCAGACCAGGATCCCAGCTCTGGGATGGTGTCACTCACATTTAGAGCATGTCTTCCTTCCTGAGTCAAGTCTCTCTGGAATTATATCACAGACACTCCAAGTGGTGTGTCTGCTCTGTAACCCTGAACAGAATCAAGTTGAAAATAAAGGCTAAATATTACATCTCAAATTTTATAATTTCAAATTAATTATTTTTGGTAAGAGGAATTCTTAGTTCAAATTAAACAATTAGTTTCAAGTTTCAGTACAGGTATAAATTTTAATTTATTTGTATTAAATAATTTCCATTCATTTAAAATGGTCACATTTTTTTTTTCTTAGAAAAGCATCCATTTGGATAATGACAGCATTAACATTCTCATCAGAAATAAAAGCTAGTTGACAAAATCAGAACTTTTCTGGAGTCTATAAAAGACAGAGCTGAGGTTACAACCAAACAACCTGAGTTCAAGAAAGACTCAGCCTTTTCAAGGACGAACAAATATGATAAAAGTACATATTCTCCAGCTGGTGAAAGAAAATGTAGTTTCGTGCACAGTGGGGTTGTATTCAGTACTTTTCAGGGAAATGGAGGAACTATAAGTACACAGAAACCTTGACTGATATAAACTGCATTCCAATCCCCAAAAGAAACAGCAAATAATAGAGCATTAGAAATGACAAAAATCAATTAAAATGAATGTTAAATGTGAAATTTAAGCCACAAACAAGCAAACAAGCAAAAAGCATCAGACTAGGGGCTGTGGCTACAGCTCAGTGGAAGAGAACTGATTAATATATGCAAAGGATTGTATTCATTTGGAACAGTTAAAAAATGGGGAGGAAGAGGAGGGATAGCAGAGGAGGAACAAAAGGGAGGATGGGAGAAAGGTGGCACTATTAGTACATTAATAGAGGAATTCAAATAATAAATTAGCGAATATGTTCTATGATAACATAAATTTTGAATCAATGTTGATTGGATATGGCTCATGGGAGACAGATTAAACTATAGACCAATACATATATTTTGTCTATCATATAAGACAAGAGAGACAGTGCAAGTGCTCTCCTCAAGAAAGTAGAGAAAGAGGCAAAAAGATGGTAAGAAAGATGACTCAACCATTAAAGACTAGACTCACAACCATAAATATAAGAAGCAAAAAGAACCACCATCAATTAGAGAGAGTATAAAAAAGATAGATTTTTTAAAAAGCATTTAACCAATCTGCTTTTGCTATAAAGAATAGCAATGATTATCAAATCTCTATGATGACTAAGGCCAAAGAGAATGCTCAGAGCATCAAGCACAGGTGACAAAAGGCTATGAATCCAGACCTTAAACCATCAAAAATTATCCAAGGGGCACACAAGCACGTATAAACAAAACTCAAAGCTTAATACAAAAAGTCTACTGAGATCACAGAGGAAGTAATATGGAATTACGATAGTTTTATATGATTGATGGATGCCTTCACTAAAAATCCCTCAGTATAAAACACTTTAAGCTCACATGACATCAGCAATAAAAATTTTAATGTATTCATTTCTTTATCTTATGTGTGTGGAATTTTTTTTCTTCTTGTTTGACTTTGTGACATGTGCTGCTATGACTGTTGGAGGCCAGATGATGGCGTCAGATACCTTGGGCCTGACATTACAGATAGTTGTGATTCACCATGTAGTACCTGGGAATTGAACCTGGGTCCTCTGGAAGAGCAGGAATTGCTATTAACTGCTGAGCCGATTCTTCAGCCACCTCAATAGCAATTTTACAAAACATAAGAAACTGTAAAATCAATTGCACACAAACTCTTCCAGACAATACAGGATTGGGGCCGTGAGGTTATTTTCCACCCTTTCATGAGCATAGACAATCCTCAAAGACACACCATGTAGACTAAATCTTTTAAATATTCATAAACTTAATATAGAAAAACATAAACATTTTAACTTAGAAAAACCTTAATTTCTCAGAATATTTTAAATAGTTTCTATAGATCTCAACATTCATTTATTATAAAAGTTCTCCACATATGAAAAGTATCATGAATCTGATAGAGTAAATCTGTAAAGTTTATCTGCACCTAATAGCATAAAAGTATAACTGTCTTGAAATCTCACTAATGATGGAAACAATGCAGAAATATTCTTATATTTCTTTAGCACTATATTCAAGGGATTGGGCACAGTCAGTCACATGATTTACATAACAGTCTATATTTCCTTGAAGTTAAAATGAGATATTTTGATGAAGAAGATAGTATTGAGACACTATATTTTTGTGTTAAGCCATAAATATCAGTATGTTTAGCACTAATTTAGAGGCTGCATAGACCAAACTTTTAGCTATAAGAATTAAGCAACTACTTGAGAGTAAAAAGGATTAAGATAAGGGTTTCACTTAATAGGATTACCCAGAAAGCTTTCAGAGAAATAAGCTAATATGTGCAGTTTACATTTTTGTTACAATAGTAATACACAGTAAGTGAGGTTTGTCAAATCTTGAACTTATTCATATTTGGTGGATGCTCATGCTGTGCTATATTAGTTCAATATATCTGATTTTAAAACAATGATTAAAACATCATTATGTATGTTTTTATTTTTAACTCAACCTAATTAAAATAATTTGAGGCAAGAGGATCATGTAGACTTTACATTTCTAGCTTCCTGAATTTCAAGATAAAGTCATTGTTGAAGGCTAGGAGAAGATTATTGAGTTGTCAAATGAAAATACGATTTGTTCCTGTTAAAGCTTTTATGAATGGATATGCCAAGTAAGTTCTTACTTAGTTAGAAATAGAAGAAAAGGAGCATTTTAAAAAAATGTTGTCCCTAGTAATCTTTCAAGGAAAAAAAAAAAAGGAACCTGAAGCATTATTACTGAGTGATTTTTAGAGAGCATTGTGTCATGAAGATTGGGATGAGGTGAGCAGCCACACATACCATATGGCTCTTTGCTAGGGATACATGAAAACAAGTCATATGACATGTGCCAAAGAAAGAAAAGTTGACCCTCAAACTCAAAATATTTCCATTTGAGTTCTTGTCAAGGGTTTATGACATGGCAAATAAAATTACTAAAAAAGTGATTACTCTGAATTTGATTTTAACATTCCGATCCAAAATTAACATTGATCCTCCATATCCAAACATATTAAAATATTATTGATATTTTTTAGTTTTTTAGTTTCATAAAATGTTTGAAAAAATTATCCCATGTTATCTGTTTTTCAAAGAAATGTGATGGCTGTTTTAAACATGTGATTCTGTGGATTATCACACGATTAGGACAAATGAGGTCAATGTAATTTTTGAGATTGTTATAAATTTCCTCTACAAAACTGACACCATCAAGACACCTGACAAAACAGAGTCATATAAAAGGGGAGGAGATCCTCCCCTATCAGTGGACTTGGAAAGGGGCAGGGAGGAGATGAGGGAGGGAGGGTGGGATTGGGGAGGGAATGGGGGAGGGGGATACAGCTGGGATACAGAGTTAACAAAATGTAACTAATAAGAAAAATAAAATAAAAAAAAATGCTGAACTGTAAAGTTAGACCTTATAAAATAAGCAAAACCTCTATAGACTGGCAAGGCTGCACCTGGAAGTGTTCAGAAAGCCTGCCACTGAGTTCATGACAGAGCCAGTCCCTGCTCCCGTTACTAGGGTTCCTCTTGGAGACTGAGTCTATGGAATACCTCTGAGGATTTTAGGTCCTTTCTATGCATTGTCCTTGGTTGATGTATCAGTCTCTGAAAGGGCCGTCAGGGATCAGTTTTTATGGCTCTGTTGGGTATCCTTGTGGAGCTCCTCTCCCTTCCAGTTCTTTCATTCTCCCATTTCTTTTATAAAATTCCATGCATTGTACTCAAAGTCTGGCTATGTGTCTCAGTCTCTCCTTCAATACCTCGATCAGTAGAGTCTTTCAGAGTTCCTCTGTAGTAGACTCCTGTCCTGTTCTCTGTCTTCTCCTGCTTCCCATGTCTATGGCATTTGTTCTTCCGAATGAAGACTGAGAATCTTCCCTTGTTGTTTGCTTCTTTAGGAGTATATATTTTAGTATGTTTGTCATATATTATGTGGCTAATTTCCATGTATGAGTGAGTAAATACCATGTGTGTCTTTCTGCTTCTGGATTACCCTACTCAAGATGATCTTTTCTAGTTCCCACAATTTGCCTGCATATTTCATGATTTTCTAATTTGAAATTGATGAGTATTATTACATTGTCTAAATGTACCACAATTTCTATATCCATTCCTCTGTTGAGGGACACCTAAGTTAATTCCAGCTTCTGGCTATTACGAATAGAGCTTCTATGAACATGGTTGAGCAAATGTCCTTGTTGTATAGTTGAGCATATTTTTGATATATACCTAGGAGTGGTTTAGCTGGATCTTGAGGTATCACTATTCCTAATTGTCTGAGAAAGCGCCAGATTGCTTTCCAGAGTGGTTGTACAAGTTTACATTCCCACCATTGATGGAGGAGGGTTCCCCTTTTTCCATATCCTCTCCAGCAAGTGTTGTCACTTGAGTTTTTTATTTTAGCCATTTTCTTGGGTGTAAGATGAAATCTCAGGATCGTTTGGATTTGCATTTCCCTGATAGCTAAGGATGTTGAGCATTTCTTTAAGTGTTTCTCTACCATTTGATATTCCTATACAGAGAATTCTCTGTTTAGCTCCGTGTTCCATTTTTTAATTAGATTACTTGGTTTGTTGGTGTTTAACTTATTGAGTTCTTTATATATTCTGGATTTTATGCCCTTGTTAGATACAGTTGGTGAAGATACTTTACCAATCTATAGGCTGTCATTTTCTTCTGACAATGCCCTTTGCTTTACAGAAGCTTTTCAGTTTCATGAGGTCTCATTTATTGATTATTGATCTTAGAGCCTGTGCTATTGGTGTTCTGTTCAGGAAGTTGCTTCCTGTGCCAATGAGGTCAAGTTTCTCCTCCAAGTGTTCTTATAACAGGTTTATTGCATCTAGTACTTATGAGACCTGATAGGCTAGGATCAAATAGTATGGGAGGAGAACTTCCCCTCTCAGTAGACTGTGGGAGGAGCCTAGGGAGAGAAGAGTGTAGGGAGGGTGGGTTTGGGAAGAGATGAGGGAGGGGGCCACAGCCGAGATACAAATTGAGTAAACTGTTATAAATTGATAAGAAGACTAAGAAGAAATAAAAAAAAAAAAACCTGTGCAGTCAACAAATAATGGAGCAGCATCATATAAAGATCAATTGAACATAAAGCTTTGGTTTCTAGATATTAAAACAAAGTAATTGTATTTACCCTGAAACTTGCTTACTAGGCATAACTTCTTGCATTGGCAAAAACTTTCTTTCTTAAATTTCACCATATTTTACAAATAGTCAATGCAGCATCATGACATTTATTGGCAAAACCTGTCGACTCATCAAGCTAGAAAAAAAGTGTTGGTTTTCTTGTACTATACAAAATCTCTCCATGGTGACATGAGATGTCATTGAAATGTCACTCACTATGATGCATGAGAATAAAACCATCAAAATCTTTCAGTACAAATTGTCTAAACATTTTATTCATTTTAATTTTACATGTGACATTATTTATTTCTATCCTACTATGTGACTTTTCTTTCTCTGAGTAATAAGTCTAGTTACTAAAATATCTTGATTATTTATGCTTTTGACTGAATATAAATTTTAAAAAACAAAATCTTTCATCTGGTCAGAACATAATACCTGTCTAAAATAACCTCTAAATTTATGTTTTTAATAGCTGTGAGTTTTAAATTTTCTTACTTCTTTGCTTGTTGTAATTCATTGTATTTTTATCTAATCAGAAATTTCGTCAGCTAAAGTTTTTATATGCTTTATCATCTCCAGGTATATTTACATGGATGATCAGAAATGTTTTTAGTAAGCTATATATATGATGCAAAATGTTAGAATGACATAATAACTAAGCAATGAAAACCCTTTAAATGCAATTTTAAGATTACATTTAATTGTAGCTCACAGAACATTTATTTTGTAAAAAAATGTAACTGTAAATACAGACAAAAACCTAAGAATCACATTATGAAAACAGTAATATTTAAAAAAAAACTTCAATTTTTTTTTTACACTAAGTATGTTCAATCCTATAAATCATAGTCAGCACATATGGAAACACTGTGTAAAGCATTCTAGAGGGCAAATATTTGATGTCCCATATCCCTTTAATATAGTTTTCTGTTATCAGTGGCTTCCATGACATGCACTAGAAATTTAAGATAAGCTGCTGTACCTAGATGATAGATATGTAAGACAATGCTGACAGGAAAGTTAAGTCAATGTGTGCTACTTACAGATGTTATAGAAGCGACTCAAGATTTAAAGAAAATGTATTTTTCCATCACAATTTCTTAAACAGCCTGTAGCAAATTTCAACAAAACCTCAAAAGAGAAACTGCTATAAGATAAAGACTCTACCTAGCAATGTATGAAAGCAGATGCTGAGAATCATAACCAAATCTTGGTCAGAGTTCAGGGAATCATATGAAACAAGGGGGAGTTAGTAAGACCTGGAGAGGACAGGAGGGTCAAAAGAACCAAATATATCTGGGCACAGGGGTCTTTTATGAGACTGATTCTCCAACCAAGTACCATGCATGTAAATAACCTAGAACCCCTGCTCAAACATAGCCCATGGCAGTTTAGCATCTAAGTGGGTTACCCTAGTAAGGGGAACAGGGTCTGTCTCTGACACGAATTCAGTGGTGGGCTCTTTGACCTCCTCTTCCCCTTCCCCCGCTGAAGGAAGAGCAGCCTTGCTACACCACAGATGAGGACATTGCAGCCAGTCCTGATAAAGCCTGATAAACTAGGGTAGAAGGAAGGGGAGGAGGATCTCCACTATCAGTGGACTTGGAAAGGGGCAGGAAGGAGATGAGGGAGGGAGGGTAGGATTGGGAGGGAAAGAAGGAGGGGGCTACAGCTGGGATACAAAGTAAATAAACTTTACTTAATATAACAAAATAAAAATTTATTTAAAAAAAAGATAATTGGATAAAATCAATGTAATATTGTTTTGGATTAAAACAAAGAGAACTCAGAATTAGATGCTGATATTAGTGGGGTATCAATTATCAAAAAATATGTTTAACTCAGTGAGCAGGATGTAGATAATTTAATGACCAATTCTAGCAAATCCAGATAACCATTCAGAAATGTAAAGTAACCATATCAGTAATCTATAGAGTCTCTCAATTGCCTTTAACCCTTGTCATTTGGAGGTTGTCTTAGTTAGGGTTTCTATTGCTGTGAAGAGACAACATAACCATGGAAACCGTTATAAAGAAAAATTTATTGAGGCTGGTTTACAGTTCCATAGGTTTAGTCCATTATCATCATGGTAGGAAGCATGATGGTATGCAGGTAGACATGTTGCTGGACAAGGAACTGCTCAGTCTGATTTGAGCCTCTGAGACCTCAAAGTCCACCCACTAGTGATGCACTTCCTGCAATAAAGTCACACCTACTCCAACAACGTAACACCTCCTAAGAGTGCCTCTGCCCATTGGCCAAGCATTCAAACACATATGTCTACGGCGGCTATTCCTATTCCTATTCAAACCACCACTGTGTGTGTGTGTGTGGGGGGGGTATCAGTGATCAGTGATCAAGGTAATCCTGAGTACAGAGTAATTTCAAGAACAGCCTGGGACATATAAGATTTCATCTTACACCCATAAGAATGGCTAAGATAAAAAACTCAATTGACAACACGTGCTGGAGAGGATGCAGAAAGGAGAACATTCCTCCATTGCTGGTGAGAATGTGAACTTGTACAAACACTTTGGAAACCAATCTTGTGCTTTCTCAGAAAATTAGGAATAATGCTTCCTCAAGATCCAGTTATACCACTCCTAGCCATATATCCAGAAGATGCTCATCTGCACAAAATGCTCAACCATGTTAGTAGCAGGTTTATTCATAATAGCAAGAATCTGTAAACAACAGAATTCGTGGTACATTTACACCAAATTCTTCTCTTATATGGCTCTTCCATTATATATTTCCATTGGCCATATGTAAAAAATTACAGTTGAGAAATCCATAGCTTTTCCTTTGCCAATTAGCCATTCAGGTACATCTTTTCTAACTTTTCTGTTCTAAACTATTCCTATGTCAACTGTGATGTCTTCTTATTGAAGAATTAGATGGATCATGAACACATGATTTGTCAAATATGTAAATTACAAATATTTTTTGTCTAGTCTTTGGCTTGACATTTTATTTTTTTAATATCGTTATAAGAACAGATGTTTGTAGCTTTTTATGAAGCTCAAATTGTCAATGTTTTAAGGTTTATCCTTGCAAATTTTCTTTGTAGGGACTCTTCACTGCTCCCAATTTCCTCCTCCCATTTCAGTTTTTTCTTTCTTTTATTTTTGAGGTAATAATATAATTATGTCATTTTCCCTTCCCTCTCTTTCCTCCAAATCCTCTCATATATGTACCCCTGCTTTTTTTTCAAATTTACAGCCTACTTTTTAAAAAATATTTTATTTTTATTAATTACAGTTTATTCACTTTGTATGCCAGCTGTAGTCCCTCCTCCACCCTACTCCCAAGCTCACCCTCCTTCCCTGTTCTCCCCCTATGCCCCTCCCCTAGTCCACTGATAGGAGACATCCTCCTCCCTTTCCATCTGACCCTAGCCTATTAGGTCTCATCAGGACTGGCTTCATTGTCTTCCGCTGTGGACTGGTAAGGCTGCTCCCCACTCAGGAGGAGGTGATCAAAGAACCAGCCCATGAGTTCATGTCAGAGACAGTCCCTGTTCCTATTACTGGGGAACCCTCTTGGACACAGAGCTTCCATTGGCTACATCTGTACAGGAGTTCTAGGTTATCTCCATTCATAGTCCTTGGTTGGAATTCCTGTGCCCAGATTTTTTGGTTCTGTTGCTCTTCTTGTGGAGCTGCTGTCCCTTCCAGGTCTTTCTATTCCTTCCCCCCTTCTTTCATACGATTCCCTGCACTCTGCCCAAAATTTGGCTATGGGTCTCAGCATCTGCTTTGATACACTGCTGGGTAAAGTCTTTCAGAGGCCCTTTGCAGTAGGCTCCTGTTCCCTTTTTCTCCCTCTTCAAATGTCTGTCCCATTTGCCTTTATGAATAAAAACTGAACATCTTACCCAGGATCCTCCTTCCCTGATTAGCCTCCTTAGGTGTACAGATTTTAATATTGTTATCCTATATTTTATATCTAATATCCACTTGTCGCCAGCCCAGAGAGCTGAGTGCACCCAACTCAGTCCTCACAGCCTACTTTTTATCAGTTGTTACAGGTATGTACAGACATGGATACATATATATATAAACCTAAATATACCCTATTCAGTCTATATAATGTTACTTGTATGAATGTTTTCAGGGGTGATCATTTCTTGCTGTGCACTTTCCTGAAGAACACTGTTATTCTACACTTTTCCGTAGTGTTCTGCAGTGCAGTGGGTAGAGCTGAGGACTCATGATCTTTTCTTGTCTGCTTGGCATATCTATTTTTGCCCTTGATCAGCTCAAATCTAAGCAGTCATGTTAAGACTTTATAGGTGGGAGCCCCAGATTCGCGCGGCGGCTGCACCATCCTCCCAGGGCCCGAGTCTGCTAGACGCCATACTAGCTCCACAGGATCGCGATGACTGTACGGCCCGCCCAATCCCACAGTGACAGAGAATACGCTATATACTCACCAAAACCAGACAGAAACACCATACAAGCTAGACACACCAGGCGCTGGGCCTCCCAAGCTTGGAGAGCACAGTGAAGAGACCCCAGGACTTCCCAGAAAGCATCTGGACTAGCAACCCAGTCTCCAGTTGCAGCGGGACTTTCTAACCTGGCAGCGGAGCAGCACTGAGCTGGCGGGACACATCAGCCCTCCAGTTTAAGACTAACCAGGGCCAAACCAGAGAACAGAAAGGCTGGTTACCCCGATTCCCACTGACGTGACCACCCTGAAATCTCCAGCTGCAGCAAGCCCTCATAACCTGGCAGTGACAACAGCACGGAACTGGCGGAGCACATCAAAGAAGCAGGGCCAAACCAGAGAACAGAGAGCCCAGATACTCCGATCTCTGCCAAGTGACCTGCCTGTAAGTGAGTGAACCCTTGAGAATCTGCAGCTCCACTGACCTTGGGTCCTTCTAAAACAGAAGCCAGGCATCGAACCCCCTCCCACCCATATACCCACTTTGGGAAACAGAGGGGCACTTGGAACATTGAAGTTCCTGCTCTGTGGGTCTAATTGAGGAGTTAAGGCAGTTAATGCCAGAAATTGCGCTGCGATCATCACTAGCGCCTGCTACATATACATTGCAGAGCCCCTCCCACACACTCAAGGGTTCAACATTAGCCATCACTCTGTCCCTCGAGACACACGCCCACGCCCACTTACACACACACACACACACACACACACACACGCACGCACGCACGCTTGCATTTGCCTCTGTTTGCGCCTGCGTACTTTCCTCCCACAGGTACAGCTAGTCCTCAGCACACGCTAAGGACACGGGACCTCTCTCAACTTCCTGAAGAATTCTCCAGACTCGAGAGAGAGACAGTACCAGTCTGATCGGCAGAATCCAAAAACAAACAGGGAAGGTCTCAGATAAGCCAATGGCCGGGGGTAGGCGAAAGAACACTTCCAACATAAATCAGGACATCATGACTTCACCAGCAAACCCCAAAATCGATGGATACTCCAATTCATCAGAAGCACAGGAAAATGACCTTAAAGCCATGCTTGCTCAATTATTTGAGGCTCATAAGGAGGAAATGAACAAATCTTTCAAAGAGTTGGCCAGTCAATTGGAGATAAAGAAAGAAGAAATAGACAAAACCCTTAAAGAAACACAGGCAAACATAGCCAAACAAATAGAGGCACAAGTAGAGAAAAAATTAGTGGCATACAAAAAGGAAATGAACAAAAAAATAGAGTCCATTGTAGAGAGACAGGAATCCAAATTCAAACACATGGAAGAAATGGTGCAAGGCATGAAAACAGAATTAGAATCAATAAAGAAAACACAAAATGAGAAAACTCTTGAGCTGGAGAACTTGGATAAAAGATCAGGAACCACAAAAGTAAGCATCACCAACAGAATACAAGAGATGGAAGAGAGAATCTCTGGAGCTGAAGACACACTTGCAGAAATTGATACTTCTCTCAAAGAAAAAGTAAAATCAGAAAAATTCCAATCACAAAATATCCAAGAAATCAAGGATGCTATGAAAAGACAAAATCTAAGAATAATAGGAATTGATGAAAAAGAAGACTCCAGGCTCCAAGGTCCAGAAAATATTTTCAAGAAAATCATAGAAGAAAATTTTCCCAACTTAAAGAAAGAGATGTCCATAAATATACAAGAGGCCTACAGAACACCAAATAGACTAGACCAGAAAAGAAACACATCACATCACATCATAGTCAAAACACTAAATCTACAGAACAAAGAAAAGATATTAAAAGCAGCAAGGGAAAAAGGCCAAGTAACATATGAAGGTAGACCTATCAGAATCACACCTACTTCTCATCAGAAACTATGAAAGCCAGAAGGGCCTGGGCAAGCATCATGGAGACTCTAAGAGATCACAAATGTCAACCCAGACTACTATACCCTGCAAAGCTTTCAATCAACATAGATGGAGAAAACAAAATATTCCATGACAAAACTAAATTTACGCAATATCTATACAGCAAACCAACCCTACAGAAGATACTAGAAGGAAAAATTCAATCCAACGAAAACGAATTCACCCAAGAAAACAGGGCATACAGATAATATCCCAACAAAAATGAAAAGAAAACAAGCAATGAAACAAGGTAAGATCATCGACTCCATTACAAAAGGAACTACCATGCATTGGTCAATATTATCTATCAATATTAATGGACTCAATTCACCAATAAAAAGACACAGGCTAACAGAATGGTTACGGAAACAAGAGCCAACATTCTGTTGCATCCAAGAAACACACCTATGCAACAAAGATAAACACTACCTCAGAGTAAAGGGCTGGAAAAATGTTTTTCAAGCAAATGGTTCCAGAAAACAAGCTGGAGTAGCCATCCTAATATCTAATAAAATAGAATTTCATCCAAAGTTAATCAAAAAAGATAAGGAGGGCCACTATATTCTCATCAAAGGAAAAATCCAACAAGAGGACATCACAATTTTGAATATCTATGCCCCAAATACAAGAGCACCTACATTCGTAAATGAAACAATATTAAAGCTTAAATCATACATTGATACTAATACCTTAATAGTGGGAGACTTCAACACCCCACTCACATCAAGGGACAGATCAACCAGACAGACACCAAACAGGGAAATAAAAGCACTCACAGAATCCCTAAATCAAATGGACCTAATAGACGTCTACAGATCTTTTCACCCAAACTCAAAAGAGTACACCTTCTTTTCAGCACCACATGGAACCTTCTCCAAAATAGACCATATAGTTGGTCACAAAGCAAGCCTCAACAGATACAAAAGGATTGAAATAATCCCTTGTATACTATCTGACCACCATGGACTAAAGCTGGACATCAACAACAACAGAAACAACAAAAAGCCGACACGCACATGGAAACTGAACAACTTACTACTCAATGACAGCTGGGTCAAGGAAGAAACAAAGAAAGAAATTAAAGACTTTCTAGAATTCAATGAAAATGAAGGCACAACATACCCAAATTTATGGGACACATTGAAAGCAGTGCTCAGAGGAAAATTTATAGCACTAAGTGCCTACAAGAAGAAATCCGTAACATCACATACAAACAACTTAATGGCCCAACTGAAAAACCTAGAAAAAAAAGAAGCAGATACACCCAAGAGGAGCAGAAGGCTGGAAATACTCAAAGTAAGGGCAGAAATCAATCAATTAGAAACAAATAAAATTATCCAAAGAATCAATGAAACAAAAAGCTGATTCTTTGAGAAAATCAACAAGATAGACAAACCCTTAGCCAAACTAACTAAAAAGCAGAGAGAAACCATACAAATCAGCAAAATCAGAAAGGAAAATGGGGACATAACTACAGACACTGAGGAAATCCAAACGATTATTAGGTCATACTACAAAAGCCTGTATGGCACAAAATTTGAAAATCTAAATGAAATGGATAACTTTCTTGACAGATTCCATCTACCAAAATTAAGTCAAGATCAGGTAGAAAGACTGAATAGCCCTATATCTCCCAAGGAAATTGAAGCAGTCATTAACAGTCTCCCCTCCAAAAAAAGCCCTGGACCAGATGGCTTCAGCGCAGAATTCTACAAGACCTTCAAAGAAGTACTAACACCAATTCTCCTCAAACTATTCCACAAAATAGAAATAGAAGGAACACTACCAAACTCATTCTATGAAGCCATAGTCACTTTGATATCTAAACCACACACAGATCCAACAAAAAAAGAGAACTTCAGACCTATCTCTCTTATGAACATTGATGCAAAAATACTCAATAAAATACTTGCAAACCGAATCCAAGAACACATCAAAGATATCATCCACCATGACCAAGTAGGCTTCATCCCAGGAATGCAAGGGTGGTTCAACATATGGAAATCCATCAATGTAATCCACCACATAAACAAAATGAAGGAGAAAAAAACCACATGATCATCTCCTTAGATGCTGAAAAAGCATTTGACAAAGTCCAACACCCATTTATGTTTAAAGTCTTGGAGAGATCAGGGATACAAGGCACATACATAAAGATAGTAAAGGCAATATACAGCAAGCCTATAGCCAACATCAAACTCAATGGAGAGAAACTTAAATCAATCCCACTGAAATCAGGGACAAGACAAGGCTGCCCACTCTCTCCATATCTCTTTAACATTGTACTTGAAGTCCTAGCCAGAGCAATAAGACAACTAAAGGAGATCAAGGGGATACAAATCAGAAAGGAAGAGGTCAAAGTGTCACTATCTGCAGATGATATGATAGTATACATGAGCGACCCCAAAGATTCAACCAGAGAACTTCTTCAGCTGATTAACACCTTCAGCAAAGTGGCAGGATACAAAATCAACTCAAAAAAATCAGAAGCCCTCTTGTATACCAAAGACAAAAAGGCTGAGAAAGAAATTAGGGAAACAACACCCTTCACAATAGCCACTAATAACATAAAGTACCTTGGTGTGACTCTAACCAAGCAAGTGAAAGACCTGTTTGAGAAAAACTTGAAGTCTTTGAAGAAAGAAATTGAAGATCTCAGAAGATGGAAAGATCTCCCGTGCTCATGGATTGGTAGGATTAACATTGTGAAAATGGCCATCCTGCCAAAAGCAATCTACAGATTCAATGCAATTCCCATCAAAATACCAACTCAATTCTTTACAGAACTTGAAAAAAAGATTCTCAGTTTCATATGGAGAAACAAAACACCCAGAATCTCCAAAACGATCCTGTACAACAACAGATCATCTGGAGGTATCTCCATTCCCGATCTCAAGCTGTACTACAGGGCAACAGTAATAAAAACTGCATGGTATTGGCATAGAAACAGAAAGGAGGATCAATGGAATCGCATAGAAGACCCAGAAATAAACCCACACACCTATGAATACTCAATATTTGACAAAGAAGCCAAATCCATTCAATGGAAAAAAGACAGCATCTTCAACAAATGGTGCTGGACCAACTGGATGTCTACATGCAGAAAAATGAAAATAGATCCATATTTATCACCCTGCACAAAACTAAAGTCCAAGTGGATCAAGGACCTCAACATAAAACCAGATACTCTAAATCAGTTGGAAAAAAAAGTGGGAAACAGCCTAGAACTCATTGGCACAGGAGACAACATCGTGAACAGAACACCAACAGCACAGGCTCTAAGAGCAACAATCAATAAATGGGACCTCATGAAACTGAAAAGCTTCTGTAAAGCAAAAGACACTGTCATCAAAACAAATAGACAGCCTACAGATTGGGAAAGAATCTTCACCAACCCTTTATCTGACAGAGGGCTGATATCCAGTATATATAAAGAACTAAAGAAGCAGAAAAGCAACAAACCAAGTAATCCACTTAAAAAATGGGGAACAGAGCTAAACAGAGAATTCTCGAAAGAGGAACATCAAATGGCAGAGAAACACTTAAAGAAATGCTCAACCTCATTAGCCATTAGGGAAATGCAAATCAAAACGACCCTGAGATTTCACCTTACACCCATCAGAATGACCAAGATGAAAAACTCAAGTGATAGCACATGCTGGAGAGGTTGTGGAGAAAAGGGGAACCCTCCTCCATTGCTGGTGGGAATGTAAACTGGTTCAACCACTTTGGAAGTCAATCTGGCGCTTTCTCAGACAACTAGGAGTAGTGCTACCTCAAGACCCAGCTATACCACTCCTAGGTATATACCCAAAATTTGCTCAAGTACACAACAAGGACATTTGTTCAACCGTGTTCGTAGCAGCTTTATTTGTAATAGCCAGAACTTGGAAACAACCCAGATGTCCATCAACATCAACGGAGGAATGGATACAGAAATTGTGGTATTTTTACACAATGGAATACTACTCAGCAATCAAAAAGGAGGAAATCATGAAATTTGCAGGCAAGTGGTGGGATCTAGAAAAGATCATTCTGAGTGAAGTATCCCAGAAGGAGAAAGACAAACTTGGTATATACTCGCTTATATAGACCTACAAGATATGATAAACATAATGAAATCTACACACCTAAAGAAGATAATCAAGAAAGTGGACACAGGCGAAGGTGATTAATCCTCATTTAGAAAGACAAATGGGATGTGCATTGAACTTATGACAGGAGTCTACTGCAAAAGGCATCTGAAAGACTCTACCTAGCAGTGTTTCAAAGCAGACACTAAGACTCATAACCAAACCCTCGGCAGAGTGCAGGGAATCATATGAAAGAAGGGAAGTTAGTATGATATGGAAAGGATAGGAGCTCTACAAGGACCAAACATATCTGGGCACAGGGTCTTTTCTGAGACTGACACTCAACCAAGGACCATCTATGGATATAACCTAGAACTTCTGCTCGGATGTGGCCCGTGGTAGCTCAGTAACCAAGTAGTTTTCCAAAGTAAGGGGAACACGGACTATTTCTAACAGGATCTCAAGGGCAGGCTGTTTGATCCCCCCCACCCCAGGGGAGGAGCAGTCTGTTAGGCCACAGAGGAGGACTTTGCAGCCAGCCCTGAAGATACCTGATAAAACAGGGTCAGATGAAAGGGGAGGAGGCCCTCCCCTATCAGTGGACTTGGAAAGGGGCAGGGAGGAGACCAGGGAGGGAGTGTGGGGTTGGGGAGGGAATGAGGGAGCGGGATACAGCTGGGACACAGAGTTAACAAAATGTAACTAAAAAGAAAAAAATAATAAAAAAAATATATGGTAATGAACAAAAAAAAAAAAAGACTATAGGTGCACCTTCTGATATGACTAGGAGATACTATCTCACAACAGTGAGATCCTCTCAATATTACAACCTTCCACACAGTGTCTTCCCAAATGTTTTCTGGGCCTTAGTTTTGGGAGTAGTCTTGTAGGTCAGGATCCACGGGGACTAAGCTCCAGAATGCTGCACTTGGATTGATTCTGGCTTTTTGTAATGTTCTTTTTCTGTTGCAAAGCTAGGTTTCCTGGATAAGAGGTGATTGATTACACTATCAATGGTTATAATGACAAATACCTAGAATATAGGTAGGATAATGATGGTTTAGTAAATGGTTTTTGTAAGCTCTTCTCCAATAGTATCCATAACTCATTAGCCCTGGGTAGCTGGTGAACTTTCCAATACTGTGTATGATTTTCCTTCTGTTAAATGGGTCTTAAGTTCAATGAAAGTACTGTTGTTTTGATTTGCATCTCCCTGGTGAGTACGGACTAAGGATATTGGGACACTACTCAGCTATATAAACGAGGAAATCATGAAATTTGCAGGCAAATAGTGGGAGCTAGAAAAGATCATCTTGAGTGAGGTATCCCAGAAGCAGAAAGAAACACATGGTATATACTCACTCATAAGTGGATATTAGACACATAATATAGGAAATGTATGCTAAAATCTATACACCGAAAGAAGCTAAGCAAGAAGGAGGATCTTAGGGAAGATGCCAAGAAGGAGGATCTTAGGGAAGATGCTCAATCTTCATTCAAAAGAGTAAATGTGATAGACATCAGAAGCAGGAAGAGAATAAAAGGAACAGAACAGGAACCTACCATAGACAGGCTCTGAAAGACTCTACTGATTGAGGATTTGAAGCAGATGCTGAGACTCATAGCCAAACATTTTTTTTCTTTTTTTTTAACTTATATTAATTACACTTTATTCACTTTGTATCCCCCCCAAAAGCCCCTTCCTCCTCTCCTCCCGATCCCACCGTCCCTTCCCCTTTTTCACACATGCCCCTCCCCAAGTCCATTGATAGGGGAGGTACCCCACTCCTTCCTTCTGATCTTAGTCTATCAGATCTCATCAGGAGTGGCTGCATGTGGCCTGGTAAGGCTGCTCCCCCCCCCCTCAGGGGGAGGTGATCAAAGAACAGGACAATGAGATTATATCAGAGGCAATCCCTCTTCCCATTACTATGTAACCCGCTTGGACACTAAACTGCCATGGGCTACATCTGTGCAGGGGTACAAGGGTATCTCCATGCATGGTACTTGGTTGGAGTATGAGTCTCTGGAAAGACCCCTGTGTTCAAATTTTCTGGTTCTGTTGCTCTCCTTGTGGAGTTCCCGTCCCATCCAGCTCTTACTATTTCCAACTTCTTACATAAGATTCCATGCACCCTGCCCAAGAGTTGGCCATAAGTCTCAGTGTCTGCTTTGATAGTCTGCAGGGCAGAGCCTTTCAGAGGCTCTCTGTGGCAGGTTCCTAGCTTGTTTCCTGTTTTCTTCTTCTTCTTCTTCTTCTTCTTCTGATGTCCACCCTCTTTGCCTTTCGGGATGGGGATTGAACATTTTAGTCAGGGTCCTCTCTCTTGATTAGTTTCTTTAGATGTACAGATTTTAGTAGGTTTATATTTCAAGATTTCCTTATTTTTTATTTCTGAGTAACATTCCAGTGTGTAGATGTACCACAATTTCTGTATCCATTCTTCAGTTGAGGGGCATCTGGGCTGTTTCTGGCTTCTGGCTACTACAAATAAAGCTGCTACAAACATATAGCCCAACTTTTTTTTAAATTTATTTTTTATTAATTAAAATTCATTCACATTGTATCCCAGCTGTAGTCTCCTTCCTCTCACTCTTCCCCTTCCACCTGACCCTAGTCTATCAGGTCTGACTGCCTTGTCTTCCTCTGAGACCTGGTAAGGCTGCTCCCCCCTCAGGAGGAGGTGATCAAAGAGCCAGGCCCCTGAGTTCATGTCAGACAGTCCCTGTTTTTCTTTCATGATTTCCTTGTTTTTAATTGTTGAGTAGTATTCCGTTGTGTAAATGTCCCACAATTTCTGTAACCATTCCTCGGTTGAGGGTCATCTGGGTTGTTTCCAGCTTCTAGGTATTACAAATAAAGTTGCTATGAACATGGTTGAGCAAATGTCCTTGTTGTATAGTTGAGCATATTTTGGATATATGCCTA
Organism: Psammomys obesus; assembly: GCF_907164565.1. Lineage (NCBI taxonomy): Eukaryota > Metazoa > Chordata > Mammalia > Rodentia > Muridae > Psammomys > Psammomys obesus. The sequence goes on along the minus strand of NW_026585504.1, from coordinate 26,413,816 downwards.
GCAGTGGTATAGCTGATTGAGGAAGCACTATTCCTAATTATCTGAGAAAGCACCAGATTAATTTCAAAAATGGTTGTACAAGTTTACATTCCCACAAGCAATGGAGGAGGGTTCCCCTTTTTCCACATCCTCTCTAGCATGTGTTTTTACTTGAGTTTTTTGTTTGTTTGTTTGTTTGTTTTTATCTTCTGAAAACAATGTCCTTTGCTTTACAGAAGCTTTTCAGTTTTATATATAATAGTTTTTTTGTTTTTCTATTTAAGATAATTTCTTCTTATTATCTAGCAAATTTTCCATTGGTGGCCAATAAAACTATTACTTTTTATGTAGACTCTGTATCTTGTAACTTTGTTAAACTTGTTAGTAGCTACAAATGTTTTGGCAGTTTTATTTTTTTCTACATGTAAGATGGTGGCATCTGCAAATATTGAACTATTTGACTTTCTTTTTTTTTTTAAATGTAATGCCTTTTTTGCCTGATAAATAGGAGTTCCAGAATTGTGCTGAATAAAGTGAAGAAGGTAGACAGCTTTATCTTATTCCAGACATTAGAGGCAAAGTGTTCTCTTTCTCTCCAATCAATACAATGATAGTCATTGGACTGTGTGTGCGTGTGTGTGTGTGTGTGTGTGTGGTCATACATTGCTTACAGGCATATGTTTCCACGAGGAATGCAGATCTTTATTAAATGCTTTCTCTAAATATGAAATGATCAGATGGCTTTGTTTCTTCATGCTGCTGATGTGAATATTACATTGATTTAGATATATAAAACACCGATTCCTCTTGGAAATTGCTGTCAGACATTTTGATAGGAAAATAAAAATTGATATACCCATATACAGTTATTCATTCATATATTATGCTAAAATTAATATTGTAAACTGATAGAAGTAGCCATTAGAGAATAAAACTACATGAAATATTAAAAATGAAGAAAAAATTTACAAAATATATATTTTGTTACATAGCAATGTGCATGTTTGTAAATTAATAGAGTAACTATTATAAATAAAGATTAGTATTTTAGCAAATCATTGTTCAAGTTAAGAAAATTAAATTAAAGAAAGATATAGATATTTTACTTTAAAATAATAAATTATACTTGCTATGTAGAATTATCTGTCTATCGATCTATCTATCTGTCAATTTATTTATTTATGTGTTTTGAGAACACTTGTCATGTGGAATACTGTTTTTTTATTTTATTTTAATCACAGGTCATTCACTTGTATGGAATACTATTTTTAAACATGAGTTGCACTTATACCATCAATGACGTATATTTATAACCTGATTAGACGGATTGATGGTTTGGAGAATTTTCTTAACTTCTTATATAAAAACAAAATACACATTCAGCCAGGAAAGTTACTGCATATAGTCAGGGCAGTTACTGGTACTCATTTTGTAATGTCTACATCCTAGTACAGCTTTGGAGTCCTTTTCAACACCCTACCTGCTTGGCTGTGTTGGCATGTTTCATATAATTTAACAGACTCTAAAGCTGACAGGTTTTGCTTTGGCTCTAGCTTTACAATATATAAGGTGCATGGCACTTGTTACTAGGCTTCCTCTGTTACTTGTTATGAAAACAAAAACACATTGAAAAGTATTTGATGTTGCATCTTACATGTATTTTCAATTACTAATTCCTGTTGTCATTATTATAGATATATTTGCTATTAGTGACCTCCTCTAGTCTAGAACTCATATCTTAATGAAAAATACTGTTCACTTCATTTTACAGAATTAATAATGAACTAATATGTTAGGCCCATTATTAAGGTAAAAACCATTCTTCCAAAAATATAGACGCTATTGGCTAGCAAAATGTTTCTTCTATACCAATCACAAGTTAGTTTCCCTGTCTTCTGTATTATTCGTAATTAAAATCGAAAGCTCGGTTGCTGACAGTTCTGTAACTACCTCAGCTCTGGGGAAGTCAACTATTAACAAGGATATGCAGTACACTGTAATTTAGTGGACAAATTAACCTATTGGGAGGAGATCACAATTTTGGTCAAAGAACTCAGCTTGTTATATCAGCCACTGAGGAGATTTCTCACCACATCCTGAATACATTTGCTATTAGTTCTCTTGAAGGTAATTCTCACCATCTAGGTTACAGTCTCTAATGTTCTATATTATGATATCTGGTAAGAAGGAGCCTGAAATGACTAGTGGATAAATGAATGGATGGACTGGGTAACAAAGTTGGAGCAGAATTTCCTTTAGTTCTTTGAAGAATAGAGTGAAGATCAGTAACGAACTACGAATTTAGTATTAGCCTTGACATGACACAATTGCATACTGTTATCTTTAAAGGGTGATCAAGTTAAAACCATCAAATTATGTTAATTAAATGTATTCCTGTATGAGAACTGACATTACTGTTCTCATAATTTTGTATTCTGAGAATCACCCAAATAACGGACAGTATCAAAATCCTGTAGAAAGGTACCAAGCATTATACATGTCTACATGTTTCATCCCGGACAAATGGTCCCTGAGGTATGACTGGATAGAAAAGAAAATCTCACAGTATTTAAAGCATGATGGGTCTCTGTACGTTTTTCAGGTGAAGAAAATTCATGTTTCTCATTTTTCTGGTTTCTGTCTTCACAATAAGACATTATTTGACACTTTTTTCATGGTTATAGTTTAACATTCACTTGTTTAAATACTTGATTATTTGCTTCCCACCGTGGAGTTTTAGGATCTATCAAAGGAGGTTTTCCTCACCGAAATACACGTGATTTTACTACAAGCTCCCAGTATCCAGCTGTGTGTTTGACAATACATAGATATTAGTAGATATTTGTAATACATAAATGAATAAAAAATGTGCTTTGTCTGTTGTGTTTATGTGTGCTTAGAACAGCTAGGTTGAATATAAATTTACATATGTGTGTGTATTTTGGGTTTATATGTGTGTATTATGTGTGCGAGTATATATGTATGCATATATATGCATTTATATGTTCTTGTGATTAAAGTTACAGATTTGTAGTAACGATGTAGTAGCGACCAGGGTATGGTCTCCTCAGTGATGTGGTGCAAAGACCAAGAGGCAGATATAATGTGGCCTCATTAGCTTCTGCTATTTCCAATCCCTTTTACTGATCCAACTTAAAATGTACTCCATATGGAAAGAGGCTTTTGAGACTTCAAACCGTTGGGTTTCTCCCATTGCCCAGTCGATATTCTTTATAGTCTTTATATTAGGTAACTTTTCCATTCGGTGTCTGTGCCTCAAAGTAGACCACCGTTCCTGTTCATTCTCTTATTTCATTCTCACAGATTTAAATCCTTTGATTCACTCAAATCTTACTTAAAAGATAAGTGATCTATACTGGAGGTTTTCTTTGATCCTTTTGGACAAATTTTATATACCACATGGTAATAACCTACTTCTATCAATCTACATATATAAAGATTTGAATATACTTGTTAACTGAAACAGAAAATCAAAATGAGAAAATGATTTAAAAAAACTGATTCTAAGGTGACCTAGTTCCACTTCTATTGTTGAGGAGGAGGAAAGAGAAGCCAAGTCGGTGGCTTCAGAGTAAATTTTTCACAGAGATTGTCAAAAGCCTTAATTCTAGACACTCAGGGAAATCAGAAACCTGAACTACTCCATCACAATGGATTCCTTTTTACTATTTTGGATTATCTTAAAGACCATTTTAACATTCCTTAGACAAGCAGACATCTTTTCAGGAACCCTGTCAGTTATTAATGGGAGAAACCCAGCAAATTCAGAAACAGTCGTGATATTACAGAATGTCCAATAATTTTGCATAGTACCACAGTGAAAAGCATGCTGGAATTGTTTTAATCTTACATATTGTGTGGGACTTAGTTGGCGACAATTATTTTGTTTTTCTATGATTACTACACTTAAACCAAAAATAACTAAGATGCTCATTTTTGTAGGTGATTTGATCATTTCAAACTAAAGGTTTAAATGGACTAGGCATCCAACCTAAATTCAGCAACAGATGCCTTTTTCTCTAGTGCTCACTTTTGTAATAAATTCACATTGGGAGGAGAGTGGACAGATGGTAATGCAAGAAGATATTATTTTACTGATTAATTGCTTGGCCTTGAACAAGCTATCACTGACTTTTAGTGTGGGCTTATCCATAAAGTAGCTTTGTTTTATGGACTTCATTCTGTAGTTAAGTTTGGAGTAAAAAAAAAAAAAAAAAAAAAAAACGCTCCTCAATTTTTGAAATTATCTCCATGTCACAACATTGGAAGAAAAAATAAATTATGTATTAAAATAGAGCAAAAATTTCACAAAATCCATAATTACACTTACAATAGTAATAGCAAATACAGCAAGTATAACAAAGAGTGTGCTGTGTGCCAAGCAGTGTATTAGGCATTCAGGAATGAAAACTACAACAGCCTTAGGAGAAACGCCAGTGGACTGTTAAGAATGGAAGGAAAGAAAAGAGGAATGAAGGAAGAGAAGGAGGAAGGGGGGATAGAAAAATAAAGGAGTGAAAATTAAAATTCCACCTAGAAGAAAATGCACAAGATTATAAACAACTGTAGTTTCAGGAACATAGTTGCTTTTGAGTGTTGAGTGATACCATTTTAACATTTTTTATACAGTGTTATTTATCCTTAATAGTGGCTATATTATTTGCAAGAAAAAAAAATGAAAGAAGTCAGTAACAAGTGAGATTATCACAGTGGAGAAGCGTGTGCAATCTAGGCCTTGTTTTGCACAGTGTGGATATCTGACTCAACAATTACTTGTGACTGCTTAGGAATATTCAAAACAATTAAGACCTTCTTGCTTCATCCCACACCTAAATTGCACATCCGTTTCATATGTAAGAATGCCTAATTTTGAATTTTGAACTTGGTGTTTTAGTTATCTCCCATGGGGATAAATACATTCCAAGAAGATAGTATTTTCCAAAGTCAGTTCACTGGCTTACAACCTGGATGGTGATTTCTTTTCAAAAAACACATTACAAAACTTGGGATAAATTTTATCAGCATTACTGACTCTAATTACAAAGAGAAACTAGGAGATGCTGAAAACCTTGTAAAAGGACCAGAACAGCCCACCTACCTCAACTCATCCAACCCAACAAGGAATTATATACAGTTCAAAACACCTAAAAATACATGAAGAAATTAATTTATTATCATTTATGGCTCTGAGAAACACCCTGCCCAATATATGAACAGGTTTGTAGATGGAGGCTGGTAAAAGGGATCAAAATAAAAAAATAAAGAGGACAAACAGTGTTCACCGACTTTACACTTTACTGACATTTCTGGTCTCCTTGTCTATAAATGCAAAATATGGCTTTTTTCTGAGTCACCTAAGCATCACTTCTTCTTCTTTCGAATATGAACAAAACTATAATTTTCTCATGATTAGAAGGTGATGAAATAAGCATTCATAGAGCTTCTATCACAACTGCGGTTACTGATAACGCTATGGCATGTGAATGGATGCAGGAAGCAGAGAGTGGAACAGAGGCAATAACAGTAGCAGAAATAAAGACGGCGGTGGAATGAATGTCTGCATCATCTCCAAATCGATATTTTGAAATCTTGATCCCCAATGATAACATCATAAGATGATGTTTTGAGGAGATGAATAAATTTAGATGAAGTCATAAGGATTAAGGCCTATACTGGGGTTAGTAGATTTTGATATTGGTAAGAAGATGAGACATCATAGTTCTCTCCTCCTCCATTATTTTGATTTAAAAAAAAAAAAGCCTGAAGTGGAAGTTTCTGGTTTCTTTGATGACTCAGTTTTGTCATGTGATATGTTGCTGCAAGCTGGGCATGTGATATTTTGCTGGAGGTTGATTTGTGAGAGAGCATTTGCTGTGACCACTCCCATGTGAGGGGACTGACTGTGGCCAGCTGAGATCATCCGTGGGTGGACAATGAGGAGAGGAGATGTATAGAGGCCCATACACAGTGAGACATCACTGTGCCAATATTTGTGCTTCAACACTTGACTTTGAAGAGAAGAGCATTACAGAGAACTTCCAACTGAGTCTTGCAACTTTCTCTGACTAGTGCTGATTCAGGTTGCTACTTAGTGTTGGCCTTTAGACTGGACTGACTCAGTTTGGTAAACCACTAAAGACCCATAGACCCTAATCAGCAGAAAGAAGATAAAAGAGGTCTTCCTTCCCCTTCCCTACTAATCTAAGGTCGGGGGGGGGAGTTGGAAGGGAGGTAAAGGTATTTAGTAACCCTAAATAAAGTAGATTTGGTGAAAATTTAAGCCTACAAAGGCTTAGATCTATACATCAGGAATTGTCTTTTCTGGCCTTCCATATGTCAGCATCTTGAACTTAAACTTGTCAATCTCTGCCCAAAGTTTGGCTATGAGTCTCAGCATCTGCTTCTATACTCTGCTTGGTAGAGTGTTTTAGACATCCTCTGTGGTAGGCTCCTAGAGTGCAGGGTATCTTATGGAAAAAGGGGGAGACAGATTGACCTGGAGGGAACAGGAACTCCACATGGAGAACAACAGAGCCAACAAATCTAGGTCCAGGGACCCCTGCAGAGACTGATGGATCAACCAAGGATCATACATGGAGAAGATATAGACCCCCTGCTCAGATGTAGCTCATGGGCAACTGAGTCTCCAAGTGGGTTCCCTAGTAAGGGGAGCAGGGGCTGTCTCTGGCATGATCTCCACTTCCTGCTCTTTGATCACCTCTGCCTGGATAGGTGGTCTTACTAGACCACAGAGAAAGAGGATCCAGACAGTCCTGATGAGACCTGATAGTCTAGGGTCACACAGAAGGGGAAGAGGACCTCCCCTAACTGTGGACTACGGAAAAGACATAGGAGGCAAGAGGCAGGGAGGGTTGGACTGGAGGAGACAAGGGAGGGGGCTACAGCAGGGATACAAAGTGAATAAATTGTAATTAATAATAATAAAATAATAATAGAAAAACAAAAACTTGTCAGACCTTTCAGAATTAATGTCTGCTGCTTAGGCTACCCAATCCAGTCTGCTTTGTTTCAGCATCCTGAGTGGATGGAGGCAATGTAAGTGATAATGACATGGGAAGATGGAGGAACTGTGGTGATTGGTAATTTTCACCCTGCCTAATAGTGCTATAATCTGGACACCAACTAATATAAACAGTATAGTAAGAAAGAGAGACGGCAGGCCTGCTTGGTTTTTAATTTCTCAAAAATTGAATTTACTGTATTGGTTAATGCTTTCCTTACAAAAATATGTAAAAAAAAAATTTCTTCATTAGTCAGTAGCATAATCACCAAGGAACAGATATGAATTTTTTATGCAGAAAAAAAAGTCTCGAGTATACATCAGAGTAGTTGCAACCTGAACTTGAATATCAACATCTGATGCTTCCAATGACATATTAGCCACAGCTGTGATAAATGTTCTAAGAATAAGAACTGATGGAAATAGAACATGTAGGATGATGAGTCTTGGTAACAAACAGAAAATTAAATATAGAAGTCAAATATCCATTTACCTTTTCAGACAGTCATTGGATGAGTAAACTAACTCCTTGATGTTACATCATTTCAGACTTTATCTGTGTTAAAGATCACTGCCATTTATATTGTCACATTACTCTGGACTCTTCCAATATATGTTTATATATTAGTTTATTTTTTTTATCCTGTGGATTCTCATGTCAAGTTCAATGAGCTTGTCATTTAATCATGACCTCTGAAAGGATTTCAAGAATGTAATAGATTAATGCCAACTCTACCTGCCAATCACTCATGTTCTCTTTCAGTAACTACCCACACAATTCCACCTTGAACTTAAAAGCTCTTGGATGCTTTCCTCAATAAATCTTACTGTGTAAGCTGCTTCTTTAGTGCCTAGACAGGTGAATCAAAAAATGCACAACTCTGTTTACTGTAATTGGAAGTACTCAGTTTTCAATTTTTCTGATAGTTGATGCTCTCCCACCTTCCAGAACTGCTCAACTTGCTCTTTGTGAATAACATAATTTTTCTTTTTTTTCAGCTCTATTTCTCACCTAATTAGTGTTAACTATTTTGGTAACTCAGTCCTTACACTGTGTCATGTAACACTTTTTAGCACTGGCTCATTGTGTTATAACTGGGAAGACACTACACTGTCTTCTTTCACATGTCCTAGGTTCAAATGCCAGTTCTGGTCCTCAGAACAAATCCAAGGCTTTGACCAAGGAGGGAGGAGTACCTCCCCTATCAGTGGACTGGGGTGGAGAAGAGGAAGGAGGGTGAGATTGGGAGGGGACAAGGTAGGGGGCTGCAATTGGGATACAAAATTTATAAACTGTAATTAATAAATGTAGCCCATGGTTGCTCAATCTCTTAGTGGTTTCCCTAGTAATGGGAACAGGGGCTGTTTCTGACAGGATCTTAGTGACTGGCTCTTTAATCACCTCTCCCTGATGGGGAGAGCAGCCTTACCAGGCCACAGAGGAAGACAAGGCAGCCAGTCCTGATGAGACCTGATAGACTAGGATCAGATGAAAGGGGAGGAGGACCTCCCCCTATCAGTGGACTGGGGCAGGGGCATGGGAGGAGGTGGAGAGTGGGAGGGTGGGATTGGGAGGGAATGATGGAAGGGGCTACCGCTGAGATACAAAGTGAATAAACTATAATTAATAAAAATAAATACATTTTAAAAATAAATAAATGTTTAAAAAGAAGTTAAACATTAAAAAAGACAGAAAAGAAAAGATGAGGCCTGCTCCTGATATAGTCCTCACCCCAGTTTTTGAATATTTAAAGATAATATGTAGTTGTATGAAGCTGAGAAAAAAATGTGCATACTTGTGTTGTCCTTCGTTTCTTCATTTGTAAACAAGAAGTGAGAATAACATTCATCTCATGTCTATAAAACACTTTAAATGACTACCCATAGAAAACTATTAACTGCTATTTTGATGACTTTTTTTTTTCCCCATTAAGTGTTTCTTGTTTTAAGAATGAGGTTGAAAGTTGATAAATAGAGTGGCATCTCTGGTATGACAAGATCTGGACTTATCAGGACCTTGGTATCTCTTCTATTGTGTCATTTTAATACAAGTTAGAGAATAAAGTAACAATTATGTACAAGGGATGGAGTATTTTATATAGCATAAACTCACCAGATTTACACAAAACACTGAAAGTATCATTTATTGAAGTTTTCTGCACTTACATACATTATATTATTAATCTCTTAAGTCTCATGCTTATATTACAAAATAGGTTTGTTTTTAACTTCATTGTACAGAAAAAAAGATTTTGCAGTGGTATCTATGATTTAAAGCATTCATATGGCAAAGCAAGATTTAAATCCAGCAATGACAGCCTTCAGACCCTAAACTCTTCTGCAAACCCTAAACTCTTTTTCAGACCCTTTTCTTCTTTTGACAAAATGTATGTAATTAATGTGTGTGTGTGTCATAATAATGATTTCTATCAGAAGTTTGCATATTATAGTATTTAACAATAGAGATCTAGTATATACTATTTGGAATTTTATGATATCTGAAAATTTATTGGAAATGACATTTCTACTCAGAAATTCTACTCAGAAGTTCTAAAAGTTTCCTCAATATAAAGTGTTTTCCACCTAAGTATTCCTAGACAGTATTGATGGATTCAAACCACTCATTCAAAGGGAACATTTAAGCAAACCTCAGTCTTACTGGAATGAACCCTCTGGAAAAACATCATGTATCAAGAACCATAAAGAAAGTGCTAAAGGCAAGAGCTGCTCTGCTTAATGGAACAAGTGGAGAAGGTTTGACATTGCTCTTAATAGTAGCCAGTAAAACAGTTTCCAGTAAAACTTAAGTGAGGAGATTAATCCCATCCCTGCATGCAGGCCTGGCCCAAATAATAGCAATGCGATATCCCAGAGAAAAGATTCTTCAGTCTATTCTTTGTAATATGTATGGTGTGTGCATTGTGCACTCACAATGTGAGGTATTTCATAATCAATTATATTATTCAGCAAAAATTTAAAAATATTAGGTCATTCCTACATAACTTAAAATATCTAACACTAATTTTACTGTAATTTTCTCATTAAAAATATTTACTAAGCACTGACAGTTTTGCATGAGACACTTTGACAAAAAATACTCTGAAGATAACAAATTATAATTTGAAGTATGCCTTGTACTAAAAGAGAAAATAGACGAGTGAAAAATATAGGCTTATATACATTTTAGTTCAGGCACTGGAGAAACATTATCAGTTAAGAACGCTGGATGCTGTTCCAGATGGCCCAAGTAAGATTTCTCACACCCACAGATCATTCACAACTGCCTATATTCCCCAGTTCCAGGGAATCTAGCATTTTCTTCTGGCCTCACTAGGCATGAGGCATATAAAAGTACATAGACACACATGCAGACAAAACATCCATGCATATATAATTAATTAACAAGTTAAAACAAACAACAGTTTTAATTGTAGTACAGTTCCATGTGTGCATGAATGCCCATTTGATTTCCTTCTCCCAGACTAAAATCCTCTTCCTTGCCTCACTATAAAGAAGTGTGGTCATGTGCCTGAATTATGCCAATGAGGCTTGGAAAACATTTGACAGTTAAAGTCAATCCTATAGAAATGATGTTTTATGTTGTTTTCTCATATGGAGAAGGGTCTAGAAACAATGATGGTGAAAACCTCTTTACCTCCCACCAATCATGAGAGTCATCATGATACTTACCCATGGACAATTATGTCATATAATGAAGGCTTATCACATACTCTCTTCACATATTCTGCTAAAATTCCCACTCCCTTCTAAATGTATACAAAAACTGCAGAGACAGTGTCTGTCTGTCTTCAATATGCAATAAACTCACCTTTATCTTCACAGGGAACACTTGGAATGATGTGTTATTTCTCAGGGCTAATGTAACAGACTTCTATAAACATGTCCTCAAGGAACTTCCTCTCATTCTGGAGACCACAAGTCTTGAACTCAGGCACTGGCGGAACTTTCCCTGAAGGTTCTACATAGCCTGTGTTTCTTGTTCCTGGCTGCTGTTTGTACCAACACATTGCTATCTCTACACTTAAAAACCCATTGTCAATCTCCACCTCCTTTACACAGCACCTCTTTTTTATATTTTAATAGTATATTTTATTTGACTTTATTTTATTTTACTTGTATGTTCCGATGTGAGTTATGTACATGTACGGGAAGGAGGCCTTGGACACAGGGGCGTCGGATCCTTCTGCAGCTGGAGTTGGATTGAACTGCCCAATATGAGAGCTGAGCTGTGGTCCTCTGGAAGAGCAGTACATCTCTTTAGCCCTTCACATAGCATTTTCCTACCTTATAAGGATCGTTAACAGTGGATGAGGGCCCAATTTCATGCACAATGGTCTAATTTAACTGCACTACAGGTGAGAAAACCCTCACCTGGAAATTTTAATTTCCAAATAAAATTACAGTTGCAGGTCCAAAGGAGACATGAATTTGTACCTATCAACTCAGTCTAGATGATACTTTGCACTGAGAGTTTGAGTTTTCTGTATCATAAACTAGAGTGACTAAGAATTTCTTGCTATTGATACACTCTATTGTATCTAAATTATACTTAAAATTCAAATTTAAAATACTTAAGTAGTATCTAAGTACTACTTAAGAGCAATGCCTGTATGTAAATTGGTATGAAATGTACAAACTTCTGGAAAGGCCTCAGAGTCTTTCCAGGGACCAAGTTCTCTAGGACATATACATCAAGTGAAAAACAAAAGAGGAAAAAAGATGTTCAGGATAGGTCTGATATAATCGCTCTCTCTCCTCTCTCCCTCTCCCTCCCCCTCTGCCCTCATTCTCTCTCTCTCTCTCTTTCTCTCTCTTTCTTACACACACATAGCTCAAGAATTTGACCAAACAAAAGTTAATTTTAATTCTAAACTCAAAATTCTGCCACTGTTTGTTCTACCATAGTGCCTGAATTCAGCTGTTAAACAACAGATGACTTGGACCTGGGCTACATGTCCTTTGAAAGTATACTCATCACACAGAAATACCCTGGATAATGATGACACCTTGAGACCTTACAGAACTTTAATGTTTTAATGATATCCCTTAACACATAACAGCTGTCAGGCTATTATATTAAGAAGCCAGAGGATCATGGATAAATAGTGCATGGAGATAACCTAGAACCCCTGCACAGATGTAGCCCATGGCAGGTCAGTGTCCAAGTGGGTTTGTAAGTAATGGGAACAGGGACTGTCTCTGACATGAACTGATTGGCCTGCTCTTTGATCACCTCTTGCTGAGGGGGAAAGCAGTTTTACCAGGCCACAGAAGAAGACAATGCAGCCAGTCCTGATGAGACCTGATAGACTAGGATCAGAAGGAAGGGAGGAGGACCTCCCCTCTCAGTGAACTTGGGGAGGGGCATGGGTGAAGAAAGAGTGGTGGGATTTGGAGGGTGGGATTTGGAGGGGAGGAGGGAGGGAGCAACAGGGGGGATACATAGTGAATAAATTGTAATTAATAAAAATAAATTAATTTCAAAAAAAGAAGCCAGAGGGCCCAGATGTTATAACAACCTCAAGTTAGTTTCTGAGAGAGCTATAGAGTAAGAAAGCTGGGTTGTTCAGGTACAGTCACTCCTTAGTGTTGAGCAGAAATTGAATGCAAACCAACAATAATCAATAATTAATTGAGTTCATGAATAATTATCTTTAGGAAGAATGATTAACATTTTTATTTTAAATTTACTACTAGTTTTTCAGATTTTGGAACCAAACCTGTTTTCTGGGTTGCCTAGTAACCTATGATGTCATGTGTTGCCTGCTAGATGGCCACACCTGGAAGGTGTGGTTAACTTGCCTCTTAAAAGGAAAACCCAACATGTGATCTCTCTCTTACCCTCTTTTGGTCTATCTTCTCCCTTGGCCTCTTGCCTCTTGGCTCTCCCCTTTCTCTATATTGGGGTGCTCCCTCTCCCTCTTTTCCTCCTCTCTCTTTCTCCCCATCATGTAATGCTCTCCCTTCTCTCTCTCTCTTAAGCTAGGGTCAGATGGAAGGGGAGGAGGACTTCCCTTATCAGTGGACTTGGAGAGGGGCATGAGAGGAGATGAGGGATGGGAGGTAGGATTGGGAGGGGAGGAGGGCGCCAGAGCTGGGATTCAAAATGAATAAACTGTAATTGATATAAAAAATAAAAATTTAATTAAAAAATTTAAATAATAATAAAATATAATCCTTCCCTTGGAAAGTTAAAAAAAATCTATATAAACAAAATCTATGATAAAGGCTGTCTTAAAAATACTAGATTAAGTAAGAAAGGCACAGTTCTATTATAAAAAGCCTTCTTAGAGCTCTTCTGCTAACTGGTGCTATAAATCTTCAGGAGAGTTATGTAGTATAGCCTAGAATTACCCTCCTTTCCAGGATGAATATTCAGTAAATATGCATTGCAACATGATTGGTTGGAGTTCAGAAAGAGAATGCTTAGGGGATCTAAGCAGATGAACTTAGAGAGCCAAGCTAATGAATTCTGGCCTTTCTTTGTAGGATTCAGAAAAATCAAATCAGTAAGGGGAGCCAATGTTTGCCTGTGTAAATTGATTCATTATAGTGTGTATTCAAAACATAGCATTGGTCAGTTGGGAGTCATTCTCATTGTAAAGCTTCCTAGCAAGAGGACAACTGAGAGAACCTTGCCAACATGCCATTGTTCAAAAGATTATGAGCCAACATTTTAGATGTGGGAGGATCAATGTGTTTTGGAGGATATAAACAGGAAGCTAAGCCTGGAGGCCTGGCTGAAAAGATTTTTTTTTCCTTATGCCTCTGTGTTTCAACCTTTTTCACTTCTCCATTTATGTCATGTTAACCTAATAAATAAGTACAATGTAGGATATGAGATTTTTCTAGTTCCGCAGCTAAAACATGCTATAGAAATCCATCACTTTAGCATTTATTATTTTCCTGCTGTACCACTGGGTTGTCAATAAAAGCAGAACAAATGAGTGTTAGCCTTTGATATTTTACCACACTATACGAATGATCAAATTTGTAAGTTAAAGGCAATCATATTGGGTTTCAAGAACACTTTAAGACTGAGTATCTGAAAAGATGCGTGAGTTCCTTAAAACAAAGACATAACATGCTTGGCTCACATTTCAAACAAAACTTGGAAAATTAAATTGATTTAAAGAGGAATTTTTCTCCCCAGGAGAATCTATCTGCACAGCATCTACTTTCATTGCTCTTATACTCTGTGAGTCATCAGGAAGTAACAAGAAGTCACACAAGAACACAGAGTCCTCTGGGCTTTGAAACAAATGGATCTGAAACTGCACAGTTGATCCTACCCAGAGGATGATGTATACAGACATTCAGGATAAGGAGAGTTGGATCAGTGCTATTAAATGCAAGCATTGCACCTGTGGAATCTGGAACATAATGTTGCATTGTGACTGATGAGGCAAGAGTGGGTGGTTTTCATTAATTCAGAGCCTTGCTATCTTCCTTCTTTGTTATGTGGCAAATGTTAGCACATTTACCCAACTTGTAGGTAATCTGCTGATGAAACCAGAAAGTGTATTTCAGCACCTTACAAAATTATTGAGTGCATGATATCTGTCAATCTTTATGGTAGCTGACCGGACTTGAAGGTGGAAATGCATCTGGAGTAGATTCAGGAGTCAGGGGAAGTCTTCACTAACTGGTAGCATTACACAGTAGGGGAGGTTCAAGTAGTCTGTTCTGATGGGCCTAATGATACAGTGTTTAGGATAAGTTTCATCTGTCATTATGAAATAAATATCTTCAGATAGTTAAAAGGATAACAAAATATCTAAAGCAATGTAAAGAAAATATAGGCAAAGATAACAGTCACAAGATAAAGGCTTTCTGAATATGACCTTGGTCACTCAGGAAATAAATCCAACTACTGGTATGTGGAACCTTATAATATTAAGTCTTCTATTTTTTCAATTAATCTGTTAATTGAATAAAGAGGCAGGTTATGGCAAGCTATATATTTGACAGAATATTAATGTTCAGAACATACAAAGAACCCAAAACCTAATTTTTTGTTAAAAAAAAACCAACCTAATTAAAACAAAAACAACAAATGGGTTGAACTATAACAACAAACTATAGAGTTTTCAAAACAATAAACACAAATACCGAATAATTATTTTGAAAAGTTTTCAACATTCCCAGCAATCAGGGAAATGAAAATTAAAACTACTTTGAAATTGCATCTCATCCCACTGAGAATGGCTAGGATCAAATGCTGGCAAAGCTGTGGGAAAAGAGGAACGCTTTTCACTGTAGGTAAAGGTATAAACAGTATAAACACATACAAGTTCTGTGAAAAATCAGCGTGGATAATCTGCAGCAAGCTAAAAAGAGAACTGTCATTGACCTAGCTGTAGAAATACCCTGAAGCACGCAATCAAAAACAATCACATCCTACAACAGCGAGAGTAGCATGTCCTAATCGTCTGATTCTCTACACTGTAGCTAGGAAATGGCACTATCCTACATGCCTGTAAACTGATGAATGCATGATGAATATGTGGCGCATTTACACACAGGATTTTGTTGAGCTGTAAAGAAAAAATGAAGGCCTAAAAAAACTGAATAAAATAGGTGGAACCTGAAAATATTCTTCCAAGTTAGGTAATCCAAGTCCAGAAAGATAGATGTGCCATGTTCTTTCTTATTTGTAACCTTAGCTACGAATTCTTACTGTGCTGTGTTTAACCTCGCAAGCCAGCAGAGACTAGAAGAGTAGAAAGCGACCATTAGGTGGAGAAATGGGGCAGGCAAACCCTGACAGAAGGAAGACAGTAGATACAAGTGATAGCAAAGTACAAAAGGGGAGCACTAGTATGGGGATGGGGCTGTTTCAGTGGTCAGGAAAAGAGGAGCATTTGACAGTGGAGAATAAGAAACAATAGGAACATAAAGAAAACACGTATGGAAGCTTACTATTTTATGAGTATATTAAAAGTTACTCATTAATAAAGTAAAACGAAGAGCTTTAGAGCACATTGCATAGGCAGGTGATAGCACTTCCAGAATTCCTAAGCTATTAAGACAAAATCTCAATGCGAGGTATAAGATTCCGCTGTACTGTTTGTTGAATAGGGAGGGAGGCCTCAGAGTTCCCCAGAAAAACGCAGGCAATTGCTAATGCTTTTGATTGCACACCAAAATGTGATGATAGCCCCTATTGGTGAAGACAATAAATACTACAACAGAATAAGAAGAAATCAGATGGAACTGAGTTGGAAACTTCTTCCCTGACGACCAGCTTTCATGGTACTCAAGGTGCTATGCAGGTTGCTGGTGAAAAGAGGCATCAACAGACTTAACTAGGTATGAACAATAACAATTTTCTAGGTAATATGTGGCCACATGTGTAATAGTGGCATGAATATTATGGGAAACCAACCATCTTCTGATTGGATTTTATCATTTACCCACTTAACAAATGAGTTTTGTAACCAGCAAACCAGTGATGGATGGACAATGAAGGATCTACCTGTTCAACAAGATAATGCTCATGTCTAGCACTATGCAGCTGAGCAACACCAGTGGTTGTCATGGAGTTCATTGGCCATACAGTGGAACCTGGTTACTGTTTTTCAGTCCTCATCTTAGAAGATGCTTATTATAGTGGGAAAGTGACAGTTAATGCAAAATTTCATAAATGGTTCAGTTCTGAGAATAAAATTTAAAAATTGACCATTACTCATACTTGGTATATTTCAAATGGGTTGATTTTTAAATTTGAAAAGAATTAGATGGCTAGGAGGTAGCCACAGTGGTTAATTAATATAGCTAACACATAATTATCATATTTGGTGCTCCTTAACTCCTAACCTTTCTGGATGACTTTTTGCACAATTAAGTCTGCTAGGTAACTTTTTTGCTAAGAACTTCTCAAAGGGACTTGTAACCCCATCATATCATTGGCATTCATTCTGAGTCCAAGTCTCTTAACAGAGAATTAACCTTCCATGTCAGCATTTGTCTAAATTAAAGATTCTTCTTTTATCTGTAGAGATAAGAGGTATGAATCAAACAGTTTATTGAAAATATGTTCTCTCAAAATTATGCTTATAATTTGTTTTAGTGATTTCCTAAGCTTCGCTCAGCATTTTAAAGTTTCTAACAGAACTTACAGAAATGACAATATACTTGCAACATTTTGTCTAGCATCTTACATTCTACCTAATTTAGTGTCTTTCTCCCCAGCTTGGAGAAGTCAGTATAGGAAATTCTATCATTATGTTGTTGATTGTCATTTATATAGATCCTAAATTGTCCATTCATCACTGATTTTCTGGTCATAAAACTTATGACTTCAATTGTTAAGTATGTAATATGATAATTCCACACCTCTACTTGACTACTTTTTTTTTCTAATTAATCTTAGATTTTATTGTCCCCATTTTACAGATAAAAAACTGAGCTTAGAAACATGAGGCTCAGTTGTATTCTTCCCCCAGGTCCCATTAACTCAGGGGCGAGAAAATTGAAAAAAAAAAAAAGTAAATGCATATGTATATTCTAGTTTTTACTTATAATACCAACTTCTTATATCGTTTACTTGCTTTCGAAGAATTTTTGAAGTAAAGAATGCTCCAAAATGTTGTACAGGAATGAAAGCTCTTGTTATTTCTTCTACCAGGCCAGATAAACAAATTAATCATTTTCGTATGGCCCAGATATTTTGTTTTCATAACATTTTTATATCACATAAATATAAACAGGAACTTATTTTGCCATCATAGGATTGTAGTTATTATAAATACTCAGTTCATATAATCTTTCATTATTGTGTAGTTATGTTCTAAACAAAATTTAGTATTAAGTAAAAGGCATAATGATGCTTGAAAATGAAGAAGTTATTTTATAATAAATTAGAAACGTGAAAATTTTAATAGTTAGCAGTTTAAAATGATAATAACTTATTTTCAGAAGAAATCCATCTTTGGCATGGACACAATTGAGGTGGGTCAGCTTCAGCAAGGGTAGGTTCGCTGAGCCTGGATACGTGTTTTATAATATTTTCGGGATGAACAGCCTAATTCAAAAATGTTATTCCACATAAAGTCAAGTTTATGAGAAGAGAATCCCAATAACACAGCATTTTAAAGGTTTATTTTTGTTTTTTATCTTCTCATATTATATCATCAAAAACATATGAATGCAACGACCAAACTTAGAGCCAACAGGCAAAAATAAAAGTTATTATTCGTAACAGGATTTCAAAATTACTGGGAAAGTATATGGCAATAAGCTTGGTAAAGAATAAGGAGTAATAACTCAATCTAATATAGTAACTGACATTAAAAAACAATTTGAATAATAATCAAATAGATTATAAGTGGTTGTCAGAAAGTGCGAGAAAATTGGAAGCAAAAATGTAGGCAACTTTGTTTCATAGACCGGAAATTAGCTGGTTTAGAAAGAAAGGGATTGCATTTTGTAATGCCTGTTACTATTTGTTTACTTATTGTATGTATGGGGTTGGCTGTGACTCATGAGAATCTGTTCTCTCCTGCTGCCATGAGTTACAAGGATCACATTCAGATGCCGAAACTAGAACAGCAAAAGCTTTTTCCCACAGAGCCATCTTGCTGGCTCCAAAAGGGCCATTTCAAAGTTTATTTTCTTCCTTGAATTCCTCAGAAATTACATTTAATGTTATTTCTGTGATGTTTCCACCAAGGAAAGTCTATTGCCATTGTTGCTTGCCATGTACCTATTCTGAGAAATCTCCATTTGTTACATGTAGCATGTGAAATCTAATGTGAAAACAATGTACAGGACAGTAAAAGAATTCTTCTGGTGTGTGTCTATAGAACTCAGAACTTGTTTAGGGAATTATGATCATGCAGGTAAGATTCTTCCTATAGAAAACAACATGTAAATATTTGAATTCAGTCATAATGCCCATCCCAAATGGGGTCTCATATAAAATAAATTGAAAGCTACTTATCTCTATAATTTAAAGTTTGAGGTATTTTCAAGTCGACTCTAAGAGCATAATAAAGTAGCTCAGTTTTAAAAAATTCCTCCTCACCCATTGGAATATGCTATTGCTTTAATGATTTGCTAAAGTTTGGTTAGCTTATATTTATGATCAACTGTGGGTGTCACATACTGAACTATTGTGACTACAGAATTGTTCTCTGTGTCTTCTTTAGAAAGAACCAATCCTGGAATTCACATTATTTTTAATTCTAAAAGCAGACTAATAAATAGTTATAAGTACGTTGACACAACTAATAGGTCTCAGTAAAATGAATAGGATTGCTCATAACTCAGGGAAACAGATAAATCAAGTTATTGCTGGATTTGTTAGAGAAATAGTCAATCAGATAAAATATATGAAAGTTATAAAAGAGATCATGCTTTGATTTTACACTGAGTGGTAAGAGTCTAGCAGTGGAGAAACAGGGAGAGAAAAGATAGATAGATAGATAGATAGATAGATAGATAGATAGATAGATAGA
>NW_026585504.1:26385867-26394303 GCF_907164565.1 Psammomys obesus | reverse complement strand
AGATAGATAGATAGATAGATAGATAGATAGATAGATAGATAGATAGATAGATAGATAATAGATTAGATGGATAGAGAGAGAGAGAGAGAGAGAGAGAGAGAGAGAAAGAGACTGAGAGACAGAATCTGGTCATATGTAAGAACAGAATTAAACACGGTGATACCAGAGTGGATTACAGTAAACAAGAGCCCTATTTCTTATTATCAATTATTAACTTGCTATGGATAATTAATGATGAGTAATAACATTGATGAACTAAACACAGGAAAGAAATGGAGAATATAAGGCTGGTTTGTGGGCTATCAGAGACTAGAACTAAAGCTTCCAGACTATCCTACTGCAGTTGTGCTCTGACTTGATGTTGATACTTGTTTTATTTATTTGATAGCCATCTAGGTAGACACACAAGTTTTTAAGAGAAATGAGCTATATTGTCAACTTCTTTATCAATTATATGAATATACCCATGTATAGTCAAAGCATATAGAATGCATTAAAAAAAAGAAGGATATGGGAATGAGATCCACATTTTTTAATATTATGAAGAAAAAGGAACCACTCAAGATTGCTTCTAAATGCAAGCTCTTTTCAGATTCCCATTAGTGTCTGCATGGGATTCAGCCAATGGAATGTTTAATATTAATTCTATTTCTTAAGAGGGCTATGGATTTTTTATAAGGAAATAATACAAGTGTAAATATGCCACCTATATTTGATACTATTTTTCCTGCAAGAAGGAATTTAATGCCGGTAAATAGCTGACATGAGCTGCTTTCATTTCTGAGAAACAGAAAGGAAGGCTGCCCCAACCCTCTTCATACTCTGCATGTTTTGTCATCTAATGTCAAACTCAACTGGAGCCTTATTATTAACATTCATCACGATTTGCTTTCACTTATTTATGCTAATTTATTCCACTGCCTCTGTTTGCCATCTTTTCAAAATGGATTATTTCTAGTGGACTGATAGGTGAAAGAGCAAAGGGGAGGGGGAAATTATCATATAGGTTTCACATGATCCAAAGTGGTACAGAGTGTGATTACAATTGCTTTATGATTTCCAATTTAAGCACGGCACGGTGATCTTTCCCAACATGAGTGCATTTAACATTTTATGGATGTGCTATTCTTAGGCAACCCAAAGGTCCCTGAAAGTTCATCTGTGGTCATTTTACCAGAGATATAAATTTAAATTATAGGTTTTGTGAAGCTGATAAGAAAATTACCAAGTCATTCACCAGTCGATCCAAAAATCCCTAGCCCAAATACCCTGTAGAGTACATGTTTAATGAGACAGAAGAGGACATATTTTGTATTTATAAATGTGACTACTGAAAAGTACCAGGATTGATTATTATAAGTATCTAAGCAATGTTTATTAAATATCTATCATGGTCATTAATGAGTCACTCAGACTACCCATCTCTCAGAATTACATTGAACAAAAAAGGATGAAAAATGCTAACCTTTTGTTATTTATTGAAAATCTGGGAGCACTATGGAGGTATGCCACATAGACTGACAAATAGTTGAGACTTGATTAAATAGGAACTGTAAGAATAATGGTATATTAGTAAGGGCTCTCCATAGGAACAAATGGGTAGCATTAAGAGGCGGTATATTAGATTGGGTGACAGGATAAGGTCCGAGTAGTATAACAATAGGAGTTTCACACTGGGGAGGCAGACAACTGGAGAGCTGCTAAGTCCAAAGGCTGAGTATCGTAGCAGTCTCAATGTGGCACCAAAAGTCTAGAGGAGTCCCGGACCTGCTGGTCTTCAGTTCATATTAGTTTCCTGAAGCAGTTTGTTTTAATATCACTGAAGGAATTTGAAGTGGTAGCAGCAAGCCAGATCAACTTAATAGCAATAGTTGGGGTCAAGCAAGCAAGAAAAGCAAAGTTTTCTTTCTTCCATAGCCTTTCAGTACCAGTACCAGTACCAGTACCAGTACCAGTACCAGTACCAGTACCAGAAGGCACCACCACTTTTAATACGACTCTTTCCATCTAACTCAATGATGAAGATCATCCCCATAACCAAGCCCACAGGAATACAGGATCTAGGTAATTCTTCATTACGACTCTCCTAAGTATTTTGTCAGGTTGACAGTTGAAAGTCATCATCATAACTGGTATTTTTAGAATTTTACAAGCTAGCACTAGTTTGTAGGTAAACATATAAAGCTGGACACATTCATTCTGAGTGAGGTAAGCCAGACTAAGAACCTTCAGATATGTAAGTTGCATTAGTAACACATAGTTGCCAGGAAATCAGTAAGGTACCAAGTAGGGAGGGCCTGCATAAAGTCTTAACAAGAAAGGGTTAAATAGAGTGGGAATGAGAGTTGGGGTAGAGGAGGGAATGGGAAGGAGGGAAGAATTACTGATAATAAAGAATCTTTTGAAAAGTCATATAAAAATACCTTAGTTTAGAAGCATCTTAAAATATACACAGCCACACATATAAAAAGAGTTTAAAGTGTGTTACCCTATGTCAATTATGCAATGGCCCCTACTGCGCACCACGGGCTAATAAATAAAAAGTGCAATGCCACGCTCTAGTAGATGATCAGACTTCTAAAAACATATGGGCAACACAAGTTGGACTCTATGGATTGAAAACAAAAAAAATAGGTAACAACATTGGGGAGGTATGGAAGAGAGGATGTATCAGGGAGGAGTTGGGGAAGGGGATGGTATAAACATGATCAAAACACATTGTACAAATTCTCAATGAAGTAAGAAAAACATTTAGAGTAGTACCTGGCATATTGGAATAACTCTGAGATGACAGTTACTTTTATGAATACTTGACTTTCAAAGCCGAGTGACTAAATCAACATAGCTGCTTTACTGTGATGGGCAAAGCTTGAATAAACATAATGCTGAGCAAAAGGCTATTAGAAAACCAGGTACTAATTGATGATATAGCAGACGAAAACTAAAAATAGTAACAGTGGCTAAAGGAGTATTACATTCAGGAATTAACTTAAGGGTAGATGAAAAGGACTTACTGACCACGCTTATAACTTCGATACATTTCAGAGAAGGAATGGTAATAAGACTCACTTTAAGCAGATGGAATCCTAACCAGGAGAGGGTCTAAGCCAAACAGTCATAATGGTTTTGTGTGGTAAATTCTACAATTGATTTGTCTGTAAGGCATTCCAAAGGAGAAGACACATTGGTGATATGATTCTTAAGGTCAAAGAGAGGTCTAGAGTACAGATGCAAACTCTGGAGCTGTCCTCTTATATATAGTGTTTTCAGTCATGCACAGAGTAATACCCTCAAAAAACCAAGTTACATAAATGATAGTAAAGTATGAGATTTCAAGAAGTAGAAAATTGAATGAACAAGATAGCCCATTTGTATTATATAAAGTTGACTTATGAAAATTTTGCTAGTTGCAAATTGATGTCAAGATCAGCAATTGAAATTCATCACAACTTCTTAACTGCTACAATCCATTTCACAATGAAAAGAGCTCTGAAGTCATGATAGCTCGCCAGAGGAGAAAAGATATCAACGAATGCTGGGCCCAACCCTAAGACCCATCCCATAGAAGAAAGTCAACCCGTATCACTGTTAACAACACTTTGATATGCTTGCATGCAGGAGCCTACCCAAGTTGTCCTCTTAGAGGCTCTACCCAGCAACAGCTCAAAACCGATACTGCGATTCACAGCCACATTAGTCAAAGCATAGGGAGTCTATTGGAAAAGGGGAGGGGGAATAAATGGATTTAGAGGTGACAAAACTCCTCAAGAAGACCATCAGAGCCACTCAAACAGGGCCCAGAGGGGCCTATAGAGTCTGAAGCACCAGCCAAGGACAATGCACAGTCTGGACATAGGTCCTCTACTTGTTAATAGACAATGGGCATCTTAGGTTTCATATGGTCCCACTAACTGAGGAAGAGGGGATGCTTGCTTTTATTTTCATTTCTATTCTTTTTTTTATTTTTTTATTATTCACTTTTTATCCCCCCTGTAGCTCCCTCCCAATCTCTTCCTTCTTCTCCCTTCTCCACTCATGCCCCTCCCCAAGTCCACTGAGAGGGGAGGTCTTCTTTTCCTTCCTTCTGATTCTAGTCTGTTAGGTCTCATCAGGTGTGGCTACATTGTCTTCCTCCGTGGCCTGGTAAGGCTGCTCCCCCTCAGGGGCAGGTAAACAAAGAGAAGGCCAATCAGTTCATGTCAGAGACAATCCCTGTTCATTACTGTGGAACTCAATTGGACACTGAACTGCCATGGGCTACATCTGTGCAGGGGTTCTAGGTTATCTCCATGCATGGTACTTGGTTGGAGTATGGAGTCTCAGGAAAGACCCCTGTGCTCATATTTTTTTGGTTCTGTTGCTCTTCTTGTGGAGTTTCTGTCCTCTCCAGATCTTACAATTTCCCACTTCTTTCATGAGACACCCTGCACTCTGCCCAAAGTTTGGCCATAAGTCTCAGCATCTGCTTTGATAGTGTGCAGGATAGAGCCTTTCAGAGGCCCTCTGTGGCAGGCTCCTGACTTGTTCCCTGTTTTCTCCTTCTGATGTCCATTCTCTTTGCCTTTCTGGATTGGGATTGAGCATTTTGCTGCTTGCTTTTTGATCACTTTGCCATGATGGAACTGTCCTACCAGGCCATAGAAGAGGAATATGAACTCAGTCCTCATGTGAATAGATGAGCTGGGGTGACTACTAAGGAATAGGGGAAGAAAATGCAGGAAGGAGGATAGGACTGGAAAGAGAGGAGGGAGGGGCCTATGACAGAGATATAAATTGAATTAATTAATAAAGAGAATGAAAAAAACTTATGTTTTAGGATACTGGATGTTGTAGTCAGCAATGCTGGTTTCAGGGAATGTACTTTTGCATAATTCCTTCCCTTCCTTCAAAGCCACTTCTTTCTCATCTAGAAAACAAAAGCCTGGGGATAGTCTGCCTGGGTGAGTGACATAAGGTATTTGAGCAACAGCTGCAAAAGAGAAGGGTAGTATTTGTTTTCATTGTTATAAGCTTTCCTGTTCTCTGTAACTAATCAACACTGACTGCTCTGTAACTCTATTCTTGTTTTTTTTTTTTTTTATTTTCCTGTGCATTTATTCATCTCTTACGAGATTAGGATTAGTCAAAATTTCATGTCTAATAATATCTGAAATTAAAATTCAAGAGTTTATGAGCATGTATTGACTGACCAAACCCTAGCACATAGCTGCTTGATTAGAGAAAACAACAACACTAGCAAAAAAGTTATTTTAGCTGCCTGACAAAAGGATCTGTGTATCACCAGACATTAGTTTAAAATATCTTCAGACCTGAAAAATTAGAGCTACAAGTGTCATCAAATGAAGCCATTTAATGCTAACAGTAAAAACTTCTTCAGACCTGAAAAATTAGATAGCTACAAGTGTAGTTAAATGAAGCCATTGATGCTCACAGTAAAAAAAAAAAAAGTAAAAAAAAAAAGGAGCTTACCACAGAGGGCCTCTGAAAGGCTCTACCCTTCAGGGTACCAGAGCAGATGCTGAGACTTATAGCCAAACTTTGGGCGGAGTTCAGAGAATCTTATGAAAGAAGGTGGAGATAGTAAGACCTGGAGAGGACAAGAGCCCCACAAGGAGAGCAACAGAACCAAAAAAATCTTGGCACAGGGTCTTTTCTCAGACTGGTACTCCAAGCAAGGACCATGCATGGAGATAACCTAGAACCCCTGCACAGATGGCAGTTCAGTGTCCAAGTGTGTTTGTAAGTAATGGGAACAAGGACTATCTCTGACATGAACTGATTGGCCTGCTCTTTGATCACCTCTCTCTGAGTGGGGGGAACAACCTTAACAGGCCGCAGAGGAAGACAGTGCAGCCAGTCCTGATGAGACCTGATAGACTAGGATCAGAAGGAAGGGGAGGAGGACCTCTCCTCTCAGTGAACTTGGAGAGGGGGATGAGTGGAGAAAGGGGAGGAGGCTGGGATTTGGAGGGGAGAAGGGCATGGGAGCTACAGGGGGCATACAAAGTGAATAAACTGTAATTAATACAAATAAAAAGTAAAAAAGAGATAAAAAGCAATAAAAGAGTTGATTATCTTGTTCAAAAAACACATCACTTTTATATCATTAGTAGCACTTGATTGTCTCATGATAATCTCCTGTATAATATTTTAAGTTATTTCTCTCTACATGAGTCAATGCTTGTTTTTTGTTTATTTGATAGGTAATTGACAGCATAATCTTTTCAAACCACTGCTCCATGCATACCACTGTTCTTCACAGAAAACTTGCTGTGGTACCTTTAGTTCAATGAATTAATTGTCAACCAGAGATTGCTACAGAAGGCCTTACACAGTTTAGTCTTCACTGTTATGTCAACACTGCCATGCGCACTTCCTTCCCCCAGATAACATCCTTAGTGCCTCTGTTCAGCACACTATCACTCTAATTTCTGTATGGGCACCTAAGTTCCCTTTCATCCTCTCAGCTAGACTTTTGGAATTATGAGAGCCTGCATAGACATATTTCTATATGAACATCAAACTGAATGATAGATATGAAGGGATTTAAAGTGTTCTCCCTGAGTTTTCATTCAGGCAACTCCCATACAAACGAAAGCAAAGGACATTTCTACCTCTCAGAAATTTCCATCATACCACGTTCCAATAATTCCCCGTGCTTCTAGTCTTAATAGTACTTTTGGCTATTCCAAAACCTTGTAAATACATGAAAGCATGCCTTGTATACTCTACTACATCTCTCTATTTCACCCAATGTGTTTTGGGGACTTTTTCCTGTTATAAAGTACATCAAATGGTTTTCATTCTTTTATTATTTCTGCGTAGCAATGTATTGTGTTGAGTACAATATTATGCCTCTACTTTTTATTTTAATTTTTACTCCTTTGTTACTTCAGTGCAAAGAATATGATACATGTCGACATTTACCTATACACATAATAACTACAATTTGAAGAATAATTCACTGTACTGCCGTACGAGTTCTGAAAAAAAAAAAAGACAGGATAATGAGGAATATGTCATTCTTGTTATATCCTATACTCCATTTGAAGTTACCTAATTTAATATTCATTGCAGCCCTATGAAGTAGATAGTACCCCTTTACACAACTGAGAAAGAGGAGGCTTTAAGGTGGTAACCATCCTTTAGTCAAGTCTACTATTAAGTGGAAGGAAGAACACGAAGCTACACGTTCTTGCCTTCAAAGCACTTACTTTCATTTCTGTGTCTATTTTGCTTCCCTTGAAAACTATAAACTTTGCCTCTTACATAACTGTTAAATTGGAGATTCTGTTTTGTTTTTCTCATTGTCTTTTGGAAGAAACGTTATGTTAAGAAATAATACACGTGCTGGAGTAATTGTGGAGAAAGAGGAGCCCTCCTTCATTGCTGGTGGGGATGTAAACTGGTACAACAACTTTGGAAGTCAATCTGGCGCTTTATCAGACAATTACGGATAGTGCTTCCTCAAGATCCAGCTATACCACTCCTAGGTATATACCCAAAATTTGCTCAAGTACACAACAAGGACATTTTTGTACTACATGTTTGTAGCCAGAACCTGGAAACAACCCAGATGTCCATCAACAGAGGAATGGATACAGAAATTGTGGTATTTTTACACAATGGAATACTACTCGGCAATCAAAAACAAGGAAATCATGAAATTTGCAGGCAAATGGTGGGATCTAGAAAAGATCATTCTGACTGAAGTATCCCAGAAGGAGAAAGACCAACATGGTATATACTCACTCATATAGTCCTATAAGATATGATAAACATAACAAAATCTATACACTTAAAGAAGATAAACAAGAAAGCGTACACGGGGTAAGATGATCAATCTTCACTTAGAAAGACAAATGGGGAGTGCATTGGACATAGGAGAAAACAAGTAACAGGACAGGAGCCTACTGCAAAGGGCCCCTGAAAGACTCTGCCTAGCAATGTATGAAAGCAGATACTAAGACTCATAACCAAAGCTTCAGCAGAGTGCAGGGAACCATATGAAAGAAGGGGGAGTTTGTATGATGTGGAAAAGATAGGAGCTCCACAATGACCAAATATAGCTGGGCACAGGGGTCTTTTCTGAGACTGACATTCAACCAAGGACTATGTATGGATATAACCTAGAATCTCTGCTCAGATGTAGCCCGTGGTAGCTCAGTAACCAATTGGTTTCCCATAGTAAGGGGAACAGAGACTGTTTCTGACAGGAACTCAATGGCAGACTCTTTGACCTCCCTACCTCATAAGGGAGGAGCAGTCCTGCTAGACCACAGAGGAGGACTTTGCAGCCAGTCCTGAAGATACCTGATAAAACAGGGTCAGATGAAAGGGGAGGAGGTCCTCCCCAATCAGTGGACTTGGAAAGAGCCAGGGAGGAGATGAGGGAGGGAGGGAGGGAGGGAGGGAGGGAGGGAGGGAGGGAGGGAG
>NW_026585504.1:26385604-26385767 GCF_907164565.1 Psammomys obesus | reverse complement strand
GGAGGGAGGGAGGGAGGGAGGGAGGGAGGGAGGAAGGAAGGGAGGGAGGGAATGAGAGAAAGGGATACAGCTGGGAGACAGAGTTAATAAAATGTAACTAATAAGAAAGAAAGAAAGAAAGAAAGAAAGAAAGAAAGAAAGAAAGAAAGAAAGAAAGAAAGAA
>NW_026585504.1:26384391-26385594 GCF_907164565.1 Psammomys obesus | reverse complement strand
GAAGGAAGGAAGGAAGGAAGGAAGGAAGGAAGGAAGGAAGGAAGGAAGGAAGGAAGGAAGGAAGGAAGGAAGGAAGGGAAATAATGCAAAAAAATAAAACTACACAGAAGATAGGTGATTAAAGTGTTCTCACTAACTGTCACTAACACCTTAATGCAGAGTAACAGTTGACAGGAAATAGAAAACAAAATAGAAATCAAGACTAAGCTATGAGTCTCAATGATCCATCCCTAGCGAATCATCTCAAGAGGCTCACTTTCACATCTGAACAAATCCACAGTCTCACAAGTTAGTGCCGTCAGATGCAGACCAAGTGTTCAAACATACAAGCTTGTGGGAGACACTTCATCTTTAAAGTACAAAGAAACACATTCATTTGTTCTTATTTGCTTTCTCTGTGTTTGAATTAATCTGTTAATTTTCCTTATGTCTCAAAGTCCTTATTCTCAAAAGAAACATCCTAACGTTTGCTCCTCTTTACTGTTGAAATAATTTTTGCAGATCTATATAGTAGAATATGTTTTAAACAATGCTTGGCTCACAGTATACATTTTTTTTTCCTGATAAAGAAATGATTGCTCTTACCAAAGGACTCTGATTTCCCTAAAACCATAGTTAGCATACTCTTTCTGAAGCCTGGAGCATATGCACCTGAACACGTCCTACTCAGTAGTCATAGAATATAGTTATCTGACTAAATGGTTAATAAAAGCAATAGTAGATCTCAGATCATGAAGTTTTCCTCTTGGTTTGATTGAATAAGATTCAAATGAATGTTGTTTAAATGCAGCAAACATCATCAAGCTGAATAGGTCTATTAAAATTATCTCTTGAAAATGAGCGGCTACATAACAAATATTGCTACTGTAAAACGTACTGCAAAGTCTCCAGAGAAGCTTTTAAAGAAAGGAAAACAAACAATCATGTCTTCATTTCTTTGTCTATTGCTGTAGTAAAATACCCTGACAAGAGCAACTTGCACACAGTTCAAGGTACAATCTATTATTATAGGAAGTCAAGGTGATAGAAACTTGAACGACCTGGTTGCATTAGATCCATAATGAAGATTGAAGGCAATGCATTCATTCTGCTGCTGAGTTCTTTCTTTCTTTCTTTCTTTCTTTCTTTCTTTCTTTCTTTCTTTTTTCTTTCTTTCTTTCTTTCTTTCTTTCTTTCTTTCTTTCTTTCTTTCTTTCTTTCTTT
>NW_026585504.1:26381906-26384381 GCF_907164565.1 Psammomys obesus | reverse complement strand
TTTCTTTCTTTCTTTCTTTCTTTCTTTCTTTCTTTCTTTCTTTCTTTTTTAATACAGACGAGTGTCCCAGGATCACAGTTAGGGAACTGTACCACCCACGGTGCACAGGTATTCACACCTCAATTAATATATCATGATTGTACAGCACGGGTATGCTCAGATTCCCACCTTCCTGATTATTATAGATTTTTTCAAGTTTATAGTTGACACTAACCATCACAAGAGGATAGCTAAACAAAAAAATCAAACAAACATCACTGTTTGTTATATAACACCTCTGAGAAAGCATAAACTGTTTGGTTGTAAAGAAAGATCAAGAGAGGACTCCTCTCATTGTCTAGCTCATTCCAATTCTGGAAGCAATACTTGCTATTTCTCCTTAACTCTGTGAAACCAAAGATAGATAGATAGATAGATAGATAGATAGATAGATAGATAGATAGATAGATAGATAGATAATCCCATTACCTCAAGCAACCAGGATGGACACTCAGATTAGGGTCTCTAGAGCAAACTTGAAAGCAGATATTTAAGTAAAGGTCCTAGAGAAAAAGTTTTAGAAGTGGGTTGACACTGATGTGCAACTCATAAAAATAAACCCAAGTTTTTTTCAAACGGAAGTCATGACCTACTAGGTGTAGAATGTACCCATTGTGAACTATATCAAATAAATGTCTTATATCAGAAAGAAGGAAAGAAAGAAAGAAAGAAAGAAAGAAAGAAAGAAAGAAAGAAAGAAAGAAAGATGAACAAAGAGACAATGATACAAAGACTAGACAGGATGAAATGAACTATGACAAGAATCAGGTCTGTGATATGCAAAAGTTTCAAATTAAATTTATTTATTTATGTATTTATTTATTTATAATCCCTCACTATAGGTTCTAAAGAAACTGGAGCAAAAGTTAGGAAAGTATTCTATTAATGTAGAACTTGTATTTAAATATGGAAATCAGAAAATAATTAAGAACACAAATGGAATAATCTCTCATAATGATACATATTTGAAATCTAATAAAAGATGGTGATATTATCAAAATGAGCAATTGGATTAGAGAAGAGCAAAATAGCTGGCCAAAGAGTCCTCCCACTAAAATAGAGAAGTTTAAGTTCAGAATTACATGATGAGCATCATCAAGATCATGAAAAGCTCTAACTAGCAGTGTTTTCAAAGCAAAGACTCATGACCAAACCTTTGGCAGAGTACAGGGAATCATAAGAAAGAAGGGGAATTAGTATGATGGGGAAAGGATAGGAGCTCCACAAAGACCAAATATATCTGGGCATAGGGTCTTTTCAGAGACTGACATTCAACCAAGGACCATGTATGGATATAACCTAGAACCTCTGCCCAGATGTAGCCTGTGGTAGCTCAGTAACCAATTGGTTTCCCATAGTGAGGGGAACAAGGACTATTTCTAACAGGAACTCAATGACTGGATCTTTGGCCTCCCCACCCCCCAAGGAAGGAGCAGTCCTGTTAGGCCACAGAGGAGAGCTTTGCAGCCAGTCCTGAAGATACCTGATAAAACAGGATCAGATGAATGGGGAGGAGGTCCCCCCTATCAGTGGACTTGGAAAGGGGCAAGGTGGAAATGATGGAGGGAGGGAGGGAGGGACTGGGAGGGAATGAGGGATCGGGACATGGCTGGGATACAGACTTAATAAAATGTAACTGATAAGAAAAAATATAATTCAAAAAAAAAATAAAATAAAAAAAATAAATTAAAATAAAATAAAATAAAAAGAACATGAAAAGCTGGAGAGTGGACAGAAAGAAAAACCTAAAGACATAAGGTAAAAACGAAATCTTAAAGGAAATGAAAAGTAAATGGAATAGTATTCCTGAAAAGGCAGAGGGGAAACTTTAAAGAAAGATAAGGAATATTCAGATGACCTTCTTATAGAGAGGAGAATGCCCCTGTGATATTCCAGCCAGAGAAAAAGATAAAGAGTATAGTTTGGAATACAGGAGTTGTTGACAAGTTTGATATAGGTATCATATAAAGAAAAGAACAAAGATGATTCTGTGGGTTGATGCTTGAGTGACTGAGTCCTACTATTTGCTAAAATAGATCGGTTGAAGGGCAGAAGGAGCTTGTTTTGAGCATCTCAGCAGAGATAGCAGCTTGAAGGATACTGGCCCTCACATACTCACAAATTTTAATTCTTGGTCCTCAACTGGTAGAACAGTTTGAGCAGGATTGGAAGCTGTGGCCTGATTACAGGAGGAAGGTCAGTAGGGGACTTTTTGAGATTTGCAAAACCTAAGTCATTCCAAATTAGGTATCCATCTCACACTTGTGGGCCAAAATGTAAGATCTCAGATACTGCTCCAGTGCCATGACTTCCTGACTGCTGCCATGCTCCCTACAATAATGTTCACTGACTCTTACCCTCTGAACTTGTGAGTCCCAAAATAAGTGTATATTATTATTATTATTATTATTATTATTATTATTATTATTATTATTA
>NW_026585504.1:26348819-26381896 GCF_907164565.1 Psammomys obesus | reverse complement strand
TATTATTATTATTATTATTATTATTATTATTATTATTATTATTATTATTAATTCACTTTGTATCCAATCTGTAGCCCCTTCATCTCCTCCCGGTCCCACCCTCCCTCTCTCTTTTTCCCCTATATCCCTCCCCTAGTCCATTGATAGGGGAGGTCCTCTTCCCCTACTATCTGACCCTAGCCTATCAGGTCTCATCAAGACTGTCTGAATCCTCTTCTCTGTGGCATAGTAATGCCACCTTGCCAGGGGAAGGTGATCAAAGAAAGAACAGGTAACTAAGTTCATGCCAGAGACTGCTTCTGCTCTCCTTACTAGGGTACCCACATGTAGACTGAGTAGCCCCTGGCAACTGAGCAGTGGGTTTAAGTACTCAATGTCCTTAGTCATCTAGGAAATGTAAATCAAAACGACAAATGTAGAACTTGTATTTAAACATGAAAAATCAGAAAATAATTAAGAACACAAATGGAGAACCTTACACCCATAAGAATGGCTAAGATAAAAAAAAATTCAAGGTACAAGACATGCTGGAGAGGTTGTGAAGAAAGGGGAACACTCTTTCATTGCTGGTGGGAGTGTAAACTTGTACGATCACTTTAGAAATCAATCTGGCACTTTCTTGCAAAATTAGGAATAGTGATACCCTAAGATCCAGCTATTCCACTGCTGGGCACACATCCAAAACTTGTCAACCATACAAGGATATTTTCTCAACTGTGTACATAGCAGCTTTATTCGTAATAGCTAGAATCTGGAAAAAACCTAGATGTCCCTTAACTGAGGAATGGATACAGAACTTGTGGTACATTTACACAATGGAATACTACTCAGCAAATAAAAACAAGGAAACACGAAATTTGTAGGTAAATAGTTGGAACTAGAAAAGATCATCCTGAGTGAGGTAACCTAGAAGCAGAAAGACACACATGGTAATATATACTCACTTATAAGCAGATATTAAACATATAATATAGGATAACCATACTAAAATCTATAGTCCTAAAGAAGCTAAAAAACAAGGAGGCCCTAGGAAAGAAGCTTAATCCTCATGCAAAAGGACAAACAGAATAGACATCAGAATTAGGAAGAGACAGGGAATAGAACAGGAGCCTACTGCAGAGGTCTTCTGAAAGACTCTACCCAGTAGGGTATTGAAGCAGATGCTGAGACTCATAGCAAAACTCTGGGCAGAGTGCAGGGAATCTATGGAAGAAGTGGGAGATAGAAACACCTGGAGGGGACAGGAGCTCCACAAGGAGACCAAAAGAGCCAAAATATATGGGTCCAGGGGGGGCTGCAGAGACTGATAAATAAGTATATTCTTTAAAAGTTTAATCAGTGGTGATATCTGATCACAGCAATAGAAAAGTAAGTAAGACATGTTTGTGACTAAATTGGCAGGCCAGGGGGTAGTTAAAATTGGAAAGCCAACAGCTAATTGAATAGTATTTAAAAACGACAAAGATAGGTTATGTCTAGGAAAAGTGTATAATTAGAAAAAGTAAAATCTACTACGAAGCTAAGAGGAAAGGTGTTCATTAGAGACTAAATAGAACAGGAAACACTCAAAAAGGAAACAGAGAAGATATCGTCTCTAGGAAGAAAAGCCAGGTAATAGTGTTACCACATTAATAAAAATGTGAATTAAAATAGCATGCTTCCAACTGCAGAACATACAGAGAGATCAAGTAAAATCAGAAAAAAAAATGGTCTGATTTAACCACATAGATTGGCTACTTTTCACAGAGGACTCAGAAACGTGGTGATAAAGTTTAATTCAAATGCATGAGGAGGTAAACTTTCAGGACATGAATAATCTGTAAAGTTTATACAAAGGAAAGAGAAGAAGTATGAGAGAGTCTATAGAGAGACTTAAGAGGTGCTTCTTCTTTTTAATATTTATTTGCATGTCATTTGAAATGAAACTTAAGAGAATCTAAAGAATGAGATGAGAAACAATATGTTAGGAAAAACCGGGGATACCCTCTATCCAAAAAGGTAGTTGAGAGCACATGTTTGAATGAAGAGAGCCTAGAAATTTGGTGGTAGGAAGATAAAGACATTAACAGATGCATTTTCATTTTCATGAAGAATCAAAGTAAGAATAAGGGGTAATGATGCTCTGGAACAAAAAAGGGAAGCAAAGAATATGGAAACACAAACAGCACAAACCATAGAAGCTCATGGGATATGTTATGACAACTTCGTTTCGTTTTGAGATCAGGAGTTATGGATGTAGAATATATCGGCATAGTTTTGTTGTTGCTGTTTTTGTTTCTCCCTGAGAACACATAAAGCATAAACGAATTTTTAGGATTTTAAGATGACGCATGGTACAAGAATGAAAGAACCTTGAACCAAAGAAGCTGGTGATGATGCAAAATTAGTTGTTCTGTTTTCTTTTTTTGTTTGTTTGTTTGTTTGTTTTTCAAAAGCAGATGCTCTGATGAAATTGGGGCATAAGAGATTTATTAGGGATCTATACCTATGGCAGGGAAGGGGGAGATTCTGAATTCAGCTGAGGAATGAGTAATGTTGACCTAGAAAAAGAATGGGAGGAAGCAAATGTAGCTCACTGAGTGAAACCTTTGGAACTGCTGCCTTGTTGTGTCTACAAGTATGCTAACTGGGAATGTGAGAGACCTTTCTCTGTAAATCAGTACACAGAGACAACTGGTTACCTGATTCTTCAGTGCAGAGAAATTTCAGATTTGGAGTCTGCCTGATGACAGCTTGTCTTTTTTTTTTTTTTTTTTTTTTTTTTAGTCTTTTCATAAAGGATCGCATTGAAGCTCTTCTCTGTGTTTCTTATAGAGGCTGTATCATAAGAATAAAGAAAACTGTAAGTCCAGGCATGAGAGACAGAAGAGTTCCTTATATTATGTAGAACTTGGTAGACACCCACCATGTACAAGCGGTCCCCTAAAACTGAGAAGTACTGGGCGACCCACCACTGTTACACATTTTGTCCAATGCAATGTCAGTTTGGAAATCTCAATGTATTTAGAACCTCACATGAGTCTTGACCCCCAGATTCATCCTTTGCATATAAAAAAGAAACATTGGAACACATGAAGCTCATATTTATCAAAACTCCATAGAGATGATTCTGAAAATTCAGAAGGTTCCCAGCGGGAGGCTAAAACCCTTCAGTCAGAGGTGAGAGCTATTTAAATTTAACGTGACTTTCTCACCTGAATTGACTTCAGTGTGGGCCTGCAACAAATGAAAACAACCAATTAGACAATGTCCTGGTTATTTCTATGAATGTACTTTATGTCTTTTATTCAATACTTTGGTGTCTAGATTTGTGTAGGGTCTCTCTCCTCTCTCTCTCTCTCTGTGTATGTGTGCCTCTCTCTCTCTCTCTCTCTCTCTCTCTCTCTCTCTCTCTCTCTCTCTCTCTGTGTGTGTGTGTATATGTGTGCCTGCATGTGTATGTTTGTATGTGAAGGCCAGAAGTCAATATCAGGTGTCTTCCTGTATCACTCTCCATGTTAGGTATTGAGACAGCATCTCTCATTAAGCTTGGAACTGTAGTCTGCAGTATCCAAGAGTCCCTACATTTCCTTGACATTGTAGACATCTCTATGTATGGATTCTATGTGGGTGGGGTGGGATTCAAACTTGGCCCTCACACTTGTGCTGTAGGCATTATACCAACTGTACTATTGCCTCAACTCTAGTTTACTTTCTAAAAAAACATACTTATTTTATTTTTACTATGTGTATGTCTGTGTGTCCAAGTGTAGTAATATTTATGAGAATGTTTAGGCACCAGGGGAGTTCAAAAGAGAGCACTGGTGTGCATGGAGCTGGAGTTAAAGATGGCTGTGAGCTAATGCTGGAAAATAAAGTTGAGTTTTTTTTGTTTTTTTTTTTTACAAACATTGCATTCACTGGCCCATCTCTCCAATCCCTGTACCTTATCTTTGTTCATGTACATGTGTTTACGGAACTGGAGGAAGAAAAATATGTTTGAAGATCATTTAATTACAAACACAAAATTACCTTTTGAGAGCAAAGTGAACCACAAGAATAATACAAAGAAAGACTTCACCTTTCTCTCAAGAAAGCAATCCTTTTATCTTTGAACAGTATTCTGGAAAGAGAATATGCACCATGTCTTAATGGCCTCCAGATACAGATAGTCCTTAGAAGTAACTGCAGAGTCACCTGGCTAGGGACAGAGTAGCCCAGAGCAATTTCTGCCAACTCTACTCTTTGCCATTCTGTTAACCACAGGAGTCCTCACATTGTGCTAGTGTCATCTGTTAATAACCAGCAAAAAATCTGTACTGCCCTGTTAATTTTCTGGAAATTACAAGGCTAAAAGCAATGGCTTTTGTTGCTAACAAAAGACTTTAGTCTTAATATGTGATAGCTGTGCATAGGAGAAAAGATTTATTGTAAAGTAAATTTAACAACATGGGTTATTAGAAGCTAAGTTTAGACTAAGTTTTTACCCTAGTTACTATGATTAGACTTGAATCTTAAAATATTATTCCAACATGGAATAGGAATGTTCCCCATGTTTCTCACACGGAAAGAAGCAATTGCTGAAAAGAATTTGAATTGCTCGTGAATACAATGCAATTATTTTATTTAAAACATTGGCTAGATGAGAAATGCTCTAAAGATAGAAACTAAGGTTCCTCTTTTTAACACATAGATTCTAACTACCACCCTACCACACACATACTCACAAGAAGAATGAAGAAAATTTATTTTCCTAATTGATATATTGCTGACAAATACTATCAATGAGTATCAACTTGTTTCTCAAAGGAAGTAAGTAGAATAAACAGGAGGGGAGAGTAGGGTGACCATAGCCACATTCATGATCTGGAGGAAGCCACTTCTTCCTCTATGGCCCTTGCTTCTCACCTATCACCTAGATGGTCTCACTAGGACAATGAAAGTCCTTTCCACTTCAGAAATTCTATTATAATCCTTCTATGAAAATGCTACAACCATCTGTACTGTATCCTTTGCTACTCATAGCATCTGCTGAATGAGTAAAGGGTCTCCTCAGCAGGTCAGCCGGGATAATCAACAAAGCATAGAACTAGGAATTGTGAGTGCTTGCACAATTGCAGATAATATTCAAGGCACTTGATCAAACCTGTCTCCTTCAATCTTTATCAAAAGCAGATAAGAGTGCACTCTGTATCAGTTAAGCTAAAGGTCAGATTTTCAAATAGTGAACATGTTTTCTACCATGGCATTTGAACCCTGGACAGCAACAGATTGATTTTTATGATTTAAAGCTCCCTGAAGCACATGCAAATTTTCCCTTTCTTGGAGAGTAAATTAAGCCATAAGAATATCATATGAGAAATTCATTTAATTTTAAAAAACTTCCAGACATCTCTTTCAAATAAAATATTTCAAAATTAGAATATAGCATGTACTTAAGAGTCAGTGGACAATGGAATTCCAACTCTGCAATAAATCATTTAAATGAGGTAAGCCTGAGTGTCCTCTACAAAATGAAAAAAGCCTATCTAGATAAGGAATATTATGTGAACTAAGCAAGTTATATGTTCCAGTGGTAGACTGGGAGACCAACCACAAACATTCAACCTACTTTGTCCTGCCTGCAAGATGTGATGGGGTAAAGGTGGCACAGAACTAATGGGAGTGGTCAATCCAAATTGAGACCCACAACCACAAGAAGAGTTCACCCGATAATTCCTGGTTGGCCACAACCAGAGGCGGGAGAGCCCAGAAACCTAGAATAGAACCG
Organism: Psammomys obesus; assembly: GCF_907164565.1. Classification (NCBI taxonomy): domain Eukaryota; kingdom Metazoa; phylum Chordata; class Mammalia; order Rodentia; family Muridae; genus Psammomys; species Psammomys obesus. Next base: position 26,376,147 of record NW_026585504.1, on the reverse strand, counting down.
AACAGGATTGGAGGGAAAAAGAAGACAATGAGATGATTCCAGAAGATGTTTTGTTATACTTGGAGACTGGAGCCTATCATAATTTTCAACAGAGATGATCCACCCAGAAACTGGTAGGAGCAGATTCAGAGACTCATTATCACTAAGCAGAGAGGGGTAGCAGGGAGGATTATAGGAGCAGGGGGCTGGGGTAGATCAAGGACACAACAAGAAAACACTGCAGCCAAGAATCAATTAAGGAGAGCTACAGAGGCTGATGTCACAATCAAGGAGCCTATATGGTTTTGATGTAGGTTCTCTGCATACTTGCTGTGTTTGTGGGAGTGTTTGCTGTTCTTGTGGAAATGGGGGCTGTCTCTTGGTCTTTTGACTGCTCTTGGGACCCTTTTCCTCTTATTGGATTGCCTCATTCAGCCTTAATATGAGAACCTTAATATGCGCCTTGTCTTGCTGTAACTTGCTATGCCATGTTTGGTTGCTATCCCTGGGAGGCCTGTTCTTTTCTGAAGGGAACATCAGAAGAATTGGACCTGGGGGAGAGGGGAGGTGACAGAAGAGGGATTTGGAGGGGAAACTTTAGTCAAGATGTAATATATGAGAGAAGAATAAAAAAATAAAAAAGGAACATAAATGCAGGTAACACGATTAAGTAAAAAGAGGCTAAGGATTTAAGAAAGAGAGATAATGGGATATGCATATGAGGGGCTGAAGGAAGGAAGGGAAAATGGCAAATGATGTAATTATATTTTATTTACAGAAAATAAATCATTATGAATATTAAAAAAACACTCTCATTACCATAAGAAGCAGCACCGTTAAGGTTGACTGCTAAGCTTTTGTTAATTAGTCCTTTATACATTCTTTACTTGTTAAATTTTTCTCATTTATTAATTCCTGAGTATATTTACTATTTTAGAATGTAAGCACAATAAACACTGTGAATAAAGAAATAAAATGAAGAAAGCAATGCCACCTTCTATTTTGGTAGAAATTTAATAAGGTCATGTACATAAGGCACTAACTTCCCTTCCCATCCCTTTCCTTAGAATGTACTCTATTAATTTCCCACTGTGACTTTATTATAAGTGCACAATATTTAAACATCATGCAAAGACAAATTTCAAGTATTTGAGTCCCTGACATGGGCACTGCAGAGAAAGCAGTCATTTAACCAGAGCACGAATTTGTCATAGATCATATGCTACATAGCAAAATCTAAATAGGCCCATCTATTCTCCTATCCCTCCTAGTTGACTTCACCATCATAAGGTTGGTAAAATATCATTATTAGTGATCAGTAATCAAAAGAAGACATGTTTTTGTTTGCTTTACTTTTTTTTGAAAATCTTATGTAATATATCCTGATTTCCCCTCCCCTAATTCCTCCCGGATACTTCCCAGCCATATTTCTCTCTTTACACACCTTATTTCTCTCTTTACAAAATGATATTTTTATTATAATATTACTATATTATCATAAATTATTATATTATTATAAATTACATATTAATAAATATTAATAATATATTATTAAATATAAATTAATTGACATTATTATAAAATAATAATTAAAATAAACAAGTCATGAAACTAGAATAAGTTAACAAAAATAACAAGAGATAAGCACAAGAAACACACGGTTACACACATACACACACAACACAAACCAGTGAAAGGACAATCAAAAACAATAATATACAATTAAGATGCCAGTAATACAAAAAATGCACAAACAAAATGATATGAGATTTAAAAGTCCACAAAAATATTGTCGACTTTATTTATGTTTGCCATTTAGAGGTGGGTGTGATGCCTTCCCTTAATTGTGGTTGATATGCCCAGTGAGACTCCATCAGATAAAACTAAGTTTTTCTTCACTAGCAGATGGCATTTGGAGGTAGAGAAGAAGTTTGTTTGTCACGTTGATTGAGGAAATTTAGAAGAGAGACAAAATTTTCTGTGTGTTCTCTTTCCTATACAGGTAACCCTGGAAACCAGTTGTAATCAGTTATGGTACCCTCATAACACGGAGGGACCTCTCTCAACCCAGATAACCAAATGACTGACACAGTAATGGAAAGTAAGCCCATAAAATGGACCACACAGTAAGAGACTGAATAATAAACTGTTAAGGTATATCAATAAAATTCAGAGATCTTGTGCTATAACTTACTAACACTAAAACATATACCTGCTCAAGATTCGGAGGGATCAGAGCCCAGGGAGTTGTGCCTGGCCTGTAATTCCACTTGAAATACTTAGAAGAAAGAATGCTCTTAATTCAGCTCTGAAAATTAAACAGTTACATTCACCATGAAGCCCCGAGGTTTAGGAGTTTATGAGATATCATTGTAAAGAGAGAGATCAGCACAATGAAATGTATGAAGTTATAAACCAGCAGGACACAGCAATTGCAAGAAACTGAACTTAGGAGCATATTTGCAGTATCTTGTTGCTAGCAGAGCCCCAATAGGAAATGATGTCTCATAAGCGTGTGCACCCTTTTCTTCTGAGATGAAAGAATAGAAAGGGAGGGGGAAAGCTGATGAAGGTATAACTTTAATAAAAACGTTCTTCTTTTTGCCTCAGTTTGTCTCTGAAAAAAAAAAGCAAGAATAGCTTAGTTGTATTACTGTATTTTGTTTCTTCTGCTACTAATGTGCACCCACAACACCCCTGATTCCCAATGCCACTGGTTCCAAGCTCAAACTACCAATGTTCCAAAGTGGCTTCCTAGTAGGTAACATCCATATTCCACTTGGGATCCTGGATTCCATAAAACAAATTTAATGTATGAACTTAATTACATAGAGATGGATCAAGGGCCTCAGAGGTGAAAGGCTAATGAGGGCATTAAATGTTTAATTTAATTTAAATTTAATTTAATTTAATTTAATTTAAATTTAATTAAATTTAAACTCAAATAAATAAAACATACTTTCCTGCAAATGATGCCAACTCCTGCCAATTAAATTCAGATCTATTTAAAAAAAATCTTTAGCTCTCAACAAGTGGCTGCTTTTTCCCACTAAAAGCAATTCTGAGCATCCAGGCTCTCACTTTTTCCCTGTACCATTATGCTGCATTCCTCTTGTTAATATTTAAAGCTCCTGAAACTGTTTTCCCCATGCTTTTGGAGTAGAATGCAAAAGTGAAGGTTTCTGTTTTCCAATGGCATGTAAACATAATCCCATACTTATTAAGTGAAGGTATTACTAAAATAAACATGTGTGAGTACAAAAAAAATTTAAAAGGCCACAGAGAAAGAGGATCCAGGCAGTCCTGATGAGACCCGATAGGTTAGGGTAAGATAGGATAAGAGGACTTCTCTTATCAGTGGACCAGGGGAGGGACATAGGGAAGGATTGTAGGACTTGGAGGAGATGAGGGTGGGGGCTACAGCTGGGATAAAAAGTGAATTAATAATAATAACGAAAAAAGTAAGCACAAAGAATCTTGAAAAGCCATATGTCTTCCTGCTGTTGTACAATATATTAGTAAATATTCTTAGGAGGATGATACAATGATAATAATAAACTATGGGTTTGAAATGTCAAGTGGATTTGTAATCCCTTTCTTTAGAGGCTTTTATTTTGTTCTCATAATTATCATGCAAATATTTCGCCATGAGAAGAGTGAAAGCCAGTGATCACAGAAACTTGGCCATGGTGTCATAGTTTTAAGCTCTTTGGATGTAACTTGTGGCCACATCCATCTGACATTAATTTAAAATGATATGCTATTCTGCCTTTAAATTTTATAGTTGTTTTACTTATTAAGATAGGATAATTGAAGCCACAAAGCATATATTAAGTATCTATTGCAGATTCAATAAAACTACTATTACTCTCTTCTTTGAATCATAGACTCAAGTTTATGGAAGTATATTAGTCAATAAAGTCATAAACAGCTTCTTGAACTCCGATTAGAAGAACGCATGAACTTGAATTCTAAGATATTTAAGTCATAAAGTCATAAGTCATTTATTTGTGGATATGACTGGGCACAAAAGAGCATTAGCTGCTATTACAGAGTACCCAGATTTAATTTTCAGAACCAACATGGTGGCTTACAACCATCTGTAAGAGTTTCTGATGCCCAAATCTCAGAAAAACAAAAAGAAGATGTAATTTCACCCATCTGGCTGGAATGAAGGTTTGACTAGAATTTAGTGAGATGGCGTTCAGAAGTGGAATTAGTATCTTTTCTACACTGGTCTGAAAATCTTACCAAACTTTAAATTTCATAAGTGCATCTACAAACCAGTCCACAATCATAATCATAAGGTCCTGATCACAAAGGAGAGCAATTTGAGTGAAGTATGCTACACTAGTTCTAAGAATAGCTACCTTCTCACCCTCACTGTGTAGACCATTGAGAATGTGGGTGATAAGGAAGAGGAGAATGGCCTGTAAGAAACAAAATCTTTCCCTTCAAATAAGCCGTAGGCTGGGTGTGGTGGAGCATGCCTGAGATCCCAGCACTCTGGGAGGCAGAGGCAGAGGGATCTCTGTGAGTTCCTCGCTAGCCTAGTCTAAGCGAGTCCAATACAGCCAAGGCTCTGTCTCTAAAAACAATAACTAAATAAACAGATGATAGACAGACAGGGATAAGAAAGCCTTGGCCCTTATAAAGCTACTCTCTGCTGGGGCACCTACCACTGCTAAGGGTCTCTGTTCTGATTACTACATAGCTTTCAACAATTTACCCTTAGAATGAATACATCACTCCTTATGCTGTAGATCTTACCAGTTCCCAAGTGCCTAACTGAACTGTCTACCCCTCACTTTCTTCACATTTGCTGTCTTGAAATTTCAGGTCCTGAGCTATCCCACTATCAAGAGAAGTCTTTGGACTATTCCTTTTGCTACCACCTGTCTCAAGTTTGTCTATCTTTGCTTTCCATGGTTAGTTCTTACTTATTTTAGCAACCCCACCACAAACTCTCCCTTCACTTAAGTATCCTTCCTGTAAGCATATAATTTTTTTTTTTTACTTTGTTACTCAGAAGGTTTTGGGTAAGATGTAGTTTCTCTGTTAAGGTGACTATTTTTTGTTACAATTGTACTATCACCAATGATCACCATGCATGAAACGCATCAATATTCGTTAAATATTTCCATCAAGAAGTTGAGGGATGTGACATATTGGGAAGGAGCTTTACTTGCAGGCACAAGGACTTATATTTAGATTCCTAACCGCCACATGAAGAAAAAGCCAGAAAATGTGGTGCATTTGTGAACCCAGCTGAGGAGGCAGATACAGGTGGATCTGTAGAACTGTTTCTGCTCAGTATAGCTGGATCAGAGAGTTCCAGGTTTAACTGAGGTGCATGCATTTAATGCCAGCACTCAGGGAAGCAGATGCAGGCAGATCTTGTCAGTTCAAAGCCAGCCTGTTCTACAAAGTGAGTCCAGGATAGCCAAGGCTATATGGAGAAACACTGTCTAGAAAAAAAAAAAAAAAAAAAGAATAGCAATTGAGGAAGACATCAGGTATGTGACCTTGCCCTTCAAATTTAAATTAATGAACATTAACTTGTACTCTCATGTATATGTGCCCATATGAACACACACACAATTGCTCTTGGAACAAATATTTTTGTTTTAATCTAAGGTGGATTGCTCTAATATTCTTTAATAAGATAAAACACAAGAGAATGAATGCCATTTTTTCCCTATTTCATAAGAGAATAAAATGGCTTGTTGTCTCTTTCCGTGTGCTACCAGAGCATAAAATTGACAAAAAGTAGCAACACCCTGCATCTTCATATTGTAGAATTCAGTAAAACCTAGTAAGGTTGCTGATAATGTCTAACACAAACACAGACAGGACTGGAGTCCAGGAAGGAGGAAGATGAATGATCAGCAACATCATTAGATAACTAATTTTACCAATTTCTGTTTTAGAATCCGGTAAGTATTTTAGTGATGTAACTTTCATGAATTGGCTAGTAAGTTAGGGTATTGTATCCAAGGACATCCTATTAAGAAGAAGAAAGTCTCAGAAAGTCCCAGATAGATTTCCAAAGTGGTTCTACAAGGAGGGTTCCCCTTTCGCCACATCCTTTTCAGTATGTACTGTCACATGAGTATTTGATCTTAGCCATTCTGATGGGTGTAAGGTGAAATCTCAGCGTCATTTTGATTTTCTTTTCCCTGATAACTAGGGATATTGAGCATTTCCTTAAGTGTTTCTCTGCCATTCGATGTTCCTCTATTGAGAATTCTCTGTTTAGCTCTGTACCCCATTTTTTTATTGGATTACTTGATTTGTTGCTTTTTAACTTCTTTAGTTCTTTAAATATTCTGGATATTAGCCCTCTGTCAGATGTAGGGTTGGTGAAGACCTTTTCCGAGTGTGTAAGCAGTCCTTTTGTACTGATGACAGTGTCCTTTGCTTTACAGAAGCTTTTCAGTTTCATGAGGTCCCATTTATTGATTGTTCATCTTAGAGTCTGTGTTGTTGGTGTTCTGTTCAGGAAGTTGTATCCTGTACCAATGAGTTCAAGGCTCTTCCCCAATTTTTCTTCTAACAGACTTAGTGTGTCTGGTTTTATGTTGAGGTCTTTGATCAATTTTGATTTTGAGCAGGGTGATAAATATGGATGTATTTCCATTTTTTCTACATGTAGACATTTAGACCAACACCATTTGTTGAAGATATTACCTTTTTTTTCCATGCCAGACCTTCAAAGAAGAGCTAACTCCAATTCTCTTCAAGCTATTCCACATTATAGAAACAGAAGGAACATTACCAAACTCATTCTAGGAAGCCAGTCACCTTGATACCTAAACCACACAAAGATCCAACACAAAAAGAGAACTTCACACCTATCTCTCTTATAAACATTGATGCAAAAACACTCGACAAAATACTTGCGAACCGAATCCAAGAACACATAAAAGATATCATCCATCATGACCAGTAGGCTTCATCTCGTGCATGCAGGGATGTTTCAATATACGAAAATCCATCAACGTAATTTACTATATAAACAAACTGAAGGAGAAAAACCACATGATCATCTCCTTAAATGCCGAATAACTATTTGACAAAAAAACAACACCCATTCATGTTTAACATCTTGGAGAAATCGGGTTTACAAGGCATATACATAATCACATTGAAAACAATATACAGCAAGCCTATTGCCAACATCAAACTAAATGGAGAGAAACTTAAATCAATCCCACTGAATTCAGAAACAAGGCAAAGCTTCCCAATTTTTCCATATCTCTTCAACATAGTACTTGGAGTTTTAGCTAGAACAATAAGACAACTAAAGGAGATCAAGGTGAGAAAAATGGGAAAGGAAGAAGTCAAAGTACCCCTTTTTGCACATAATATGAAAGTATTCCTGAGTGACCCCAAAAATTTAACCAGAGAATTCCTTCAGCTGATAAATACCTTCAGCAAAGTGGCTGGATACAAAATTAACTAAAAAAAAAATCAGTACCCTTCCTGTATACAAAAGACAAAAGGGCTGATAAAGAAATTAGGGAAACTACACCTTTCAGATGTAGCCCATGGCAGTTCAGTGTCCAAGTGGGTTACATAGTAATGGGAAGAGAACTGCCTCTGACATAATCTGATTGGCCTGCTCTTTGATCACTTCCCCCTGAGGGGGGAGCAGCCCTACCAGGCCACAGAAGAGGACAATGCAGCCACTTTTGACTAGAAAGGAGAGGAGAACCTCCCCTATCAGTGGACTTGGGGAGGGGCATGCATGCAGAAAGGGGAGGGAGGGTGCGATCTGGAGGGGAGGAGGGAGGGGCTTATGGGGAGATACAAAATGAATAAAGTGTAATTAATAAAACTTAATAAAATTAATAAAATAACATAAAGTACCTTGGGGTGACTCTAACCAAACAAATGAAAGATCTGTTTGAAAAAACAAAAAACAAACAAACAAAAAAACTTCAAGTCTCTGAAGAAAGAAATTGAAGATGTCAGAGATGGAAAGAACTCCCATGCTCATGGATGGGTAGGTTTAACATAGTGAAAATGGCCATTCTGCTAAAAGCAATCTACAGATTTAATGCAGTTCCCATCAAAATACCAACAAAATTCTTTACAGACATTGAAAGAACAATTCTCAATTTCATATAGAAAAATAAAAAACCCAGAATTGCCAAAACGGTCCTGTACAACAAAAGATGGTCTAGAGGCATCTCCATCCCTGATTTTAAGCTGTACTATAGAACAATAGTAATAAAATCTGCATGGTACTGGCATAGAAACAGAATGGTGGATCAATGGAATCAAATAGAAGACCCAGAAATAAATCTACATACCTACAGATACTTGATTTTTGACCTAGAAGCCAAAACCATACGTTGGAAAAAAAGACAGCATCAACATCCCTAGTCACCAGGGAAAGGCAAATTAAAATGACCCTGAGATTTCACCTTACACCCATCAGAATGGCTGTATCAAAACTTAAGTGAGAACATATTCTGGAGAGGATGTTTACATAGGGAAACCCTCCTCTATTGCTGGTGGGAATGTAAACTTGTACAACCGCTTTGGAAATCAATCTGCTCATTCTCAGATAATTAGTAACAGTGCTACCTCAAGATGCAGCTATACACTCTTAGGCATATATGCAAAAATGCTCAAGTATACAACAAGGACATTTGCTCATCCATTTTCATAGCAACTTTATTTGTAATAGCCAGAAGCTCGAAACAACTCAGATGTCCCTCAACTGAGAAATAGATACAGACATTGTAGTACATTTACACAATGGAATACCACTCAGCAATTAAAAACAAGGAAATCATAAAATTTGCAGGCAAATGGTGGGATCTAGAAAAGATTATCCTGAGTTAGGTATCCCAGAAGCGGAAAGACACACGTGGTATATACTCACTTTTAGGTGAATATTAAACATATAATATAGGATAATAATACTAAAATCTGTACACCTAAAGAAGGTAAGCAAGAAGGGTAAGATGATCAATCCTGGGTAAGATGATCAATCCTCACTCAGAAAGACAAAGATATCGCAGAAGTGGGGAAAAAACACGGAACAGGACAAGAGCCTACCACAGAGGGCCTCTGAAAGACTCTACCAAGCAGGGTATCTAAGCAGATGCTGAGACTCATAGCGAAACTTTGGACAGAGTGCAGGGACTCTTATGAAGAAAGGTGAGATGAAAGACCTGGAGGAGAAAGGAGCTCCCAAAGAAGAGCAATAGAACCGAGAAATCTTGGCCCAGGGGTCTCTTGTGAGACTGATACTCCAACCATGGACCATGCATTGAGATAACCTAGAACTCCTGCACATATGTAGCCCATAGCACCTCAGTGTCCAAGTGGGTGCCCTAGTAAGGGGGAAAGGGGCTGACTCTGGCATGAACTCAGTGGCTGGCTCTTTGATCACCTCCCCCTGAGGGGGGAACAGCCTTACCAGGCACAGAGGAAGACAGTTAAATCAGTCTTGATGAGACTTGGTAGGCTAGGGTCATATGGAAAGGGAGGAGAACCTCCCTTATCAGTGGACTCTGGAAAGGGCAAGGGAGGTGTAGAGGGAGGGAGGGTGGGATCTGGAGAGGAAGAAGAAGGCGGTTACAGCTGGGATACAAAGTGAATAAATTGTAATTAATAAAAATATCTCCAGGACTATTTGTGGAGATGACCTGGAACCCCTGCACAGGTGTAGCCCATGGCAGTTCAGTGTCCAAGTGGGTTACATAGTAATGGGAAGAGGGACTGCCTCTGACATAATCTGATTGGCCTGCTCTTTGATCACTTCCCCCTGGGGGGGGGAGCAGCCTTACCAGGCCACAGTAGAGGACAATGCAGCCACTTTTGATGAGAACTGATAGACTAAGATCAGAAAGGAGAGGAGAACCTCCCCTATCAGTGGACTTGGGGAGTGGCATGCATGCAGAAAGGGGAGGGAGGGTGGGATCGGCAGGGGAGGAGGGAGGGGCTTATGGGGGGATACAAAATGAATAAAGTGTAATTAATAAAAAATAAATAAAAGATTATAAAAAAATATCTCTATGCTCTTTTTCAGTAAAATCTGAACCTATCTTTCCATTCTATCCTACTCCTTAACTTGTCACTTTTTAGCTAAGACTTTTGTATTCAATTAATTTCCTGAGTTAACTAATTCCTACTCATGTAGTCTTTCCAAGGTCTGTATTTTCAGTGGCGTCCACACTGGAGAGAGCAGCACTCCTAGGCTCTATAATTCTTGGAAATCACCATTTGAATGAGCCGCAATGAAACAATGAACCAATTGTTTCAATATCAAAACAAATTCATTTTCTTCATTAACATCAATACTCCAATTTTTTTCCTTTCCTCTATTTTTATTTTTATCTTGATTTTACTTTAAGACATTCATAGGTGTTTTCTCTTCATTCTGCTATACTATTTTACTGTTCTGCCTTCACACTTATTAATGAATCGTGCTCACATTCTTTTTCAAATTTGCACAAAAACTAACTGAGTCTCTTCTGAAGTAGGCAATTTTGAGTCATCACATCTGTCTCAAACATTGATTTATCAACAACAAAACTTCTATATTACCTCCCCCTTCCATCAGATGGCTTTTCACTTATCTATCTTCTACCACCATGCTTGGAAAAGTTTAGAATATTTTGTTATATCATCTATGATCACATTTGTAAACACTATGATATAAATGATCCTTTAAATAGCACATGACCCCTGTCTACTACTGATACCCACTGCTGAGATGCTTTCACTCACAGTTTAATTGGCATCACTAACAAAGATTTCTTTTTTATTTATTTTTTTACTTTTAACTGTCCTAACATTGTAAAGTATTGTTGATATTTTAAAACTCAAGGTGAAATAATCAATTAATATAAATGCTTAATCAGTCACATTCAACATAAATGATGGGTCTTACTTGATCTTGACCCGATTTAAAACAATCCTTCTCAATAATCTAGTGAAAATTTATAGTAAAAGGAAAAACTGAAACAATCATTTAATAGAAACTTATGGTGGCCTTGAGACCTTAGTTATATACTTTTCATTATAATAAACTCAAGCTGTTTAGGAATTGCCTTTTTTTCAGAACAATTTTACACATGTAATAAAATTATCTTTTATTCTTTTGGAATGCCTTTAGTAAAAGACAAAAAACGTCATAATAAGACCACTTGGTTTATCTAATATTTTTTTCATTACAAATAATTTCCCTTTAGTAATACTCTGATCTAATTTTATCCATGGCAAATAGCTAAAGGTATGCAGACATTCACTTGTGCTTAGGAATAACACATTTGTAAATGACATAAGGTAACATTCCTCTGTGCTACAAAGACAGAGAAAAATATCTGCACAGATATTTTTCATTATTGAGAGTGTCCGTGAGAAAACGTCATTAAGGAAATGTACAATAAATGATCATAATTTTAGAAGTAGTCCCTTAATAAGTTTTGCCAAGATGTTTTTCATTGTCAACATAATGAAAAATTAAGTTTGTGTAAACAGCATAAATTAATTACTTCATAACCTTTCTGATAACCTCATAGTTACTAAGCTAAAACTGTATTTCAACTATAGATAACAATATATTGTACACAAAGGAAAGTGAAAGTAGATATAAAATAAAAAGTATCTTACAGGGTTGAAAGTTGACTTCATTTCAGGACCCAATTCAAATAAGTGATTCATTACTCACTTGTCATTAAGCAAAAAACAATTACCAGACATTTGACTTCCCTGAGTTTCATCTCTGATGTGAAAATAATACATAAAATCCTTCAAAGTTATAGTAAGAATCATTTGACACTATATTGATTGCATAGCACTCTACTTGACATAAAAGAAGTGCTTGTTAGCTGGTTTATTCTGTATCTGTATGTGTAAACACACTTATGGCATGACATACATATGGAAGTCAGAAGACAGATTGCATGAGTTGGAGCCCTCCCAGGGATTGAAGTTAAACTGTCAGGCTAGTAGCAAATGTTTTAACATCCTAAGCCATCTCATCAGTCTGTAGGGATTAATTTCTTATCATCACTGATGAATGTTCACTATCTTCAGATTTGTGGCTTTGCTGTAATTTCTATGTTCAGCCTTATATTTACTTCTTAAATTATATAAATTAAACATATTGAACACGAAGTAATATTTCAACAGACCATCAATATTTCCATGCCACTGAGAATATTATCACTAATGTTTTACCATTTTTAAAAATTCTCTTTTTTCTTTGAAGAAGCATAACAACAGCTACATGCTCACTTTTTCCCTCTACTATTTTGCATTCTTTTCTTCACCTTCATGAATACTATTCTGTAGGTGGTTTATACCTTTAGTCATTTGATAAAAATTTATAGTTAGATGTTATTCTGGGTCTTTGAAAATTACTATTGAACCAAAGATAAAGGATGCAGTCTCTCTAGAGCAGTCTATATTGTAAACGTGATAGAAAGATTATAACCAAGAAATATAATTAATAAGAATGTTTTATATTATCTTGTTGAATAAAGAAAGCAATAGGGAAGAACAATGTGACTAAGAATTGGTAACTTGAAGGTGGAATGATTATAAATTGAAGTGACAGAGCAAAAATTTGAAAGAGGTGAGAAAGTAATAAGGTTAGATTAATGGATACTTAATGGAAAGGGGTTGCTCTCCAGACAGAAAGAATAGGATCTCTGAAAACATGATATCTTTAAGAGCAAGTGGGAGCTGTAATAGAGGAAGAAAGGAATGAATCTATATATGAAGAAATAAAATAAAAGAGGCAACCATAACAGAAACTTATGACATTAATTCACCAATAGAACTTCATCTTAAATATGTGAGATTCATTGGAGGGTGTTAAGCCTATATGGAAAATTGTCTAACTCATACTTAAAGAGAACACTGGTATATTAAGAAAAGATTTTTTTAATGAACTCTATTATTATTATTATTATTTAAAATTTATGCAGTTTGTATCCCAGTTGTAGCCCCCTCCCTCATCTCCTCCAGTCCTACCTTCCCTCTCTCTTCTTCCCCTATCCCTCTTATCTATTCCATTGGCAGGCACAGTCCACCTCCCCTACTGTCTGATCCTAACCTATCAGGCCCCATGAGAACTGCCAGGATCCTCTTCTTCTGTGGGCAAAGGTCTCTGTGAGAGTAGGTCTCCCCACCAGGGAGAAGTGCTCAAGGAGCAGACAGCTGAGTTTATGACAGAGGCTGTTCCTTCTCCCCTTACTAGGGAACCCACTTGGAGACTGAGCAAATGCAAGAAAATCCACTAGAAAGAAAGGGAAATAATGATGTCAAAATGATGGCTTTCCTGGGCAAGGTTATAAAAGTTGTCAGAAAATGCATCCATATGGAAGACTAGACCACAGAAGTTCTTGGTAGAAAGTTTTTCAAACATGAGGAAAAAAAGGAGTCAGGATAAATGCCCAAGATTTAGACATGAGTAATTACATATTAACAAACTCAGAAATTATTGACATACTCATAAATTACTTTTTCCTTAAAATCTGTGTAGTAAACTAATCATTATATTAGTTGCTCAAGCATTAAACACTGTTGTAAGAGAAGTTACAGTAGATTTTTGCAAACTTTACTGTGTATTTTCAGTACTTATCCACACTGATCTGTGTTGTCAGTCTTTACTAGAACTGCCTTGTAGTATTTTACCATAGGCTAAAACATTTTTCTCACCTTTTTTTTTTTTTTACACAACTACTCTGTTTTGTCTACAAGTATACTGTTGAAAAGACTATAGCATAAAATCTTTTGTATCTCTTGCTCTGTGTGTTTGTATATATAACAGAAAAGACAGGGAAGTATAAAGTGGCACCATCTGTGTGAATATTTTCAATTTCTTTGATTAATTACAAATAAGCATGCAAGTTTAATGTACCGTGATACATACTCCCATGAAAAACTATCTTGTTTTTATATTGTCACCAAATTTTTATGTTTCCTCATTTTACTTTCTCCAACTTTAAGAGCAAGAAATATCATGTTTCTAGAAATATAATCAAATTTAATTATGTGCAATAGATATCTTTCTTTTTTATTATTTTATTTTTTATTTTTTGATAGTCTGCAGGGCAGAGCCTTTCAGAGGTCTTCTGTGTCAGGCTCCTGACTTGTTCCCTCTTTTCTCCTTCTTCTGATATCCATCCTCTTTGCCTTTCTGGATAGGGATTGAGCATTTTAGCAAGAGTCTTCCTTCTTGATTAGTTTCTTTAGGTGTACAGATTTTAGTAGGTTTATCCTATATTATATGTCTATATGAGTGAGTATATACCTTGTGCATATTTCTGCTTCTGGGATAGCTCACTCAGGATGATCTTTTCCAGATTCCACCATTTACCTGCAAATGTCATGATTTCCTTGTTTTTTATTGTTGAGTAATAGTCCATTGTGTAGATGTACCACAATTTCTGTATCCATTCCTCCATTGTAGGACATCTGGGTTACGTCTAGCTTCTGGATATTACAAATAGAGGCTACATAACAAAGAAGGCTTAAGTAACGATTATAATGGATCTTCTTGCAAAGAAGAAATAGACTAGAAATTGCAGGTGAACTGGGGTCTGGTGGAGATGGGAATAGGAGGATTCAAGCGGGGAGAAGATGGAGGGAGAGAGTACTCAAAAAGACAGTGAAATTTTGTGGCAATTGGTGGTAAGGCAGAATTCTAGTACAATGAAAACTCCCATGAACGTATTAGAGGGAGCCTTGCCATGACTCCTAGTAATGAGGGATTCAGAGCCTGGACTAGCCATCTCCAATAACCAGACAAGACTACTGGTGGAATGTTTAAGACACCAACCCAGCCACAAAACTTTTGACCTACAATTTGTCCTGCCACCATGATGTGCTAAGATAAAGTTAGCATAGAAATTTTGTGAGTGGCTAACCAATGACTGGTCCAAATTGAGACCCATACAATGAGAAGTAGCTCACTCCTGACATTTCCTGGAGGACCAGAAACCAGAGGTTGTATGGCTCATTCCCCACTCTTCTTTTTTTTTTTTCTAAGTGAAAGGGAGGTCCCCAAGGGGTACTAACCCACCCTGGCATTCAAAGTCACAGAGGGACTAAGCATATCCTCTTCTATTGAGGCTAGGCAAGGCAGCCCAGCTAGGGAAAAGGGATCCAAAGGCAGGCAGCAGAGTGAGAGACAGCCCCTATCCCATTGTTTGGTGTCCCAAATGTTGCCCACATTGTTTATTTGATACAAATGTGTAGGACATCTACGGCCAGTCCACGCCTGCTCTTTTGTTGGTGATTCAGTCTCTCAAAATAGTTTACTCTGTAGGTCTTCTTTTTTATATCCTTGACCCCTCCAGCTCCCTTTATCCTTCCTCCCACTCTTCCACAAAACTCCCAGAGCTCGGTCTTTTGTTTGGCTCTGTATCTTGGCGTATGTTTCCATCAGCTACTGGGTGAAGCCTCTCAGTAAGCATGCTAAGCTGTGTGCAATAGAAGAGTATCATTAATAGTGACATGGGCTGGCTGTCTCCCATTGGAATCCCTTTATGTTTATTCTTGTTTGTCTATGGTAGATGTTAGAAGTGTATTTTTATCAGGTATGGTGTGATAATTTGAAGGATGTATTAATTGTGTACAGATCAATTTAAGGTAATTAGAATATCTATCATCATAAACATTTATCATTTCTTTGTAATGGAAACTTTTGGGCTACCCTATTTGGTTCTTTTTAAAGTATATATTAAACTGCTGCGAGCCAATCTGCTGGAGAACATTTGAGTTCATTAACTTTATCTAAATATATTTTCATCATGCCCATTCTTCAACTTTCCCTGGCCTTGCTACATGAACATTTCTTTACTTGACAATTCTAGGGAAGATCCAAGATGGTGGGGACCAGTGTGCACCATATCTAAGAGGCAGAGGATCTGAAACTCTGAAATTGGTGAATGGAGAGGCACCTGAAGCCAGAAAATGGACACTGAGACTTCCTGAATGAGAGGGGACATCACATGGGCTGAGGTTATTTAGATGCAGGTCACTCACGGACTTCTCAGGGGATGGAGAATGATGAACATTCCAACCACTTGCACTTTCCCATTTCAGGCCTCCCTCCTCCTCCGAGGAGCTGGCCCACAGAGACTCTTATCACAGAACTCACTGCCTGAGGACTGAGACAGCAGAGGCAGGGCTTCTAGCTCCTTAGTGGCAGTGGCCAACTGTATTAGCCTTCCTAGTCCAGATCTGCAGTACCATCCTTCTGTGTCCTGGGTCTGTGAGCAGCTGTACATACTCCTTAGGCCTCATAGCCAGAGACTGAACAGGCTGCCCAATCCCTCAGTAGCAGACAGCAAGCTGTTCAGCCACCAAAGTCTCCAGACCCGCCAAACCACCCAGGTACACAAGGCACCAGGCCTCCTAGGTCTGTGGACCACCATTGTGGCTAACAACAACTTCCCAGCAGGCATCTGGACCAGCCTCCCAGTTCGGCTGCTGCAGCTGGACTCCTAATTCTGCTGCCGCAGCACTTCTGAGCTGAAGGAGCTCCTACCAGCATTTGACCATGCGGGCCCAAAATTGAGAGTAAAGAACGGGGAGAATCCTTGTGCTTTCTGATTTGACCTGCTAGAGAGTGAGTGCTCCTTCAATTTCCTGCAGAGCCCCAGATCGAGGGTCCTTCTAAGCTAGCAGCCAGGCATCAGATCCCTCCCATCCACGCACCCATTGTGGGAAACAGAAACAGTGTTCTCAACATTTAAGCCCCTGTTCTGCGGGTCCAACAGTGGAGCTCAGGCAAATAATTCCTGGAGCTCAGACAGAACTGAATACCAGTGGCCTGCAGGCCACTGAGGTATTCAGGGAATCTACACAAGCGAATTGCGCCTGAGAAGACCTCAAGTGCCTGCAGTCCCTCTGGTGCCTGCACAGTGCCCCTGCCCCACATATCAAGCATCTACATTCTCTAACTCTTTGTCATTCAAGGCACTCTTCTACGCACATGCTCACTCGCATTTGTCCTTCTGTACCTGTGAATCTTCCTCCCTTAGGTACAGCTGAATTACCAACACACACTCTCAAACCACTGGACCTCTCTCATCTTCCTGAAGAATTCTCCAGACACCAGAGAAAGACAGTACCAGTCTAAACTGCAGAATCTAGGAACAAACAATGAAGGTTACAGATAAGCAAATGGCCAGAGGTCGGCATAAGGACACTTCTGAACTTGATCCCACCATTCTACTCTTGGCTTCTAAAAGATCAACTACTTTGTTGCCACATGTGAGCAAGTGCATATGGCATTTCAAGTTATTTCACAAATATTTTTATATGAAAATGGCCTCCAAAAAGTATTCAGAGAAGCAGAAAACACAACAATAGCAAATAAATGTCCTCAAAACATTTCCAGAAGGTAAAAAGCCAACAAGATGAACCAAAGTTCAAAGCATCCAACAAGCAAGCAGAAGCCTACAAACACCCTCACAAAAACCAAAGACTACAGTAAAGAATAGAAAAGGAGTTTTGATAAAACAGGATCAGATGAAAGGTGAGGAGGTCCTCCCCAATCAGTGGACTTGGAAAGGGGCAGGGAGGAGATGAGGGAGGGAAGGGAGGACTTGGGAGGGAATGAAGGAGCAGATACAGCTGGGATACAGAGTTAATAAAATGTAACTAATAATAAGAAAAAAAGAAAAGGAGTTTGTAGAACTGTTAGAAGGCTGAAAAGCAAATTAATTTCTGACCGTTTCCATTTTTCTCAGCTATCACTATAGGATGGCCATTATAAACACTAAGCATGTTGTTGCCTGAAACATGCAACAAACAGAAGAAATAAACTGGCATGGAATTAATATGTAAATGTGGTGGCAATGTTTTAACATAAGTGCTATCAGCTCAAAAAGCCTGAAAGAGAAGCATCATTCTTAGTCATCATGTGAGCAGTTGAGTTTTAATTTGCCGCATTCACTGCATGGATTCTTATAGCAACTGCAGCACACCCTACATGCTTGTTAATGAAGTGTGTCTCTGTGAGAAGACCATGCCTTACACGCTCTGCAACTGTGAAATGAGGATGTGCTAAAGACAAATTAGAGAGATTAATCACATCATGGTGTATCATTCAGGCAACTAAGAACATGACTTGTACCAATGGAAAATTGGATGTGAGCTACGGATGTATAACTTATATGACAATCTAATACCTGCTGCACAATATCCAGACTTCAATTGTGACTTAGCATCCCTTTCTTCAATTAATCAACATTATTATAAAGTTGTTGCTGGCAAAAGAAGAGTTTTGAAGAAAATATATTGTCAGCAGCTTGGCTGTCTTCACATCTAAGATGTATTAGCCCAGAGGACACAATGATTTCTATCCTTCATAAATTCAGTAAATTGGTAGTTCCTATATCTTATGTTTTTCATTCCTTCTCAAGTGATTTTTCAAATACCTCTTTTTTCCCCACCCACCAGCATATGCCTTGAATGTGTCAACAAGCTGATTAATGTATTTTCCAAACAGAATAATCAACCCACAATTTTTCTCTTTTTTTTCTCTCTCTCTGTCTCTGTTTCTCTTTGTATCTTCCCATCTCTTTCAACATTGTGTCTTTTGGTAGATTGACAACCAAAATATATTTATTATCTTTATAAAATATAGGTAATATATAATGTCTCATTCTGTAGTTCAAATATATGAAAGTCCCAGGACATTTTAAGTCATTGTGACATCAAAAACTATACATTAAATTACCTTGAAGTCCAAAAAGAAATTAATGGCTTTATCACTTGGAGAATACTTGTCATAATCTGATACAGATTATCAGAGAAAATATCTAAAACATTTAAAAAATCACAGAGAATTTAAGTGATAAAATTATGTCAAACAATTTACAATTAATGTTATACTAGGAAACATCCAACAGAGATTGCCTGCGAGATTGGAGAACAGCAAGAACCAGGTCATCCTTCTTCCATCACTGATCTATCTACCTACCTACCAACAACTGTCAAATGAGATCCCCACCAGTCAAGATGCCTCTGCCCTTCTCATAGGAGAGTGCAGCTGCATCAAATTAGGAGAACCTGTGACATTCATTCGTCAAAGTACTTCCTTCTGGTTCAGCATAGCATAAAGGAGAGAAAATTCCCAAGCCCCAGTTTCTACCTAGGAAGAGAAAAGTAAAATCCAAACTGGCATAACGAATTCATAATTTTAAAGAAGTAAGGTTTCTCAAGGGGCTAACATCTGCCATACTTAAATTTCAACACTGACAAATAATGGTGCCAGTGTGAGTCATGCTAACAATAAGAAGGATAGACTATCATGTCTTTACATGAGATGTGCTATTTTCCTGCCAGCTAAACTCAGAAGAACTTGTAAATCCTATATTTTTTTCTTGGCAAACACATATACAACACTGTAGCTTTATGGAGGTCTCCATTAAGGATGTCTTTCTGTTTCTCTTATCTAGATGCTAACAGGATTTGGCAAAGTCCTTAAAATAGATTGTCAAAATACACTTTCTAAACCTCATTGTAAATAAAAAGAAAAATATGTGGATGATAGAAAAATAGAAAGGACAAATAAATATAAATATATAATTACAAAAAGTTAATGAAACATGAAAGAAAATAACAATAAAAGGAAAGGGTACAAAAGACTATGTTACAAAATAATTAAGAAATAGAAATAGTTTGTTCTACTGTCAACAATTATACTAAAAATAAATGAATTAAACTCCCAGGCAAAACACAGAATAGCTGAATGAATTTTAAAAACATTAAACTGAATTGAATTGTTAGAAAGAATTTTTTTTTAAATCACATATACTGAAGGAGAAAAAAAATATAGAAAATATATCCAATGCAACTGATAACCAAGAGAAGGCAAGGATGATTATACTTAAATCACAAGAGTCAAAGGACATCAATAATATAACATTATAGGTCACATCCCCAAGAACAGGTGTTAATAAGAATATATATATTTAACATTAAAGTGCCAGCATAAATAATGCAAATGTAACTGGAAAAATACACAGCAACAATCAGTGATGCCAATATTCTACTTATTATCAGAGCAGATCATCAAAGAAAGAGCAAGTGAGCAATATTACAGAGTAAATGAATCTCACAGACATACATTACAAAAATTCATTCAATAGACATTGGCATCCAGATGTGGTGGCACACTTCTGTAATCCTGGAAAACAGGGATACAGAAGCAGTCAGTTCTCTGTGAGTTCAAAACCAGCCTAGTCCACAAAGCAAGTCCAGGAAAGCCAAAGCTACACAGAGAAGCCCTGTCTTAAAATCCAAATAAGACTAGGAATAAAAGTAAGAATAAAAATAAGAACAAGGAAAGCATAAGAAAAAGTACTTGATACATTATTTTATACAAGCGTAAATATTTCTTAAAATTAATAACACCAATTCATAAAACAATTTGTAACACATTTAAGAAAATATAATCATGTGCAATATATTCTCCAACCCCAAAAGAATGAAAGTAGATGTCAGTATCAGAAGAAAACTTTGTAAATTCATGAATATGTAGAAATAAATTAGTTAAGAACTCAAAACAGGAACTAGAAAATATCTTAAAATTTACCAAGACTAATGAAATGCCACAGAAAAACTCTTATACATAGAGTTTAGGAAATCATAAACTTTTAAGTAATGAAAGATTCCAGATACATTATCTTTACAACTGGAATAACTAGAAAAAGAAGAATGAAATTAAACTTAGTAGTAGGGAGGAGATAATAAACAGAATAGATTTTGAATGAAATAGAGAGGAGAAAAGGTAGAGAAAAAATGATAAATGTAATAGTTGGTTATTTTGAAAGCATGAACAAGGTAAACCAGTGTTTAACTAGAGTAAGAAGAGAGAGAGAGAAAAGTCGACCATTGAAAATCACTCATGGAAGAGAGCACATCACAGCTGATATCATGGAAATAGGATTACAAACAGATACTGAAAACAGTAGTGGACCAACAGGTTGTGTAGTGTAGAAAAATAAATGAGTTCTCAAAATACATAACTATTAAAAACTTGATTATAATAAAATCTTAAACTTGAAACTGGTAAGCACATTATAATCAAGGTGAAAAAGGAAAGAGAAAAGAAAAACAAAAAGAAAAGGAAAAGCTTTTGTAGCAAAAATCCAGAATCACTTGGGTTGCCAATAAGTTAGCACAAAATTAACATCACTTTTTTCCCAAATGCTTCCAAAAACTTGAGGAGAGTGGAATATCACCAAACTCGTGCAGGAACCATAAACAAATTAAGATAAAGTCACTTCAAACAAATTGGAGCCTGATATCCCTAATGAACATTCATAAAAGCATTCTCAAATACTAGGAAACTGATTCCAACTGAACATTAAAGGTATGCAACATAACAAAGTGGGATTTCTCCCAGGCATACCATGATATCTACCTGAAAATACAGAGACTATTACTGGCCTTATCAGAAAAAACAAAAAAATATAACTCACAATGGATTCAATATCTACCTGTAAGGAACAAATTCTAACATGCTTAGAAGAAAACTTTTAAAGTGTTGGTCTTAACAATGATTACTTGGAAATGACCCCAAGAATACAGAAAACAAAAGCAAATACAGATTAATGATACTCTATCAAGTTGAAAGACAGACTTCTGCATAACAAATGACCAGAGGTAAAATTTCTATGTCTCTAGTAGAACAAATTATTTATAAATTGTGTTTCAAAACAAGTTAATATCTAAAATACATAAGTGACTCCCACAACTCCATAGAAATTAATAATCTAAGAAAATAGGGTAATCAAGAGGGAGAACTCTGGCTAAAATGCTCAATCTCCATTCGGAAAGGGAAAGAGGATGGAGATCAGAAGAAGAACACAGGAAACAACTTAGAAGCCTGCCACAGAGGGCCTCTGAAAGACTTTGCCCTGCAGACTATCAAAGCAGATGCTGAGACTATGGCCAACCTTTGAGGAGATTGCAGGGAATCTTATGAAAGAAGTGGGAGTTAGTAAGACCTGGAGGGGACAGGAGCACAAGGAGAGCAACAGATCCAAAAATCTGGGCATATGGGTCTTCCCTGAGACTCATTGTCCAAACAAGTAGCATGCATGGAGATAACTCAGAACTCCTGCACAGATGTAGCCCATGCCAGTTCAGTGTCCAAGTGGGTTACATAGTAATGGGAATAGGGACTGCCTCTGACATGAACTGATTGGCCTGCTCTTTGATCACCTCTCTCTGACGGGGGGAGCAGCCTTACCAGGCCACAGAGGAAGATAATGCAGCTACTCCTGATGAGACCTAACAGACTAGGGTCAGAAGGAAAGAAGAGAAGACCTCCCCTACCAATGGACTTGGGGAGGGGCATGTGTGGAGAAGAAAGAGGAAGGGAGAGATTGGGAGGGTAAGAGGGAGGGAACTACAGGGGGGATACAACGTAAATAAAGTGTAACTGATTTAAAAAATTTAAAAAAATAAATCATGAGTAAGAAAATAGAAAATAGGGACAAGGGACATGAATAGACATAAATTTCAATTCCAAGAAGGTATACAAATAGCAAAGAAGTTTATAAGAAAGAGCTCAAAGTCACTTGACAGAGAGGTACAAAAACGAAGGAAAAATGGTATGCTGCTTCATGCCTGGCAAAGTAGCCATTATCAAAAAAACAAAACAATTCCTCATAATAAAAAGGAGAATATATGGCATAGGGTGGTATGTAGAAATGCAAAAGGATGAAACCGTTATTGAAAATAATATAAATGTAACTAAAAAATATAAGAATAATACTTTCATATGAATCAGCTACCATCTTGAGTATTTGTTTAAAAGATTAAAACACTATATTAATGGGAAATTTGAACTACAGTATTTAATTCTGCAACACTCACAAGGTTGAGGAGAAGAAAAGAATTCTGCATTAGTAATTGCACAAAGAAATGACAACATAAATATCTCCATAAAGACATAAAGTGCAATAGATGGTAATACTATTCAGTCTTTTAAGAAATGAAATCTTATTGTATAACAGATATGAACCATGAGAGCATAATGCAAAAAAATAGTTACAAAGGGGGAAATTAATGCATGATTTCACCTATGTAGGATACTAGACCTTTTCAAACTCACAGAAGCAGAAAGTCAAATGAATTATGGTTTCCTGGGACTGGGAGCTGGGGAATAGAGCAGGATTTGTTCAAATACATATGGAGTTTTAACTAAGAAAAAGGTTTTTAGCTCTGCTGTGAAACAATGTGCAATGCTATCAAAGTTGCTCAAAGATTTTTAAATGGTTATTTCACAGGTTTTCCTTTTTATATACAAATAAAGAACCCACCAGCATGTGTAGTAGAAAAAAAGAGAATTTGGCCTGCAGAGACCGATGTGCCAACCAAGGACTGTGCATGGAGAGGACTTAGAAGCCCTGTTCAGATGTAGCCCATAGGCAGCTCAGTCTCAATGTGCTTTCCATAGTATAGGGAGCACTGGCTATCTTTAACATAAACTCAGTGGCTGGCTCTTTGAACATCTCCTCTGAGAAGGGGGAAAGGGAGAGACAGCCTTGCCAGGCCACCTAGACAGACAATGCAGCCAGTCCTGATGAGACCTGATAGGCTAGGGTCAGAGGGAAGGGGAGGAGGACCTCCCTTATCAGTGGACTTGGGGAGGGTCATGGAAGCAGAAAAAAGGGGTCTGGGAAGACCTGAGGAGGGGGTTACAGCTGGGATAAAAAATAAATAAATTATAATAAATAAAAAATAAAGAAAAGAGAATTTCCAGTAACATTTTTTTTTGTAGTTCTGAGACCAAGTAACCATGCTTTTAAATACCTGTCCTCATTTTGTAAGTCCTACATAATAAAACAAAAGATTATAAATCTAGTATTTACTTTTGTAATGAAAATCACAAAGGAAATGAAGGAAAGAAGGAATGGAGGGAAGACATATATAAAAATAAACAGATGTTACTATAGAATAGGTTAGATCAACTCTAAGATGTCAGAATATGATTTTTTACTTCATGTCATAACCGGTTATGACATGAAGTGAAAAATCTTGGACATTGCAACCAGTCCTGAAGAAACCTAATAAGCTAGGGTCAGGTGGAAGTACGGGAGATCTCCCCTATCTTTGGACTTGGAAAGGGGCAGGGAGGAGATGAGGGAGGGAGGGTGAGATTGGGAGGGGATGAGGGAGTGAGCTACAGCTGGGATACAAAGTTAATAAACTGTAACTAATATTTAAAAACTAAAAGAAAAAAAAGATGTCCTTCATTCTAAAGTATGAGCAATATTTTTGGGGTTCAGAATATATGGTGAAACCAACATGTTAAAAATATAGCAGCTTTATTTGTAATAGCCAGAAGCTGGAAACAGCCCCAATGCCCCTCAACTAAAGAATGGATGCAGAAATTGTGGTACATCTACACAATGGAGTATTACTCTGCAATGAAAAATAAGGAAATCATGAAATGTTCAGGTAAATGGTGGGACCTGGAAAGGATCATCCTGAGTGAGCTGTCCCAGAAGCAGAAAGACACACACAGTATATACTCACTCATATAGACATATAATATAGGATAAACCTACTAAAACCTGAACATCTAAAGAAACTAATCAAGAGAGAGGACCCTGACGAAAATGCTCACTCCCCATCCCAAAAGGCAAAGAGGACAGACATCAGAAGAAGAAGAAAACAGGAAACAACCTAGGAACCTGCCACAGAGGGCCTCTGAAAGGCTCTGCCCTGCAGACTGTCAAAGCAGACTCTGAGCCTGATGGCCAACTGTCGGGCAACCTGCATGGAATCTTATGTAAGAAGTGGGAAACAGTAAGATCTGGAGAGGACAGGAACCCCACAAGGAGAGCAACAGAACCAGAAAATTTGAACACAGGGGTCTTTCCAGAGACTCATACTCCAACCAAGTCCCAGGCATGGAGATAACCTGGAACCCCTGTACAGATGTAGTCCGTGGCAGTTTAGTGTCCAAGTGGGTTACATAGTAATGGGAAGAGGGACTGCCTCTGACATAATCTGATTGGCCTGTTCTTTGATCACCTCCCCCTGAGGGGGGAGCAGCCTTACCAGGCCACAGAAGATGAAAATGCAGCCATTCCTGATGTGATCTGATAGACTAAGATCAGAAGGAAGGAGAGGAGGACCAGTCCTATCAGTGGACTTGGGGAGGAGCATGCATGAAGTAGGAGGAGGGAGGATGGGACCAGGAGGGGAGGAGGGAGGGCCTTATGGGGGCGGGATACAAAGTGAATAAACTGTAATTAATAAAAATAAATAAATTAAAAATACAAAAATAATAATAGAGGAAACAAAGTTAAATTTAGATTTTTTGTATCTGATGAAAGTTATGAATGCTGTGACACTGACTACCTAAAATCTGAGACCAAACTAATGAATCAGAAAATAAAATTATCTTGTAGAAGTTAACTGATTAGTTACAAAATCTGAAAAGATCTGGGATCTGACTTTAAAGTGTTTCTAATCTTATATCAGTAACGAATCGCAGAAAATTTTGAGAGAAAAATAGGAGAAATGAGGGAGCATTTTTGAAATCCATTATTCTATAGCAACCACTTCAATGGGGCATAGCAAAGGAGGTATATGCTGTTACACCTTAACATGCACATCTCATTGCAGGGACATCTATGGGACACACTGGAGAAAAATCTACATTCTGTACAAAACTCACTTTAGTGCTTATAAATATAGAAAGAATCAAAACAGTCATAGAGAAACTTGGCTCTTTGATCTAGCGTTAAGTGGCTAAGACTCAAAATTAAAGCAAATGCTTTTGCAAGGTTTTCTTTATTACAGAAGACATCATCATCCATGAGTAAGCATGTCTAAAATGATTAAGGCTAAAACAAAGAAACCAATAAGATTAAGGATGAGATTGTAGCAGATTTACATGTATTAGGAAAGATTATCAATGGCCACCAAACTTCAAATTATTTCTATTAACATATTTAAATCATGCCCCAAAATAGCTAGAGAGCAAACCCATTTTACACTGAGAAATCTATAATGGGTTACATTGTAAAAATAAAAGGAAAGATGTATTTTCTTTAATCCAATAACAAGATCCATTCACTAAAAATAATGCTGTAGGTTTACAATGCTTAATTAAAACTCTAAAAAAAACATGAACAATTATGAATACAATGTTGTAAGGCTGTGCTTAGTATAACACTGGAACACTGGAGTCATTCCTAGCAACATCAAAAGCAGAACAATGACGTAGGCTAGTTCCATTATTAGCATTTTCCTGGAAGATCCATCCAAATGTAATGAAATGTTTATAAGGAAAGGGTATAGAGTTATTACTTAAGGGCTATTTGATTATGTGCCCAAAATTCCAAGAAGAAAAAAAAAATCCTTAAACTACTTAGAGTTGAGGAAGACTATCTTAAATTAACACTTATTTACATTCTTATATAAAACAATAAAAATAAATTAGGAAAATAGTACAAAGAGTTTTGATTCACAATAGTTAGAGAAATAATATAGAGACACCAAGAAAATGCTAAAGACCTTTAGAAGATAGACTACCAAATTTCCCAGAGATACATGATAACTTTTAAATATGGAATGCAGTTATTCTCATTCTGGGTGGGTGAGTAAATATTTTTAAAAGCACATATGGAATTTTTACACTTTTTAATATGGAAGCATTTTTCATTTTTTCAATAGCATAATGGTAAAACTTTTAAATAAAAAAATGAAATAGGTGCACTGAAGTTCGAGAAAGGTTATATGAGACATAATTATGATCTAACATGTGCTTTGTCAAAGTTAAGGGATGAACTAAAATGCTGAAATGTAGGCAGATCATCTAAGTGTGGCTGTGGGTGGAGTAGAGAGAGAAAAGACAGGGAGGGAACAAAAAGACTGGAGCTATTGCAAGAAGTGAGATGCTGGGGGATGATTATAAGAGAAGAGAAAAACTAAACTAAAAGGGACAAGAAGCCAACGTGAACATAAATGTTTTATTCTTGCCTATTAGACTTCAGAGAGGGAGAAAAACCAAACTGAAGACAGGAGTTAAGGAATTTCATTTGGTGTACAGGATGTTCTGAAGCAGCTATGTTCTCACAATGCTGGGGTCTTCATTATGGCCCTCATTTAGATATTTATGCTAATTACCACGATGGTGGAGGTACTCAAAATACAAACATTGCCCAGTAAATGAGTATCATCAAGGGAAGGAGACAATAAACAAGATAGTAAGACAGATGAGGAATAAATGGTTCTGTTGACTAATATTCCATGTTTCAAAAGAAAGAAGGGAAAAAAAGAAAGAAAGAAAGAAAGAAAGAAAGAAAGAAAGAAAGAAAGAAAGAAAGAAAGA